>NC_140918.1:20696236-21138736 GCF_045865225.1 Trachurus japonicus | reverse complement strand
AAACTGTGACAAACATGCACTGCTCAAGCTTGGAGACAGAAAAGAGGCTGAGGTCCACTCAACAGCTGGTGGAGACTTTGGTCTACTTTTGTTCCTATTGGCTTTTACAATATTGTTTTAGACATTTCCAATTGGCCAACTACAGACATTTTATATAAACCTGCATAAATGTAAGTAAATGATAAATAAACATGGCAGCATCCATCACCAAAGGACTGTGGGAGCTATTTTTGCACAGCACTCAGTTTCTTAGATGTATATATATTCAGATTTCATCTCTCCTCTCCTTGGCATAAACAAACACAGTGCATTTAAACTGAGCAACAGAGAGTTTACAAACTGTAAATCTGTCTCAAAGACGGTTTTTACCCTTGTGGTGTGGGTGTGTGACTTTAAGAGGTCAAGTTACAGCTACACTGACTGACTAATGTGGTGTGTTAACTAAATTTACCGAGCCACCACCTTGGAAAACAAATAAAAATGATGCATAGTGAGCTGCAGATGGATTACAGTAATGCATGCACATACAGGGGCAAACACACTTTTAACTTGGTTGTTTAAGCACACACCCAAATAATAAAGTAACGCCCTAAATTTGTGCCTCTGTGCTTTATTCACAGTCCAGCTCCTGAAAGGAAAAGCGATGCCAAATTAAAAAAGGGGGTCATTTATTTAAGAGTTAGATTTAAAAGGACCAGCAGACGGTTCAGTCTTTGTGCTGTTGACTCCTGAGCACTCCTCTCTTTTAATATGGATTACGGTAGAGATTTGGTTTTGGGCACGGAATTGCTTCAGTGTTCAAACAATGACAGAGCTCAGCGTCCTAATCTGTATGCTAATGAGCGTGTTTGATATTTCATCTTAAGTCTGCTTCCTCTTTGCTTGCCTTGCTCTCTGCTGCCAGCAGAAGCTACGAGGCTGTGATCGGGACAACCGCAGAGCAGGGACGTTCCTGGCCTTAAAATTTGCGATGCTGAATAAAAACTCTGTTTCATCCCTGAGGGTTTTGTGTTAACAATAGGAGCTTTTCCTGTAGAATCAGTTTTCACACAATGGAGCCTGATGAGACTTTGACTTAGAGATGATGGGAGGCCAACATAATGGAAACCAATGAATGAGAAGACAGAAGAGAAGGAACAATGAAAAGACTTACGCACGCTCATTAACACACATACCTACACACATGGTCACTGTGTGCAAATGCGTGGGTTTTGTTTTTCTGATTTTATTTTCTTGGAACCTGTTGGCTTAATTTCTTACAGCCTTTGAAACCCAATGGAGATTTATTCAAAAACAATCAAAACAACATATTTTTACAAAGATGTGTGAAAATGTTGAAGTGTGAAAAGGTAGCTACAGTAGCTATACCTCCACCCGCTTCTCTCTGATAAGCACTTTGAGACAACTTGTGAATGACTGCAGGTTTCAATCCTGTAATAAAACTTTTGGTTGTTGCACTGTGCTTTTGGTTTGGTTTGGTCATAATTTGTGCTTGTGGCAGATACAGTTCATATAAAAAAAGGAAGGCATGATCAGAGGATTCAGGAAATCACACTGTGGTCACAGAAGCAGGCCTGTGTGGGCAGAGAGCATGTAGGTGTTTAAGCTTTATTGTACTGCGTACATCAGCTCAAAAATATGTTCAGTGTTCACAGTGTTGACAGACACAGCATCCGTGGTTATTAATGTCAATGTGCTAAGACAAAACTGAGACAAGCTGCTGAAGTCTACGTTGTTTTGAAGTGAGAATCCCATTAATCACATCTCAGAAATGATACCTGACTGTGCAGTACTGGAGACCAGGTGGGATCATAGGCAGTTATTGTGTCCAACTATGTTGATGAAGTTGATGAGAGCCAACATTTTGCAAAATTTCATTCAAATCCAACAGTACAGCAGCTGATTACACTGATTAGCACCTTCAACCAGAGAGGAGGATGTAATCACTGAAATAACCAGCTGCTGTGTTTGGGTGGAATTACATCCGACCTGGTCTCGGGTCTCCCTGGCATATGTTAGGACCCCGCTGTGCTGCAGAATTTGCAAATCCATTCATGCGCAGAGGAAACTCAGCTATACAAATTCTTAACTTCCGTAGGTATTTGGTTGGCACATTAAAGTCAGAGAAGTGAAGGGAATTAAGACGGAGTCACTGAGAGCTGAGAGAATGTAGGGTATTGTCACATTACACCTGCGTCTTGTCACTTTTGGCTCAGTTCCCATTCAATTCAATTGAAGCCTGTGCAACAGACAAATTCAAGCATGTGTCTTCTGTTTCAGTGCAATCTACAGCTGCTCCAACAGTTCAGCTTTGTGTCTACTCTGAATGTGGATGCGCTCAGTTGGCCAAGAGCAACACACTGAACATGGACAAGTTATTTAACCAGCATCTTTTACCACTAGTTTGATCACAAGTTGAGGGTCTAAGTGTAGATTGTAAAAGGCAAGGCAAACTTGTAATTTGTGATTTTTTATATAGTGCCATTATGCCCTTGGCATATTGTTGGCTGGGCTTAGGTCCAGCCCCCCTTGCAACTCTGGACAAAGCATAGCCGAAAAATGGATGGATGGATTGTGTCATCATACAGTAAACAAAAGTAAACTTTTGTTGAATGATATGAGCATATGAACATACTCATACTGAAGAAGAAGTTTTGCTATCGCTGCATAGAAAATGTTACATGTAGCTGTTGTTTATGAATCCAAAAGGAACGTTAAGTGTTCACCATCAATCTTTATTCCTTTGTTCGCTAAGTGCTGTATTGAGTGGTGGAAAGAGATGCCATTGTTAATCATGTTGCCATGGCTTTTCCTCTGCAGAGATTAGCAAGCTAACCAGCTTGCCACCAGCCCAAGGTCACTCACCGTAGCCTCTAGTCTACCAGGTTTAGACGGTGTATTATTACCTCTTTTAAAGCAGAAGCAAGCGATCCGGTCGTTTTGGCTAACTTCTTGTCAGCCGATGGAGTTAGCAGCCCCCGCCCTCGTCATGGATCTATTGGTCCCCGTCCCTACGTCACCACATTCACGCACACACAGCCCTTCATGCCGTTCTCTCTCCTCATTGGATAAAGGTTGTAGGATACAAGAAAGTATACAAGAAGTTTTCTCCTCTGCTTACAGCAGAGCAGAGTGACTGACAGACCCGTGTTTCGGACCAAACACTCTATGTAAGTGATTGCTGTCAGAAGATAGAACTATTTAAGACTTATATTAACACAAACATTCCACTTACTTCTGCTTTAAGTGACGATCACCATGTGATCTTGTTCTGAGATTGTTTTTATTACAGTGAAGCATTACAATTTATTTCCTTGTAAGTACCACTAAAGCCATGAAATTGAGGCATCATCAGAAAAATATTATCTCATTTTCAAATGCTACTGCATCAAACATTAATCAGTTAAAAAAAATCTGTCACTTTGATCTTACACCTTATTTTCATAGTGAATTTGAAAAAAAAGTTTGACTGAGTTTGGGAACATAACTTCCAAAAAATTGAGAAAATCTACTTTAATATCCACGGTGATGGATGTTCCAGGTCATGGTGGAAGGTGGCATCCCACAGTTCACCTGTTTATTTATTCCGTCCTCCTTAATACAGAGGGGCCTCCTCGACTGCGGGTGTGATATCATGCAGAGTGACACTCCTTGGTGAAGTGCTGGTGGGAAGGAAGTGATTTGGCAGCGCTCCATATTGTACGCAGAAAGAGTTGTGATGGGTTTTCTGCCCTCGTGGCCTGTGGTGAGGGAAAGAGAGCAGCATAATGGATCTAATGAGGCCAAAGCACTGTGAGTGAAATTAGTACCATCTCTAGGAAGGTTTCTGCAACAGATATGCTGTGGAAATGTGTGACAGTGTCTGAATGCAAAACTCCTATTGTAAATTACACTGTGGCCTGATAGATGAGGCCATGGCTTCCATCAGACAGCTAAAACTAGAACAGCACACCGTGATGCTGAAAGTTGTATTATTCTAAAATAAAGTTGAGCCATTTATTATCTAGTTATGACTGTGATGTCTTGATATTTTCCCCTTAGGATGTGTTATTCCACTTTAGTCAGCACAATTGAATTAAATAGTTTAAGTATAGTTTGCCCCAAAACCACTGACACCACACAAACACTAGACCACAGTTCAGAGCATTTTTTATTCAAGTCACTGTGCAGCGTTGGTTGTTTTTGGATGCATCTATTCCTCGCTTTGTTTCTCTTTCAGTCTCTCTGCTGATTTCACAAAGAAATGACTGAGCCTCCTCTGTGTCCCACACCGGTCCCAGTCCGAGCATAGTTTAATTCATTGTTGAAGTCCATCCAGTTAGTTTAACTGCAGCAGTTGAGCCTGTGCGCATGGGGCTGATCTAATTGTTGGTTTGTCTCAGCCGGCGCCACCGCAGGGCTCTCAGCAGGAAGAAAAGATGGGCCAAAAGCTCCCGCAGTGAGCCCGCCGGTGTCGTCAGCTGAGACAAAGCAACAATTAGCAATTAGTCTCAGCTGCTAAAGTGAAACTAACAGCTCCAGCTACTTGACTGTAGGGATTACATTCATTGTTTGGATTCCAAAGCAGAAAACTACATTGATTAGTGAAGATTTTAGCTCATCGCAGAAACGTTGCAGGAAAGATGCAGTAATTAAATCAGGTCCTTATTCAAATTCTCTGTGTCTGGAATGAAGAAAATCAGCAAAGTGCCACTCAAAGAACTGCACCTCTGAAGTACACCTGTGCATAAAGAGATATGTGTGTGTGCGTGTGTGTAATAGTGTGCAAGTGTGTTGTTCCTGTTTATAGAGGAGATGATGTAATGATGGTTGTTTGGACCATTGAATAATGTCTAGTAATGGACTTCTTCCCCAGTTACACAGTGGTTTGGTAATACACAGACTCATAAAAAAAACCTCCTGAATCTGACTCTTCTTGAAATAGACAGTGTCTGTCCATTTAGAAGCTCTGTGGCCAGTGCAACATTAAAATCATTCACTCTCCCCTTAGGGAATAAATTACACCCTAATGGGATTTTAGAGTGTCTCCACTGTCATTTTACCAGACTTTACTTTACCTGTGTTTAGTTTAAGATTTATTGAGAACAGTACTTTGTGAATTGAGTCGTTCCATTTTTTTCTGGCAACTTGATGTTTTTGTGTTGCCATTACCTTTCCCATTTGTCATATGTATTACTTATGCGCTGAACGTGATTGAGTTATTTTGTCTTTGCGCACTAGACAATGAGTCTTTGGATGATGAATAACCATTATGCACAGTAAATGTTGCCTATTGCAGTATAATCAGCATTCACTGGAAGTTTATAAATCACAATCTTTATATTAAATTCCACCCTCCACAAAAAATATAGCAGCTCATTGGGACAACTTCATGTCTGTGTTTGACAGATTCCAGTGTTAAAGCAGAAGTAAGTGATATATTTGTGTTAATATAAGACTTAAATAGTTATATCTTCCGACAGCAATCACTTACATAGAGTGTTTGGTCTGAAACACGGGTCTGTCAGTCCCTCTGCTCTGCTCTGAGCCGAGGAGAAAACATTTATCGTATCCTACAGTTTTTATCCAATGAGGAGAGAGAACGGCATGCAGGGCTGTGTGTGCAGCCAAGGGACGCCGTGAATGTGGCGACGTAGGGACGAGGACTGTTATGGTGCGTTCAAGGAAACTCGTATTTTTCCGACCGTGAAGTGGTACCAGTTCGATCTGGTACGAGTTCACCGGTCGGAAGTTACGAGTGGCCGTTATAGTGACCTGTTTTACCGGTCACCGGTAAAACAGGTCGGAAAAACACGAGTGGGTTGCCTGGAACGCTACAAAGTCGTAAGTTGTGACTTGAAGCTGTAATTTACGATTTCAAAAGCCTGCCTGGAACGCAGCATTAGCGAAAACGACCGGACCACTTACTTCTGCTTTAACAAAAGAAACAGGATGCATCATCAGAAGTGGAAGAGGGAGTGATAAGACTGGAAGTAATGAAGAAAATTTAACACTGAAGCACAGACTTTGAATGTTAATGTTTTCTGTTGAATACTACATCAGGGCTGTCAAACTCTCACAGGAGCATTTACAAAGTACTGTAGCTTCCGGTACTAAAATATGATAGAATAACGCAGCACCCATTATATAGAAAACATTATACTTGCATGCTTCACACTCTCAGAGGTCATGAGCAACTGGTTTCTACCAGTTCAGAGATGGCATGTTGATGTACTGTAGTTTGTACTATGGTCCATGAAGATAAGTGATAGGAAATGAACGTAACAAGTCTGACTAATGAGAGCCATATTGTTTATCTGCAGGAAAATGCCTCATGAAATAATACTATATTGGCTAACTATGGGCAGCCACAAATGATTATTAGAATGAAATAAAGATGTCATGGAGCCAGGAGTTCCCACATCTTTAATTTCTATTCTTTCACACTCTCTTTCTGTTCACCTCGCTACCTCTTTCCTTTGCGTGGTGTCTTGGCCACAGTCAGCATGCACTCCATGTCTATTGAATGAATGAATATGTTTGTTTGCTCATTCATCTGAAAACGTTTTGAAATAGACTAACATTTTTAGACTGCAGACGTTTTGGCCGATCTTCAGCTAATGATGCCACAATGAAATGGCTTTATTGTCTGCTATGATATACAATATTGACAAAAGAAAATAATTGGTAAGGTAGAGGAATCACTAAAAACTTAACAAAAAGGTGACATGAGAGACATATTTTACACCTGAAAACAATGCAATAACAATGAAACTAGGGCTGACCTCCAAAAGTCGACTATTCGACGATTCGATTCGGAGGGGTCTGATTCGACTATGAACCTCGTAGTCGAATCTAACCAAGACCATACCATTCTGACTATATGGGGGTGCCCACGGCTGCTGAGCATAAATTGTTACATAGAATGTCTTTTTTCGTTATAAAAAGACTATTTTGATACAAAATCTGCCTACTTTCTGTTAATAAAGGGTTCAAAATTATGTGTGCGTTTAAACGGTAGTCTTAGCTTCTTACTACGTATTAATAAATCACCCACTGCAGTTGCACAATCAAATGAGCGGAGGTTTTTTTTTTTTTCTAATGAGCGGAGGTGAGCAGTAGGACCGTCAAAGTCACGGTACTCAGATGCAGAACACTCACTGAGTGGCAAAAAGACAAGGGGCAGAGCCGCCAAAGTTTAAAATCAAGGAAGTCTGACAGTCTAACTTTGTCAACATTTATCATGCATGACCTGACAGAACAGCAAAACATTGTGAGGATACATCTGACTTTGTTACATTCAAGAACCTGCTTTCAATCACGGAAAATAAATTAACTCCAGCTGTGATTTTTTTTTTCGATGGATCAGCTGTGTTTACCGTTTCAAGTGTCAATAGTTCTGATGGTTAGACAGATGAATTAGTCCCTAACACATCCTAAAGTTTGACATGTCAGAGTTTTTCAGAGGAGGAACTTGTTTTTTCTCCGACTTCCGAGTTGCAATGAACGCACCATAAGTGTCGGGAGTCACAGCTGTAACCTCGTCCCTCTGCAGCCTGTCAGTCTCTCTGCTGGTGCCGCGGTCACACTGTGTGTGTTACAGGATTGATTAACGTAATGTACGGATTGTCGAGTCCTTCTGACCTCCGTTTGTTTTGATATTACATGTTTTACCCGGTTTCTCTGTGTCCACGACCACCGCTATCCTTCATCACGTTGAGGGATGTTTGATTTGCCACTCACAGTCCGAGCAAAAGGAGCGTTGTCCAGGGCAACGTAACATAAACGCATACCCTGGCTCAAAATGGCTACTAAAAATCATTCCAAGTGTGGAAAATAAATAAAGGTATTTGTTTTACACCTACCATATTTTTTGGGTGTTTTAGCTCTTTAATTTGAAACGGGAAAAAGTCGCAAATTTGCTGCTATCTAAAAAAAAAAAAAAAAAAAAAAAGGTTCGACGATCAGTTGACTACGGCAAAATCTGACGAATCAGATTCGACTATGAAAATCCTTAGTCGAAAACAGCCCTAAATGAAACCTTCATTTTTACTTTCCTTTAGCTCTATTTTGGTCTCTACCGACTCTTTGGCTTCATTAACACTAAATTAATAAATGTTTTCACTTAAAAAATAATGTTTTAAAACAGAAAAAGAATGTTTTTTGCTATGTGTCTGAAATTGGGCATGGGTGTGTCAGTGTAAACAAAACAAAGTAAAAGTCACATCATCTTCCCATTTAGACTAAAATGCAACCCCTGAGTCTTCAAAAATACACCAGAATTGTTTCCAAAGGTTTCTGTCTGAAAAATTATATTTTCTATGTTAGTATAGAGATGCCAGAAGTTATGGATTTTAAAGCTAAAATGTATTATGTAGCAGCAAACTGATACATCCTTCACTATGTTTCATCAGCTAGGTTCTAAAATTGTACAGCTATAGTAGCTTTTGTGATCTTCCCACTGAAATAGTTGCTGGTTGCAGCAGGCAAAAACAAAATGTGAGAATTTAAGATGAGAGATAAAGAATAAACTGAAACTCACCCTGAAGCTCCTTAAAACCAAGGTGCACAGCTGATTCAACTGGTATAGAAAATTAAAACTTTTTAAAAGTTGTTTACTGTATAGCAATAAAAAAATGTAGTAAGATAGCAAATGGTGCATCACTAAAGATTTTTTTCCCATCACATTTAGAAAAATTCACACACGAGTGAAATGACCAAGACTAATTTCCGTTTATGTCTCTTTAAGTCTGCCAATAGTTGCAGATTACCATGAGCAATTTCATTTTGCATTAATTTCTGTTCATGTCTGTGTCCTCAAGTAGATGATTATTCTGCTTTAGAATTAAAAGCATTGAAAGATGCTTGTAGAGCTTGTTTGACTTGAGATTAATCAAAAGAATGAGAATTGTAGAACAAGTTCATACAAGGACATGCAAGGACATTTCAATGCTTACTGCATTAACCTCTTCTTCTCGTCATCAAATTCTCAGTCCCCTCTTTTTTTTACCTCCTTTGTTTTTGTCTCTTCACCTTGTTTCACCTCTTTACTTTTTATTCTTAATCTAAGAGCTTCTTCTGTGCAGCAGGAAAATAAACTGAAAGCGAGGACATGCAACTATGACAGAGGCTCTAGAGAACTACTTCATCAGACTTCAGTCTTTCTCGTTTGAAATGCACTAAATAGACTAGACGGGATGTACCCAAAAAAGTGAAAGTAAGGAGCATTTATGGGTACAAGTCGGGAACCGGCCTACTTTACATATTTCAAGGGTGCTGAATCCAAAAAACCGGTACCCAAGCAAAATTGTGAGTTTTTGACCTTCTAATTTGCATATCAAAATGGCCGCCAAATTGCCTGTCTTGCTCAGTCGTTGGACCATTTTCCCCAAGTTTTTTTGTAAGTAGGCAATCAAAGATGAGGAAATTAAGTTTCTAGATCTATAGTCTAGGGTCAGAGCAAGGATATAGTGGAGACTCACTTCCTTTTTTAAGTATATATGCAACCGTCTTAGAATTTAGAGAACAAATGCTTAATTTTTTATAAAAAACATGAAATCTCAGACAACTTGCAATGGATTTTTTTTCTTTGTTATCATATAATATGGTGTACATCATATGTCATATCAACAGGGAAAATTTCAGAGTAACATTTATTGAATATTTATGTCCACCTTAAAAATGACACATATAATTAGTCAAGGGGCGAATTTAGAAAAGAGCCTCCATTAAGACTTTTGCTCACATGTCTGAGTAAAGTTTGGCAACCTATTTTTTTTGTTAGAAGAAACCTATAGAAGGAATTTTAGGGGTGTTGTCATCTTGATTTTTTTTTGTTGGTGACCACTAGAGGCGCTACAATATTCAAATTCTCAATTCAGGCATATGGTCAGTTTTGGTCACAAGTATGGCCAACCTGTACAATTTGTATGCATAATTGTCAAGATTAAAGATTATATATCTAAGGAAATAGATAAAACAGCAATAAAAAAGCCTTTTTGAATCATATTGTAATATTTTAGCCAATATTGGATACTAAATACCACTTTTTTATAGACGTTTTTGGCATAGAATGTCATAGAAAATGTGTTTATGTGTTTATTCACACTTAACAATAATTTCTAAATCTACAATGAGCTCACAGTATCTTTCCCAAACCGTTTTCAATGAGTATATTTCACCCCTGGAAAATCCTGCTCGAAGCTTATCTACCACATTTTGTAGACAAATGGTATATGGATCTCACGTTGTCCATCTTCAGTTCCATTTCGTAGATCTTTATCTTTACTTTTTCCATAGTCATTTTGACAAGTTAAGCATTTTTCCCAATTAATCTGTCTTTTATTTGAAAAAGCACCAACTGGTTCCATATTGAGTGTTTTTTGGAAACACAAAGAGTTGCTCCTACTTGTTTCCTACTAGTAGATACAATTTCATCTTGTGTTTATTTGAGACAAACTGTTTCATCCAACTTTCTCATCTTTTACCAAAGTGAAATAGGATGCTAGTCTATAACTCAAAAATTATGACTAGCTAGTAAGGTATATCTAGGCTAAACAACTTGAGTGTTGACAATAACTATGCATAGAGGTATATTTCATATATACAAATAACGTTAAAGTCCTTAACAAATAGTAATTCATGTCCACTTGTTTCAGACAGAGGAGATGATGCTCTACTAACCACAGCAGCAAATACAGTATCTCACAAAAGTGAGTACACCCCTGACATTTAAAAAAATATCTTTTCAAGGGACAACAGTGAAGATATGACACTTTTATACAATGTAAAGTAGTCAGTGTACAGCTTGTATAACAGTGTAAATTAGTCTGAACCGCTGCCAACCAAAGTGAGTACACCCCTATGTGAAAATGTCCAAATTGTGCCCAAAGTGTCATTATTTTGTGTGACTACCATTTTTTTTCCAGCACTGCCTCAACTGTCTAGGTAGGACATGGAGTTCACTAGAGCTTTACAGGTTGCCACTGGAAACCTCTTCCACTCCTCCATGATGACATCACAGAGCTGGTGGATGTTAGACACCTTGTGCTCCTCCACCTTCCACTTGAGGCAGTGGTCGTCTTGGAGGTGTGTTTGGGGTCGTTATCATGTTGGACTACTGCCCTGGGCCCAATTTCTGAAGGGAGGGGGTCTGCTCTGCTTTAGTGTGTTACAGTAGGGTTAGAGGACAGGCAGACCCCCCCCCCAGCCTGTCAGTACTCAGACCATACACTGCACACTGCATCCAATTGGTCTGCATGGCTGTCGTCCCAGAAGGAAGCCTCTTCTAAAGATGATGCACAAGAAAGGCAGCAAAGTTTGCTGAAGACAAGCAGACTGGGGACATGGATTACTGGAACCATGTCCTGTGGTCTGATGAGACCAAACTTTTTTGGTTCAGATGGTGGACATTTTCACTTAGGGGTGTATTCACTTCTGTTGCCAGCAGTTCAGACATTAATGGCTGTGTGTTGAGTAATTTTGAGGGGACAGCAAATTTACACTGTTATACAAGCTGTACACTGACGACTTTACATTGTATCAAAGTGTCATAGTATCTTCAGTGTTGTCCCACGAAAAGATATAATAGAATTTTTTTTTTTAAATGGCAGGGATGTACTCACTTTTGTGAGATACTGTATGTTCGATCAAGCACAGATAGTGAAACTGATGGCAAAAGCATGGTGCAGAGCTCTAGCTCCAGAAGGGGGGGCTGCTGCTAAATTTTGAAAGACCCTCATCTTAAATTAGCATAACATCCCATCACTAGTTAGAACTAGAATCTTGAATATTATAATTGCAAAAAAAAAGATGCTCATGTGTATGTCAAAAACGCCTACAAAAAAGTCATATTTTTTAACCAATATTGGCCAAAATATAGCAATACAATTAAAATAGCTTTTTGAATTGTTTTTATTATCCATTTCCCTAAATATAAAATCTTGAACATTGAAAATTATGCATAAACTGTACATTTTGACCATTATTGTGACCATATGCATGAATTGAGTATTTTAATGTTATAGTGCCTCTAGTGGTCACCAGCAAAAAAAATCCAAGATGACAACACCCCTATTATTCCACCTAGGGGTTCCTTTATAACAAAGAAATAAGGTTGGCAAACTTTACCAGAAGCGTGAGCATAGTTAGCAATCTTAGGGTTTGCCCCCTGATTAAATGCTTAATTCCACCTTAGAAGTTGTACATTTGCATGTATATGCATAAAAAAGTTAGTGAGCCTCCAATATATCCTTGCCCTGATCCTTGACTATCGATATAGAAACTTAATTTCCTCATCTTGATTGCCTACTTACAAAAAAAACTAGGGGGAAATGGTCCAATGACTGTGCAAGATGGGCTTTGGCGGCCATTTTGATATGCAAATTAGAAGGTCAAAAACTCACAATTTCGCTTGGGTACCGTTTTTTTTGGACTCAGCACCCTTGAAATATGTAAGATAGGCCGGTTCCCGACTTGTACCCATAAATGCTCCTTACCTCTTATAGAAGGCCTTTTTTCTGAAATCCGTCTAGACTAAAAGAAAAGAGTGATTCATTTAAAAACTCTTCTTTACTAATAACATCACTACAGTTGATGGACATGTCTGTACCATGTTCTCTCCTCTTTCTCCTCGAACCCCTTCTGACCCCGTCACCATCTCTCCTTTCATAACAACTATCTCTACTTTTTCTCCCTGCTGGACCCTGTGAGCCTCCTCCCTCCCTCTGTTTGTCCCTTCCTTTCTCTCTTGCACTGTTTGCAAAACTCATACTATCATCTGTGGTTGACAGTTGCTCAGAGGAGAAGGGTTATAATTGGATAGGGGAAAACATTCACTCCATGAGAGTCCCAAAAAACCTTGGGCTTGAGTGCTGAGAGTCAATATCAAGAAGGATTTATTTATTTATTTTTTATTACCTCTATCTTTTTATTTTTTGTCTTCCTCATTTTTCTCACTCACTCCCTTACCTCTCACTACTTCTAATTAGGCTGCTGCTGACACACAGTATTTGTGTTGGGTTCATGTTTGTATTGTAGTCACAAGCTTGTCCGTTCACTTTGTGCGCGTGGCCAATGATGTGTGTGCATTTAGCTGAAGGAGAGCACATACGGTAGCGCTGACAAGCCGGCTAATTAGCTGCTCAGCTAACGAATGTGTCGCTAACAAGGCTGCACTTGGTGGCACTGTGTTTTCAGCAACACAACTTCGACTAACATTCACGATAATGGCAGAGATGAAAAGCAGCTTGACAGTGCAAGAAATCCAAAAGGAAACCAGAGTGTTTGTAATGAAGTGCCACAGAAGCAGGTGTAGCACAGCTGGGGAGCTTTTTATCATAAAATTGTGTTTTTGAAATACAAATGATGTGAGATGTCAAAACATAAACACGAGTATAAGTGGTATTAAAAGATGTGAAAGCTATTTGTGATTTAGGAATCCTGCAAATAGCAACTGACAGTTACTGACACTGTAGCAGCATTAAATCAGTTAATCAAATAAAATATCCTTTCAGCAATTTTGTATTTTATCCTCATTGACACTGGCCACACAAAAGATAGTTAAAATATGATGTTTTTGTAGCACTAAAATGTCCACATTGATTCACTGAGGCCTTAATGTAGCTCAAGCTTATAAATTCTGGATCCCTTAATACAACTTGATGGTGTCAGCACCAGATTCAGCTGCACACTGCTGAAACATGCAGTACAGCTTTATTTTTCCCAACAATTTTCAATACATATTAATATAATAAGCACTTTTACAAAAGAGTTGCCGTAATTAATATCATGCTGTAATTCATTCATCATTTAAGGAACTTTACAGTTGATCATTTAGAGTGGACACACAGATATAGTAGCATTCGATGTGATGATCATCATATAGAAAATAAGCAAACAACATGATAGTCTTTACAGTGACCTAGTTAGCTTCAACAAAATTATAGTGATTTATTGAATTGATTGTCCTTTTTATTCCTCGTCCTCCCTAGTACATTATGTTTAGCAGAAACTAATGTGAAAATTACATTCCTCCACTGAAAGGCTGATGTGTTGGACAAGCCATTTTCATGTCTTTGTGATAAGTAAAGGTGAGGTAACGGTTTAATTATAGGCCACATGGTCACGGTGCATACTGGGAAATCAGCCTCACCAATTACACAGAACTCTGGGAAAATCTGAGTGGAAAAGTTGATTAGAAATGAACAGATACAAGGTCACTTCCATCTAGGACAAAAAAATGCAATGGAAGTACCTCTCGCAATAGAGGGTGAGAGGTACTGTTTGTCTTTTCCTGTCAAATGGGTGTGGGCCTGAGAAAACTTTGCTCTATCTACTTTGAATAAGATTTTTACATTCACCTAAAGTTTGACCTGTTTAAAACTGTCTCATCGACTGTGTAAGATCCTGTCCCAGATGCTTCCTATTACTAAAAATTCTGTTCTTTAGCAGAGGTGGATGGAGGTAACCAGACACAGCTTGATCTCATTTTTGAAGCTTTAATTCCTCCAAAATAAATCTACAGTACCAATCTTTAGTGCATAAATCTGACTTTTGTGTTGCCACGATGTAATGGAGATCACATTGTTACGCAAAATGAGAGATTCCTCAATGTATAGTTTGATTGTTCCCTGTTTTGTTCATGCAGGTAAAAATATGTATAGCTGTGACAAAAATGCATGCATGCTATTATCTGTGTAGAGTTGAGGTTTTGTGTCATAGAGCAGTCAACGCATTTTGTGCATCTCAAGGATGCACAGTGTTCTTGGGAATCTGAGCAGAATGAATGAGAGTGGTTTAGTCAACAGAGGCACTCTTATTTCTCCATATGACTTAAAACCTTGAATTTCAGTTCTAATATCTACTTCTTATTCTGCCATTTCTGACCCCACAACTTTCCCTCTGCACTTTTTGTAACTGCTGTCTTTCCACTACCTGCTTCCTGAGCTCTGTATAGTTTAATACCTCTTGTTAGTCCTGCTTGTTTTTCGTCCATGTTATTTTACAAGACAAGAAAACACTTCATTTTCTTTGATAATGTTTTTATGAACTGTGCAACTGTGCCACAAGGCACCGAACATGCTGAGTTTCAGTTCTGATTCTGAAAAAGTGTGGGCGAGTGAGAAGAAGGCAGGAGATTAGTTTAGGGAGCCGGTCTTCAGCCCGTATCAGAGACACGGCATGAAGTGCAGCCAGCTGAGCCGGGGGGCATCCCGGGAGCTGCCCTGGATAGAAGACAAGTCGTGATATGCACACACAAACACAAACACAGCCAAGGACTCATTGTGGGACGCACGGACACGCGTGCACACAGGTTGCATCCCACAGCTTCTCTTCATCGTAGATGCTGTCCTGTTTTGACCAGAGCTCATTTACCACAGCCTGAGGCTATAACACCACCACCACCACCTCATCCCACACCTCACTCCTTATCAGCTCTCCCACCACTTCTCCTCCTCTCTCATCCAGACTCTCTGTTTACCTCTGTGTGTCTGTCCTTTCACCTCTGTCTGTCACTCCAGCCCCCCCACCCTCACACACACACACACACACACACACACACACACACACACACACACACACTTCTCTCCTTTACAAGAGAAATTTTGCCATGCTCTTCAGCAGTAATGAAATGCATTTTCCTTCCTCTAATTCAATCACAGAATGCTGTGTGCGGCGACGGCTTATGAATACATTACTTCATTGCCAAGACAGGATGAAAGAGGAAATAGATAGCCATGACAGCCTTTAGCTTTTTGAACACACACTCACCTTCTTCCCCCTCTCTCTGTCACACACACACACACACACACACACACACACACACACACACACACATAGTATGACAGTGAGAGGGGTTTTAAGAGGAATATTATAGGACTCAAGAAGTGGATCCAGTTCAAATGTTCCATTTGAACTTCACTTGAACTGAAACATACTCAGCAATTACAGTACAGTCCTTATTAATAATATATTGAATATGGTCAAAGCCCGAGATAACTTGTGTTATGAGTCAGTGCTGTATGAATAAAAATTACATATTAAACATCAATATGCACTTGGTTGTGTTCTGACAGGAATGATACACAACACCAGCAGACGGGGCATTGATTAAAATGTAGCAAGCGCCTCTGTAAATTAAGCATAGCAACACAAGAGGTGAATTTAATATTTTATTTGTTTGTTTCTAAGGTGTTATTGGAGCTGTCTCACCAGGTCCACACTCTGCATTGTACAGTAAGAGAACTCTTTTTTTTATACTACTTTGTGGAAATGTTATCTAGTTATAGAGAATCTGCTTTGTATATGATCAGAACCTTTCAAATGATTCTTATAAATTTGATTTTGCAGAATAATGAAACATTTCTGGTTGGCATTGGTGAACTCTGTTCCTTCCCATCCATTTATTTTCAAGGTCTGAGTAGACTTGAAATGAATTAGTTCATACAGTATGTCATCCAACTTTGTCTGAAGACCAAAGAGTTTATATTCTGATATGAGAAAAAGGTGCTGTAAGAGAAGTGGATAAGATGAAATACTCATTTACTGTATGAGTACCATACAGTACTATACTATATAAAATAGGGATTCACAGTGTCTGCAGGCTTTCAAACTTACATTCTCCCCAGTATTTGTAACAACTACAACTGTGTTACATTTACTTTGTGTCTACCACACCTAACTGTGTGAGGTGTGCATGATTGTGCTATTGTTGTTTCAGAAAGATATAAAAACTGTTGAAATACCTCCTCCAATCTCAATGACAGAAAAGTGTTGGAGTTTCAGATCTTGTTCAATCACAACTACTGTCACCAAGTGCAACCAACTCAGAAATTTCAAAATTCTAGAACACAGTGTCCCTAATTCAACGAATGAACAATGGCTTTTGTTTCTGTTTACACAGAAACGCAGCTGGAATGAAATGGTTTCTTTCTAAGGGGATCTGGGTTGACAATGATGGCAACGATCTAAATGTAAATACACTGCTCTTCAATAGAAATAAGCTCAGTTTTAAATATCCTCCAGCATGACAGTGTTTTGCTGCCAACTCCACTTCTCCTCCCCCTCCTTTGCTCGCCGGGGGCCTGAACTCGGGAAAGTTGATTGCCACACAATGCACCACCTTGTTGCCCCATTTACTCTGTCCTCCATCCTACACTTCCATGCGTTGCTGCTGTAATGACTCAATTTCCCCTCTGGCATGCCTGGCCTTCAGGGATCAATAAAGTTAATCTTATGTTGCCTTACCTTCTCGCCTTGGATCCCAGCCTCATTAAGACAGGCTGGAACTTTTGCCATGTGGGGGGGCTGAATAAAAGTAGGCCCATGGCCCAAAAGCATGTCTGAGGCTTACTTCTGGTGGCAGCAGTGGCAATATGTTTTAATAAACTTAGATCTTAGACTCAAGGGGAGTGCATTTCTCATTTGCGTCCCTGACTGAAGGAGCTTTAATATCCCTGGGAATATGGGTTTGTGGAAGCCACAGGGCTTCCAGTCCATCTGTCAGACAACTGTTCATATAACAAACTGTAGCTTTTTCTCTGTTAAATGCTTGATGGTAGCAACAGAAGATAAGACCCAGAGATTCACCCCAAGATCATTCAAGGTCTCTCTGAAAATGGTGTGTCTCGTCTGCGTATATCTCAGTACTACTGTAGCAGCAACTTATCACACCTCCTCAGCAATAAAAGGCCAGAAGTCAAACCTTTAAAAGCACCTCTAACTACACCATCACTTACACTTCAAGCTTTAGAGTAGTAGATTCTTAAGTTGCTGTTCTGCGGATCACAGAAGAAAGCAAGTGTTCCTTACTTACAAATTAACTTTTAACATAACGGGCCCTAGTTTCTTGGCGCAGCGCAGGTGGCGCAAGGTAACGCAGCTGGTCTAATGCAAGTTTCGACCAGCGCAGCCTAGCGCAAAGTCAGATTGGAAGATTGGCAGATCGCGCTGCGCTAGGCGTGGCCGCGCAGCAGGGGGAGGCGTCACAGATTCAGCTTGGTGCAGTGGAAGTTTTGTGCGAAAATGTCCCGCCGAGGTTGCGCTGAAAGCTCGCCACCTCCAACCAGGGGCCTCATTTATCAAAGAGGGTGTAAAACTGCTACTAAAGTTTTGCGTACGGAGAAAAGACGAAAATGGCGTACACCCGAAATATTTACACCTTTTTCAGATCAATCAAACTGTGCGTACGCACAACTCTCCGCAATAAATCACACCGGACCCAAGAATGGTGCACACGTGAACACACCTCTTACTCCACCCCCGGAACGCCTATATACAACTATATATGGTCAGCACGTGCATATTTAATTAGCCATGTGCGCTCTGTGGAGCGGCAACAAAGTGACAACGGAGACAACGGGCGGAGGGCGGGGGAAAGAAGCGGAACTTCTCCGCTTCTCCGAAAGCAGATACACGGGCAATAAATCAGTCAGAAAAATGATCTTGCATTTTAATAAGCTACAATAAAAACCAAAACCTCCCAAATCTCAACAAACAGGAGCAGAAAGAAGAATAATCTTATGTAATCATCTGCCCCTTTATCACAGAAAATCTTTTTTTTTTTTTTTTTTTTACACCTAGATGTTAAAACAATAAGCAGGGTTTCCACGATAGTTACCATTACTTTGAACGGTTACGTTGTCTCAGTCTTTATTCTCTCGTCAGCTCCAAACTCACGTGCACCTCGTTAACTCAGGTGACAGAATAATAACAGTCTCAGTAGCTGCAGATCAGTGTGCGCTGCTGCCGGTGTGTTTTTAAACTTGGCGAGTTTGATCCTTGTCGGACGTCACACTAGAGTGTGTAAAAGCAAAGAAGCAAAATCCTCAATCCGCTCTGTTTATCAATTAACATAAAGCCTAGTGTTATTATAGAGCGGGTTGGATTGCCAGCATCAGCGGTCCACCACTACCACAATTACTTCAAAGAAATCCTACTGTCTCTTCTAAATGTACTCCGCTCCTCTGTCCCTCTCACACTGCAGTTCTCTGACTCAGCAACGGTGTCGCCAATTCCTCCTGTTCCTCAAAAAAGGCGTAAATCACGGTACGCCAGGGTCAAAATGGGTGTAAATGTCCGCACTTTTCCCCGTCAGGTTTTGGCTTGATAGATCCCAAATTTGGCGGAGAAAAGTGCGTACGCACAAAACGGGGGAAAAAGGGTGTAAAAAAAGGTGTATCCACAATGATAAATGAGGCCCCAGGTCTAATCTCAGCGCAGGGTGGAGCGCAGCAGGTGCAGTGGAAGTTTGGCTGACTGACCTGCAGTGCACACACGTCACCAAGACCTCACAGGCAGATCTCCACAGTTCCAGACACATTTCAATGCAATAAATATCCACAATAACCACTATTTAATGCAACTAATGGAATCAACAGTGAATTTATATCTATATAGATTGTCCCGTCACATCTCAGGATAAGATCAATCCTGGTTAAGTATATTAGTAAACTCATTATTGGTCACTCTGAGCTCGGACCTCCGGACCAAAACAGCTGTTTCCTCCTGGGAGAGGTTCGGCCTCTGGCGTCGCTGTTTCCTCCGTCCATGTCCAAGTATAAAATGACAAACTTGCAGCGCGCATCACCCGCCGCGCAGTTAAAGGTGAGGAGAGGAGCTCATTTGATTGGTGAAGATCTGACTCGGCTGTGTCAAACCCACTCCACGCCTTTCTCTCCTCCTCCTGTCTCCCTCCCGCCCTGTCTCCTCCCTCTTTGCCGTTTGCGCCGGTGGGAGGGACGAGGGGAGGGCTTGCGCTGGTCTAAGTCTGACTGCGCGGCCCACCAATCTTGCGAAATGGACCTGGGCCACACCCCGTTGACGTGGCGAAGCTGCGCTGATGTTAGACTTCACCTGGTCTAAGAAACTAGGGCCCAACGAGTCAACTTAGAAATAACATTCATAATACTGTTTTATACATTTCATCAAAGGCGTTAAGGTCGAGTTGTGGTTCTTTGATATGATAGAGAAGCAAGAAATATTCTTTATCAAAACTGCATGACCTAAAATAAAATCTAGGTCCTCATCTGTTTCACTCATGTATTCAGATTATTGCTTGTAAAGGTTTCTGAAAATCAAATACAACAAGACTGTGTGGTGTGTCCATTTCTATCCTGTATGATCAGTTGTTCTTGCAGTTACTATTATAGCATTTGACCTTGTTTCTTATTGGCTGATCCTGGCCTTCAGAGTGATATGTCAAAGAGGGTAATTAACTTCCCACATGCACACACTTATGTTCTCAACTACACACACATACCGAGCATGCATGGATTCATGAGTCATCCTGTCACCATGATTGCTGCCTTTTGGGTGCTAATGGTGGACTGTGTGTCTCTTGGATCAGATGGACCTTGCCCTGCTGTCTTGGTGAAGAGTCAAGCTGGCTAATAAAGTCAACACTGGCTGCCTCCTTCATTTACCTTGTTAGCTAAGTGACAGGGGGCTGTCTGGCCTCCAGCTTAAAGGCCTTAATGAGCAGAGGGCCTTGTTAGCGCTGTGTGGACGGCGAGAGACAAATGAGCTTGTTAAGTCTATGGCTATGCATATTCTTAATTAGCCTTTTGTTATGTGTTTGATAGCGCAATCATTATGTGTGTGATAGAGAAAGAGAGAGCGTGTGCGTCTGTATGCAACATTAAACACGTGGAAAACTAATAAGTAATACCTCTTAGGTCACTGCTTGTGTTTACTATGGGTGCACACATACAAAACCATACGATCAGTCATAAGGTGACATCAAACCAATAGGAGAATAGTGGTAGCAGCAGATGTATCATTATCATCATGTTAACAATAATAAACTTATGCTTAAGGTTGTGAAGTATACAGTAGGTTTCTGTTCTACTTGATTAGATTGAGGAAAATATCCTTTATCTTAGAATAAAATAAGTAGTTTCCTAACTTTAAATTAGCTACCGTTGTTGTGCTGGTTAAAATAATAACTGCTGACTACCCCCTTTCGTCCTACACAATAAGAGGAACTCTGTTTTGTTGACCCACCCATTTACTCCAATTTCTCTTTAAAATGGTTTAAAATTACAACAAATGCCATTAATTAAGAAAATATAAAATACATATAAATGTGATAGGAAAAATGTAAAAAAAAAAAATAAAAAAAAGTTTACCAACCTGAAAGCAATTTCTACAGCTGAGGGGCCTGGACAGTAAAGGCGCAATCATCATTTGTGATGATGCAATCTCAGCCAGATCAGGCTCATGAGGTGTTAGTAGATCGGAGATGTCGGCAGGAGCCAGACCCGCTAAGGCGTTAAAAAGAAGCCGTTACATCTCATAAAAAAAGTATTTTTTAAAAAGCAACATTTGTGTAAAAAGTATAAAAATAACATCTAGGTTTGGGCCTCTTTTTAAACATTATTGCATTATTCATGCCACAACTATGTTGGGTAATTATCTTTTGTATCATTCGGCTGCAGGATTGTTGTGGACATCCCTTTTTTTTCAGTGAGGCAATAATACGGGACACATCCGTGGTTCCAAGTTCCATATAATTGGATATCATCTGTATAGTAATGGAAAACAATGTCATGCTAGAGATTTGCCCCAGGCTTGGCATGTATATGACAACAGGGCTCCCAAAACTGACTTTTGGAGAACCCCACTGTATGACAGGTGCCATAAAGGTTTAGGGTAAATCTGAATAAGACTGGCTATTTATTAAGTCTATAACTTATTATTTTTCTTTTTTTTGTTTGCTCTCATTATGATCAAGTGAAAGTAGATTAAAAATTATCAAAAGAAAAAGCTAGAGAAGGGACAAATCATCCATACCACAGATATGGGGATTTTTACACAAATTCCTGTTGGGATTGATGCTAAAACAAAAGAGTCTTTTTTAAATGAGCTCCACTAGCTCTTCCTGCTGGCAATTGCAGAACTCATGGGACTGAGACCTTTAGCAGAATCGCTGTAATTGGATGATGGAAGCCTTTGGAGTCCTCGCTGGCCTCAAAGACTAACACCACCATCATAGCTAGGAAAATAATGTATGTACACAAACTGTATCAAAAGCTACCTTTGCATATACTAGGTGTTATCTAAAACATACATAGGCTACACACACTCATGTAATCCTTCAGTTTTGCCAGATACATGTTGCAGCTTTCCATTCCTGGTACTAGGCCCTTTCCTTCAGTCTCCCCCTCAGGGCAAGATCCTCTACAAGCAACATGATCAATAAGTCAACAGAAGTCTATTTATTTCCTTTAGAAGTTACCAACTGGGGAAATTTGTCTGATCTTTGGATGATTGACATGCTTGCTGGCAGAGAAAATGGGCCCCATGGCTTAAATTTGCGCAAGCAGTGTTGAATCAAATTCACAGATTTGCATGCTTTGTTGTCTACCAGTTTGACTTCATTTTGGGAACAAAAGCTGTCTGGCAAGTGCTAAATGGATAAACAGTTGATGCAAGGATTTCTACACTCCCCAACCGTCTACAACTTTTATTTGAATGGTTGTAGAAAGAGTAAATTGATTGAGTTTTTGTTTATTTTCAGTGAATGCCTCCAGTGGTCTATGTCAACTAATCAAAAATAATAATAATACGTGAGGAAATATCAATCCAACAAAACACATCTGTTGACAGCATTTTATCTGTTCAGGACCACTGATTCATTATTGACTAATTTATTTTTGAATACGGCCCTGTTTTTGTTTTGATGGTGATGAAAACCAGTTTCTGAAAATCTGCTCTGCCATTTTATTTTCATTTTTAATGTTTTCCAAGGACAGCACAGATAAAAGTTTGTCAGGATTGTTTGGCACATGACCAGTGTTGGGGAAGCTACTTTGCAAGCATATGTTGTAAAACAAATGTAGTTCAGCCTGGCAGTAGTTTGAACAAACTACATTTCTACCCCTGGAGAAATATAGTTTGTAAAACTACAGATTAAAAAAAGTAGCTTTAGCAACAACTTATACTCATTCTACTCATGTAACTCAGAGTTAAATAAACCAACATGTGGTGTAGGCTATATATAGTAAAACAAAATAGCCTACAAAGAATTCACATGCCAGCAGAAATATGCCTCTCCACTCAGTTTTTGTTTTTTTAAAGAAAACAAGCTGATATTTTTTGGACATACTATTTTCTCATTTTCTCTTTATATTACCCAACATGTCTACATGTCTACATGTTGGGTAATATAAAGAGAAAATGAAAATCCTACCCAAATACCCACTTGTAAATGTAAATCAGTCAACAGAAAATGTAATAAGAGGTCGACATAGTCTAGAACCATGACAGGAACGCCAGAGGCAGCGTTGGCTTGGCATGTCATGACATGATTCATGCCTTTTTTCAAAGAGAGTGGATGTAGTTTAAAGCAGAAGTAAGCGATCCGGTCGTTTTGGCTAACTTCTTGTCAGCCAATGGAGTTAGCAGCCCCCGCCCTCGTCATGGATCTATTGGTCCTCGTCCCTACGTCACCACATTCACGCGCATCCCTTGGCTGCACACACAGCCCTTTATGCCGTTCTTTCTCCTCATTGGATAAAGCTTGTAGGATACAAGGAAGTATACAAGAAGTTTTCAGAGAGCAGAGCAGAGTGACTGACAGACCTGTGTTTCAGACCAAACACTCTATATAAGTGATTGCTGTCAGAAGATATAACTATTTAAGACTTATATTAACACAAACATTCCGCTTACTTCTGCTTTAACTACCAGCAAGTTACAGCAAATTGTAGTTAAGCTACTGTATGTAGTTCAACTACATGTAGTTTAAGTCTCCCCAACACTGCACATGACCCTCATTAACATGTTTGACATCAGTGCCGGAGATGGTGATGAATCACCAGTGATTGGGCTCCCAATTGTAATTACAGTGACACTTTGAGAAAAGTAATCATATAAATCCTCTTTATTTTGGAGAGATAATACTAGAAATCAATCTGTTCCCTCACCACCAACTCAAATGTGAGCAAAATGGCTGTTTATTTTACTTTGTTGATCAAACACCAAGCTTTTCCCCAGCAACTCTTGGTCTTATTTGAGATTCAAATCAGTGTCTTCATCTCTTTTGAACACGTTCAGAGGGAGGATGAGTCTCAAATGAGTCTGTTCTGTTTGACAGCTCACAGCTTCAAAGGCGAGAGTCTAGACTGTAGCTAGCCTCTCACTGAAGACTGAATGCCTGCGTTTCAAAGCATCTGCTCTGCTAAAGTGTCCTTGAGCAAGAGTCCCTACCGGCTCCTCTGGGGCAGCTGAGCAAGTGATGGTGTTGAGTGGAAGTGGCTTCAACAACCATTGTGTTATAGTTTACCCCAAGGAACAACACCAAAAAGGCCAGTTTCTCTAGAGACTTTACATCCAGCCAACTGAAAATATACATTTCAAAACTGTAAATAGTGAGTAAAACTGAAGTTTGGAAAGGGAGGTGGCTTGGTTCCTGGAGATTTTGGAGCATTATCAGAAATAATAAATCTGTTTTTAGAAATAATATAACATTTAATTGTACAAACTTAGCTCAATATGTTACTGTATGCGGCCCCGTTTCCTCTCTCTTTCTCGACTCCCTCCCACTGTATACGTAGATTATACACATACCATCTTTGTGTTCGAGCCTTTGTTTTGTTTGCTTTGAGGTCGTAACAGTAACATGTGATTTCAAGCAAGGTTGAGGTGTTGAATGGCGTCCACTCCTAGTGCTTGTTGACCTTGAGCACCCTGACCTGCTGCAAGTCTCTGCTGTATCTCCTGCACTTCACTAACAAAATGCTCTCTCTCTTGTGGAGTAAGTGGTGTTAAAAGGCTAAAGAGATATAAGATGTTTGTTGGTTTGCTTTTTTTCTGTGTGAGTGGGTTTTACACAGACTGCGGTCACTACACTCCCATCAGTTGGATTGTTATCGTTAATGTGCCATTAGAGTGTCTTTCATAGCAGTGCCACGTATTACAATCGAGAACACAACTGGAGCAAAACCAACAAGTTGCAAACATAAAACAGCAGCAACTGGGCAATGACGCCAGTTAACAGGAACGATTCTGAGTAATCAAACAGCAGTGAAAGATAATTGAAGAACGGTTAAACAGTTTGACATGACAATCAACACAATTATAGTCAAAAACAATGAGATTTGTAACTGGGTGTTTACAAATCTCAGTTTTTACATCTTGCAAAGTTCACCACATGCGTTTGGAGAACAGATTGAAAATGTGACTGAAGCTAATGCATTTTTAAGTCAAACTGGAGGGGACTGAAGCTGCCGTTGAGTTTAATTGGATTACTGTCGAACTTAAGGTGGGATCTCGGTGCACACATTTACATGATCAGTTTGGAGTGTTTAAACACTTCACATTTCAAACCGCTCTTGCCCTCTTCTCAGTGGTAATTTACACTCTGTTTGATTAATAAGTAATACATTGCATAAAATAATTGATAATGGGATTCCATTAACATTGTCATGGTTAATTGACAAAGCAATTAGCCATCTGTTGATGGAGCAGATCTCGGAACGCATGCTGACTGGTGTAATCCATACACGCACACAGTGACAAAAGTCAGAGGAAACACTCGTAGCTGCCATCACAAGACAAGGTTTATTTTATACTGAGAGAGAAAGAGAGAGTGTGTGTGTGTGTGAGTGAGTGTCGGTGTATGCCTGTGTACATTTACACCTCAAAATGAGCCTTCACCATGTGTTTCATTGTTGACCCAGCAAGTCGCAGGCCTGCGTGTGTGTGTGTGTCAGGTTGGACCATCTGTTCTCTCCATTTTTAGGCACTGCGTGTTTTTACAAAGATGATCTTGAATCAACAGAGCAGTTCGCTCACCTGTGACCGAGCCATCTGACTAGTATTTAACACCGACAACAGTAAATGTTATTGAATTGCTGCAGCCTGCACCGCTGTGTGTTCCTGTTCCTAATAGGACTTTTCTCCTGCTCATTATACTTTTCCTGGTGTTTAAAGAGTCAGATGGGGAGCATAAGAAGCACAGTAATGGTTATGAGCTGCATTTAATGCTGTCAACAGTAAATGTAAAATCAGTAGTTTTTACCTTGAAAAATAATACGATCATTGTCCTCTAACTGATTACGACATGCAGCATGAGATGCAGTAAAGCTTTATGAGACAAGTTGAACCCAGGCTGAGTTCAAATCTGACTCACAGCTTCACAAGGGTACCTATCTTTGAAGTCGCTTTTTCCCATATCAAGTCTCTGTTTTTTCACCCAGATGTCAACGGAGCATGTTACGCCCCGTTGCCGGGGAAAAGATAAAGTAAAAAGGTGGAAAAACTGCACGAGCACGACACGTTAGCAGCCAATGTGTATTCTCATCAGTCAGCCATACTGCTTCTTCGACAACACGGAATTGAAGTTCCAAAAGTATAACTTATGCAAGTGAATTTTGATAAAAGGTAAGTAAAATGTTGTAAACAAAAAGTGATATAAAATAAACTATTTTTATCTGTAAGTGCTGTTACTGTCTCTGTTGTCATCTTCCATACCTGCCAGGCAAAAGCAGTTGAACACCGAATAGATGATCAATCATCATTTTAACCCTTTTAACTCAAGACACATGAAAACAATGAATTCTTCTTCTTCTTTAACTCACTCTTTGTAATGAATTGCTATATTAACATATGAAAATCATGAACTTATCAATCAGGTCTTTTCATGAATTATTATTATTAATATTTTTCTATGCTTATATCCTGTTTTAAACAACATTCAACATTATAATCATGACACAGTCCTTTTACCCACATTTTGCCATGAATTATTATTATTAGCCATAAGCTCTTCTTTTAAACTCAGCTTTTTATCATGTTCAGTATTATACCCGATATTATAACCATGACAAGCATGTGTATTCTCTCACAGAAATGTTTCAGATCCATCAGTTAGTCTCCAAACTAAAGCCTGGAGGCTGCCCAATAGGAGTACACTGACAATGAGCAACTCTAAATGGGGCAGTTAGAGGTCATTCGCTTCCGCTGCCAAGATTTTTCCAATGAGCCAGTCCACAGATGCAAAGGTGTGACTTAAAATCCATAGGGGTGTTTCTCAAAGCTCCAGGCTACCACTGACCTTGCACTCCTTTTCAGTTTCATGTTTCAAGTTCAAGATTTATTGTAATCTGCTCCGGTCCCATCAGGAATGTGAAATTAAACTCTATCCAAACTTAAGAAAAATATGCAGTTCTGAAAATATATCTGTTATTCAAGTTTTGGGAAAAAAATCAAAAAACATGTTTATTTTGAATCAATAGATAAAAATCACTTAAAATAATAAAATACTTTTTTTTCATATTGTTATGCAATCATCATTAACACTTCTCACTCATCCTGAAGAAATAATTCAACATTACTTGGTGCAAACACACTGTTTCCAAATGATGGAGGGATTATACAGTCTATGAATCACTGCACACAAAATCTTGAAGAAGGAAACTTGTGTGACTCACTTATTTATATTTTTACTTCAGATCTTAGAAGAGCATCCAACCATTTTTAACAAATTGTAATCCACAGGCCACATTCAGCACAGCTCAGTACGAAGACCAATAACCTGAAACAGACAAGACATTTTTTTTCTGCTTCTGTCTTTATTTCTGTGAGGCACGATGAACGACCTCAGATTTTGTGCCATAAATGTGCCTGTACTTCGCCTGTTCCTGTCTACGCTGAAGGAAATTCAGGCTTTTACATGTAGCCCTCCCATAAATTATGGAAAAATTTAGGTGCAATCAATAAAAGGCCTTCAACGTCTTCTTCTTATGGATCTATTTATAAAGTCTTGTCTGACAGGACATGTCTCTGAGGAAACCTTTGAATTACTTATAATTACTTTTTTTAGTCCCTGCTACTTTAAGCTGCAAGAAACAGTAACGCGCTGATGAATGACCAGCTACTGAACATAAAGATGTTCTAATCCATCTTTAATGATAATTTAGACATTTTCTTATTAATTTTCCATCAGGTTTCCTTGGAGTGACCCTGAATCTAAAGTCTTGCCATGCACTTGCTCCCACTTCAAATGTCTTTCCACTTTTCCCTTTATCTCTCTCCTGACCATTATCTATTCTGCCTTTTTGTCACCTCTCAACCAATCTCACTCCTCTTCCCTTTCACTTTGTCCTTTCCTTCTACTCCTCCTGTTTTCTTTTTGTTTTTCACTCCCTATCCTTTTGCTTTCTCCTCTCCTCTCCGCTCCTCTTTTCTCCTCTCCAGGCAGCCAATTAATCTTGCCTGGTGCTAATTCCTCATGAGTGCCATTTAGTGGCAGCTCAGCGAGAGGATCCATAAGGATTTAATGTGTTTATTAAAAGTTTGACTGCCGGTCGATGGAGACTTCTCCTCTCCCAGCAGTCTGCTCTCTGTCTCTGCCAGCAGGACCATGCACAGCATGCACATTTGTGTGTGTTTATCTGTGTGTGGAAATTCCTCAGGGCTGCTGCTTAGTAAATGATTTTCAATATCTGTGACACATTGGGTGGTAGAAATGAAACAGACAGTGAAGAGACATTTCAGCAGGTTGCTGCTTGACAGAATTGTTTTCTTATTTTGCCTTCGCATTGTCATTTGAAAGTCCTTTTGACTGCAGGACACTTATTTGTGTATTGTTGTTTGAAAACATTTGCAATATGAAGTTGAAAATGCTGACGTGACTCAGAAATGTTGGAAAAGTTATTTGTTGAATCAGGATCAGTCATGGAGGAGCATTTCATGAATATAGCATTCATTTATTTATGCAGCCGCTTTTGGTCTTCTGTATATTGTATTAGAAGTGTAGTGCAAACCCATTCTCTCTCAGTGTGTATGTTGTCTGTGTGTTTAGATCTGACTGAGCTACAGTATGACTTTGAGAAAACAGCATCATTAACTTTGTAGTTAACTGTGTCACTGGGAGACAGGTCTCATAGGCCAAGTAACTATTCGGCTAACTTTTGCAGTATGTTGAGATGCCTATGAATATTCCCTTCTACTTATGAGTAAACGGTTAAAAGCAGTGGACATAACATAAGAAACCTCATTAAAATGAATTACAACAACCAACATTTTACTGAACATTAACTTCACAATTTTGGAAAAGAAATACTTTTTTTTGCCTCCGTATGCACACAGTATTTTGTCTGTTGTCCTTGGTCCAGTGAAGTTTTAGCTGTAAGGATTCACCTCTGATGCAGCTGAACATTGCTCTAAGAACAAATTAATTAACTGGATACTGCTTTGTCAGTGGTGTCTTAGGTGTGACAATGTTTTAATTAATTATTTAATAGTTTATAAGCTGTTGTGTATTAGTAGGACAGGCTCATCAGTTGCTGTGCCCCTGTGCAGTATGTTAATATGCTGCTTTATTGCCCCGGAGAGAGTCTTATACTTGCAAGTAGTTGATATTCCAAAAGAATAAAGTGTATCTATTGCGGAGTAAAGCATTTGGGATTAGTAGCTGCAAACAGCTCTTGGATTGTTTGTTGATGCAATCTTATTTCTAAACTGCAAAGTGGCTCAGTAGTTGTGTTAACGGGCCTTTCATTTGCTGCTGAGACTGAGAGCAGGCAGCAGAGAACATTTAAAAACTAAGAAGAAATACAATACAAAAGATGTTTTAACCAATTCTGTATTTCTGTTGTCTTGAGAGGAGTTTTCAGGAGGATTGACTCACTGTCTTTTCACTATCTACAACTATCTTTTCACTGACTGTTGCTTTTTAGTGTACTTTTTGGTCAAGTCATGCCAAGTCTATGCATCCACTGTAAGTCATCTCCTATGAAAGAATGTTTCCTTCTTTTTTAATCTGCTTTATTGATTTACATCATTTGCTTCATCACTGTTTCACAAAATTGCTTCTACATTTCACAAGCATGGAAACAAACGACTACTCGGTGAATGATGATGTCCTCGGTTGGTGAGCTATTACTCGCTCGCCATGCATTAGATGGTCTCGCATCTCTCCTCACTTCATTTCTGAACCAATGCCAGGGTGAAAGTTGGCAGGTGAGAGGAATAAGAGAGGGAAACAAAACCTTTGAGCGCTCATATTTCTTTACCCGGCGGTGAACTCAGGGTTGTTTCCACCATCAGAGCTGGTTGTACCTCATCTTGCTACGTTCATTAGGTAATGAGCAGCTAGATGTGAAAAGTAAATTGAAACTTCATGAATAAATAAAATAAATGATTGTTGCTGTTGCTCCAGGTGGTGATTTACATTTACAGTACATTTCCCCCCAAAGCTTAGCAACTACATCCACACTTTTTCAATTTCACATTTATGCTTGTCTAAAAAGAACTGCTTCATCCAAAACACCTTGACCGAAGTTGTCCTAAGTGATTTTTGCACTTTGTTATAGCTAAAATTGTAGCTGAGATGTGACTGAACTAAAAGTTTGATTCACATCACATTTATATTTACTTTAGCCATTCATAATTTTGTGTCCCCCATGTAAAAGGATCTTGATTCATTATGTTTCTCTACTAACTTTTTCCTTTGGTTGCATATAATAACCTAAGAAAGAGAAACAAACACAATTTAAGTTTGTTACAATTTGTTAAATGTATACCAAGGGGGCTGAGTTGCAATAAAGTGCAGTTGCTATAATGTGAACCATTATGGGAGGTGTAAACACGGAGTCAGCAAGTTCACTGTGGGCTCCAACTTTTTGAAAATATGTACAGTATATGCTTTCATTTTCATCAAACTAGCTATGGGAAGTTCCAGATTGTACCCTGGCTGTACAGAAAAACATTACTAGATTCAAATGTGATGCTTTTCAAGCTGTTCTGGAGTTAATATTTGATCCTGACCCTGTGTGTGCATTCTAGTTTCCTCCAGGCGCTCCAGCTTCCTCCCACAATCGAGAGACAGGGACATTAGGTTAATTGGCAGCTCTAAATTGAACATAGGCGTAAATGCGAACACGAAGCCGTTTGTTTTTATATGTTAGCCCTATGTTAGACATACAAGCTGTCCAGGTGGGACCCTGCCCTCACCCAATATCAGCTTCAGCCCCCCCACCACTCTAAAAGAAGAAACAATGTGGCTAATGAATCAGTGAATAATGCATAGTTTGACACAGAAATTCAGCCTGCAGCCACACCTATAGGGATTCACACAACTATACAATTGAAATTTGTTAGTCCAATACAATGATGTAAGCATTGTTTTATAACAATTTTGAATTCTGTATTTAATTAAGACAAAACCCTTTGAGCTTCCACAGTGGCTCAAAGTTCAGTACCATGGATAGTTCCACCATAATGAACTAACAGCCAGAGAGCCGAGGAGCTGGACTGTCTCTGAAAATACATTTTCATTATGTGACTGCAGGAAAGTTGCCCTGACATTCTCTGTACCCTGAACCTCACAAAAACTTGTTCAAGGTCCTTTCGTTTTTCTGTCTCCGTCTTTCTCTCTTTAAAAGTGAAATTTTGTTATCCCTTAGTGACAGGGACTAGTTAAGCGATATCATCTGCCAGGGGACAATCTGTCAAAGCCAGGACAGAAAGCTGGCAGTGGAAAACTGCAGGACAATCCCTGATACCGAAGAGGCACACAGCCAAAATGAAGAGCGGGATGAGGGCAGATGGGCAAACCAGATAGAAAGCAAAAGTTTAAGGCAGGGTTTGTGGGGTGGTTGTATGACAGGGAAAGAGGATGGGAGGCCAATGACGTGAGAGGTCACAGTAGAGATTAAAAAGAGAGAAAAGAAAAGAAAAAACAGCCAGGTCAGGAAAATGAGAATGTTCAGTTGTTTTTGACTATACAGAAATTGATATTTTAACTTTTAATGGACAAGAATTGCACTACCACTGGATATGTGTTTTGCAGCAATATAGCTCTGCATTAGCAAACCAACCCTCAGAGTGCACCTCTAACCTAAATTAAAATCCAAGAAGTTGTTTGATATTTCAGTGTGATGCAGTCATGTCGTCATGTAGTTTTATAGTGACATCAGATTGGATTGGCTTTCAGTTATACCTCAATAATTATGGGCCCAGTGTACAAGCACACACACAGGTATAGGCCTACTACATTTTACTTTGGTGATGTGCAGTACATCATAAATTGAATCTGTATGATATTATCTCTGTTAACTGTGATTCAGAGGGGTTTCAGGGGTTTGGATTACTGTTTCTTGACATTGTGTCAGAAAATGTTGAGTTTATACAAACACCTGACAGATTTTTACTATCTTCCACAGAAAACAGCCAGGGGTCTTAAACACTTACTATCACCTCACAATTTTTGACAGCCAGCGGTCTTGAAAGGAGCTGCTCTAGTTGGAGACAGCTGGAACATAAAAATAGACTGTAGCCTATATTCACATAGTGCAGTCTGGTGACACAAGTTTCTGCCATGGTGACTCTGGGTATGTTTGCCAACTTCTTGTTTTAATGCCTAAAAACCTGCTACTAAACAATTCACAATCAGTTGTTGAATTTTTATTGCAACTTTTGTACAGGTTAATGGGCACTGAGTGGAAGAGGCCCACAGGTGTGGCTGTTCTTGTATAGTCCTGTTTCTTAAGTTTTAGCTGGTGTTCAGCAGCTGCTGTGTTACACCCTTGTTTGAGGAAAGCAAAAGAAGAAAAAGACAGTTAAATTATTAAGTATTGAATGAAGAAAAACATATAAGAGAAGGAGGACTGGATCAATCATCAGAGTTTTTACAATGTTAAATAATACCTGTGTAACTGTCACTGAACAAAATACTGTAATAATAAGAAAAACAGATAACGTAGCACCCCTGTTGCTACTAGTGCCACTAACTGCCATTGTCCTACAACACGCCCTGAGTGATGGCTGGCTGTGAATCCTCTGCCTTTAAAATGGCTGCAGCTTCTTTGGTGTTGGCATGTCAGATATTCCAATGGGCAAAGCACCACAGACAATGGAAACACACACTCATTAACAGCAGCCAGCCCCAAAACTGCATGTGGGGCACCGATGGCAGCTGTAACATGCTGTTAAGTTTGTAAGTGACACCCAAGAGATTTTCTTTTTTTTTGTTTTGTTTTTCTAAATGTATTCACTTTTCATCCAACAGTGAAATGACGTAAAACCTCGATTTCACTGTTTTCAGCTGAGTTATCGTCTCATCTTTGGAAAGTTCAACCTTGATTTGTCTTTGAGGAACCTGCAGTTAATGCTCTTTGGAGGGAGGAACTGCCCATAACAAGCCAAGGCGCGCACACACACACACACACACACACACACACACCTAAATTTACAGCCCCTGACCACACCTGTGGTAAATGATCCAGCAAATGGAATACTGCTCAATCCTCACTTTAATACACAGCCATGCACACACACATTTTCAATGCAAATATTATAAAGAAAGGACAAACTGCTGTACTAGCGGCACAGAGAAATGTGAAATCACACTTTAGTGTCAGCAATGACTCCCAAAGAACCAGCTACACAGTCTTATACACTCAAATAAACACAAATCACAATCTCACACACACACATAGAGCTGGTCTTAAAAGCTTGAAATCAATCCGCACATAACATTTAAGGCAGCTGGAAAGTCATCAGATTCTGAGAAACTATTTCATGGTCTGTTTATTCAAAAATTTAATTTTCTCACAGTCTCTCTTTTGCACATGCACCCACACAGATATATAGCTAACATGGCCAAACCTGATGCAAGAGTCTTATATACCCAATTTCATATGGGGAAAATGACTGCAGTCTGAACACAAGTTTGAGTGAAAAGGTAAAATATAGATCAGAGTGTATTAACATCTCAATATGATGCTTATTGTTTGCATAGTGTAGACAATGACAGACTGTTGTGACATCCTGTCATAGTGATTTCAATAGGTGTTAGCCACAGAGTTTGTGATTCACCAAGACCTTTCACCAAGAACTTTTTTTAAGACTTGTGATGATTTACTATAGTGTTTTCAGTTGTACAATTTAATTGTGCTAATAATAATGATGATGACCATTTATCCAATTGTATAATTAAAACACATATTATTATTGATCTTTTTGGGGATTGGGCAAAAGTTCAGTTGCAAATCATGAACATGAAACAATCCAATATTTACTGTATCTGTTGCTGCTCTGTGTAAGCCTACTAAATGCTTAATCTAGCATGCTAACATATTTACAATGGCAACACTATTGATGTTCAATTTCGTTTTTGGCCAAATAAAACTTTTGAAATGTCAAGAGATCACCAAAGTTATTACAATTAATCCTGAGGGTGGCATGGATCTCTGTACCAAATGTAATAGCAATCCAGGTATTGCAATTTTAAAACCTCAAATATCCACCTGCTAGTGTAGCAAGGGGAAGAGTGAAGGCATTACCAAATTCATTAATACTCATCCTTTGGGCATCATGGGGGAAGAAAATTGCATGGCAATGCATCCCATAATTACTGAGATATTGCAGTGAAAGTGGTGGACATCCATCCCAAGGGTCACAAAACAGAGAAATAAACACAGTGGGTTGTGGAACATGACTGGATAAAATAAAGTGGTTTTGTGAATCTTGTAAACCCTTGTGAGGAAGACACATCAAGACATAAACTTTCAAGATTTTGATTTCAAGATTTCAAGACTTTTTTTCCCACATACTGTAAAGGTAGACGAAACAAGCTGTAAACACAACTCTGAGATATTATTAGTTATGACGTTGTGTTAGCATCATTTGCAAACAGACACAGAGCAATACTTGCATTTAATGACTATGCTAGCAAAGCACTAAATTTATCATGATTAAGGTGCGTGTTGTTTGTTGTATGAAGAAAGGAAACATATTGTTGAAAAGTCACGTTGCCAGTGGAAGTTGTGGTAGAATGTCATTCCAACATTCACCCTCCCTTTAGCTCCGGTCTGGTTACTCTAAACCCATGTGGTAAATGTCTCTTTAACAGCTACAGGTCACCGGCTAATTGCTAATATGTCTTTCTGCCATTTGGTGCTGGGCAGGTAGGGTACAGTGAGCTTATCCAAGCTCTTTCATTGAAAACACCATCTGGAATGGACGATTATGGGAGCGGTCAACCGAAACACAAACCTGTTGTGGGCAGGAGACCATGACAATAAACTAAAAGGAGCTGAGGAGAACATGAGAGTCTCATTCACTGTGGGTTTGTCATTACTTGAAGTCATTCAATCTGAAATCTCCTTCTTTGGAATGACATGTAACATACTGTACACAGACACGCACACTGGCTGAAATGTCCTCACACACATTCACACATTCCATGAAAGTCTTCAGTCCCTGCAAAACAAAACACATCCAAGACGCCTGGAAATGCAGAGCATTTTATTAAAGACTGACACACTTGAGTATTTATAAGGAGTGTATGTGTCATAGAGTCATAGAGTGAACAGCCAGAAGCCCCACTCCATTATCCCCAGTCAGTCTGTAGACCCTGTACATGTAAAACATACCTCTTCTCCCAAGCCTATATGACCTCCCCTACCCATAGCCGGTCTCTCCATCACCTCGCTCATTAATGTGTCACTGTGTACTGTCTCTCCCTCGTCTCCCCCTGTATGTCTCTACCCTGTTTCTTTTGTGTCTTTTTAAGCGTCTTTGGGTTTTTGAAAAGCGCTATATAAATTAAATGAATTATTATTAAGCCAACAGCTGTCACTTACTGTCACCTACCAAACAAGCACTCACACACACCAAATACTGTGCACGAAGTACACACCCACACACTGTCGCTCCATAAATGCACTCCATTCACCATTCCGAAACACACCCATACACCTTGTTATGAACACATACACTCAGCATACAAAGCTTTTGTCCCACACACATGCACACGCACACATGCATACACACAGACTTCTGTATTCATCTAAACTGATGGGCTCATCAATTTTTTAAATCTGCATTGTTCTTAGGACAGCAATTACCATCTTTCCCTCTTGTCACATTGCCCAATATGAATTGGTCACACAGGGTGAATAGCTTGTTATTGCAGTAATTATATTCAGTGGTTATAATTCTCTTCTTACCACTCGCCCCACTCCCTCTCCATGATGTTTTTTTTTTCTTTCTCCTCACTCTGTTTTGCTCTTGTACTTTTTTCTTGTTTTGTGCAATCCCTAGTTTTCCCATGGCTGCTTCTCATAACCAACTCTGGGCTTGTTTTCCAATGTTTAACTGCTGCATGGTGGCTTGAAAACAGAAGCACCCCTCATGTAACATAAACATTATGTTAAAAGGTCCTTTTCTTACTATTATTTAACATTCATTTGCAAAAACTAATATAAAGTTCTTTGTCATAATACCAAGTTTAACATATACTGTATGTATACATACCAAAATATGGACCTCAAAACATCTGAGTTTAAATTAGATTTCACTGCCATTGATTCTTTATGCTTTGCCTCTTTTTTAATGGAGGAAGGTGGTCAGAGTTATTGCCCAGTTCTATATTTTCAGAAGTGAAGGATGCTGAGGTTTCAGTTTGTCTTTGCTTGGTCAAGGGTCCCACTAAAATATTAATACACTGTAATGCTGAGTCAGAGAGAGATGGTTATCAAGAACAAATGTAGATCTCTCGAATATATTGCATAAGTGAATTGCATTTTAAATCAGTGCCACTCGTGTTTTTATTTTCTTCCTCTCCAAATAAGTAACATTTGGTCCACCATATGTTAATGTATGTATCATTTTTAATTATGAGTTTTCAGAATTAAACTCATTGTTAGTTTAGGGATTTACCAAGAGAATCGGGCAGATATACCAATTATTGCCAAGATGAGCTTATCTTGGTAACTTTTAGCTACAGTCAGAAAAAACTTTTTAAACTTCTATAAATTACTTTCTTACTCATTTAGTGTTATGCATTTGTTAAATGCAATGGATGCTGTGGAAGCTGTTAGATACTCAAGAAACACTCCAGTTGACAAGAGTTGATTAATAAAAGCATCTAATCTGATTACTTCTACAAATTCTGCTCTGAACAGTAAATTAATGGTCTCAATGTGCTGCTTCTTCTGCGTGTCATTGCATCGTTGTACCCGATGCACCTTCCTACAGTCTGGCAGAGATTGTTGTTTTGCCGGAGTTTGTGATTGATTAACCTGGACAGCAGGCCGGTATCATTTCGGCTCTGAGCCTAACTAACAGCTGCTGTGGAGCTGCTGTGAAGGTGGTTTGGGACTGTCAACTTAATGTCTGGAATCTATACCAGAGACAGAGGGAGGTTATAAACTCAACAACTACTTCTGTCATATGGAAAAATATGCAGCACTCACGCACAAGTAGACAGTGCATGTGTGAAAAAGTATTTCTTTCTTACATAACTTAGACTACAGTTTCCGCTGAAGCCAGTCTCTCTCCCGCCCTGAGGCAGTGTGTCATGAGGAGGGGCATCACAGAACATCTGCTGCATCATGAACACGCAGGTTACAAAACAAGGGCTTGCTTCTTTGCACAGCAGACTGGGCTGACCTGTGCTGTAGAGGGACATTAGAATAGCCTTGCAAAATTTAAGGGACACTGGGAAGGCCAGCTTCCATCTGCTCGGGCTAACAACCAAAAGTGCAGCTCTCACCCACTCAATATGGAGAAAGACTATGATTAATAATGCAATTTTTTTAGCAGAAGCTGCTCCGGGTGTTTATAAAAACTGACCTAAAATTCAACAAGCTATGCTTTTATTACTCCGAGTAAAGATAGGTGCGACAGGTGGCAGCAACATGCCCTTAGAGAATGATTACAACAAGACTGTTTTGGATTATATGACTGAAATGAAAAATAAGTTCTGATGTCCGGCTGCTGGTGCATCTGGGAAAACAAACAAACATGTTAATTTGGTTTTCGTGCCATCATGATGGATACGTTGTCAAAAAAAAAGACAACTGGCCATGTGGACACAGTAAGTCAAAAAATGGGCAGTAATTAGCTACTTAACTACTCACTGATCAAGCATTAAGCCTGGCAGTAGCTGAAACAGAAAAAAGAGCCAACAGTTGGTGATACACAAAAAATCTTTATAGTGAAGCTGTCAAATGCTGCACATGCTGTTTAAAAGCAGTATGTAGTTAGTCTACTCTGGTCAGTTTTAAACTGAACTGTAAACTGATGACACTTGTTGTAGTGAAGACAGATCAACCTTGCCTTTAAGACAGAAAGAAACATAAAAAATATTTTCTTCTCAAATCCTCTACAAGGCGATTACTTCTCGTTACACTAAATGGCATCTGTCTTCTTGACTCTAACCAGCCAAACAAATAACCTCTGCTGTTATTATTGCTGAGATGTTCAGTCAAACTGCAGAGGTGAAATGAAATTTCAACTTTAAGTGCCCACTGTATCAGAGATGTCACAGATGGCTGGTTTGTGATTGAATTTTATTGTCAAAAAAAAGATCAGACCCATGGATGTAGTTCACAAAGAGCTGTTGTGTCTCAGTGCTGTGAACGCAGTATTTCTCCATTTTGCGTTCTGTGTCATGTTTGGGCATTACGACATGAGAAAGAATTACTAGATTGGAAAGTGTGTCTCTGATCTGTCATCTTCCATCCTGTTACCGTACAAGCCCAAGTACCAGCTGATGCAAACGCAATCTTGGAGCTGTGTGTGATGGGGAAAAAAACATCTAAACATCATCCAAAACAATCAAAAAATGCTTGCTAGCCTTAATTTGGCTTGACTAAAGATCAATGTTTTCATTCTTAGCATTTTTCATTCAAAAAATACCCAAACTTTATAAATTAGTGAAAATAAAATACATACTGCATTTAGGCTATTGAATGAAATGATAGATGGACTGTGTATGTCATAAAGATATAGTACAAAGGTGTTTTGAAGCTTGATCGTATAATTGAGGGATAATTTACTTGCTGTGCTTTGGCATTTCTTGCGATTTGTAGGATATTCTGGGATTTTTTTCCGGCCAATTCCATTCCATTTCAGTTATGCTTTTTAAAATAATTTCTTTAAACCTACTGAAGTAATACATTAAGGTCAGTTTATTTTTACCAGACCTACTTTTCTCTAAACCAGTGTAACATTGTTTTCTAGAAATCATTAAGAGAATTAAACTGCATGCTATTACTTGTCTTCTGCTCTTTGATTCTAGTCAGTATTGCATGTATTATTTGGTTTAAAAAAATCCCATGCCACAAAATGTGTTTACCTACTGTAAGTTACCTCTGAAATGAGACAGATTTGATAGAAGGTCAATGAAGATCCATCTGATCCTTAGCCTGGACAAACGTACCATAACCTGATGGCCCTGAATGTTGTAACATCTCAGTTTTTCAGACTCAGGTCGTCCTTGTGAAGCGTCTGTGGCGTGGCCGGTTCCCCGTCGGCCTCCTGGATGACAGATTGGTAGCGACCTGATGGTGTCTGGATGGCTGGGCAGGTGGCTGCTAACTGACTGCTGGCTGGCGCTCTGAATAGTCATCAGCTGCTGGCTGGCTGTGCTGGTGGTTACCTACAGCTGCCAGGCTGTGGGATGTAGACTGGCTGCTGCTACACTGATTGGCTTGTTCTCACCTCGAGGGACCGAGGGGCTGGGTGAAATGAAATGAAAGCTGGTGACCCTGAAAAACTGACAGAAGTTGTCATTGTCGTCTTTGTGAGGCCTCATGTGGCCGCCTCTTTTTTAGCAGGCGTCCCTATGTGGACATATGAGCACATGCACAGTATATGGAGTCGAACGGTGCACATCGTTTTTAATCATTTCAAATTAGAGATTAGATTAGAATTTAGATTAGAAATTGTTGTTAATGAGAAACCTGGACCTTCTCAGTCTGACTAATGTAACATGCTAACTTTACACACAAGGGATGCAGCACAAGCATCCCACAGGTTTTCCAAAAATAATTTTGTATATTTCCACTGCCGCTGACTGCACATGGATGTTGTTGTTGGGCAATATGCTGTATGGTTTAAATTGACGGGTTTTTTTTCCCAACAATACATTTTGGAATATAATCACCACTGCTTCTATTTTTTCCAGATATCCCAGAATGGCCCAAACAACCCACTAGCAGGAATAGCTACAGTTTAAATTAACTGTTACCAGACATAAAACTGAATTGATGACGCTTCTTTTCCTTCTTCTCAATAGAAAAACATCAACTAATTCCGTCACCATGATTTCAACCATATATGCTCCCATCTGCGTTTTAGACTGAAAAGGTTGTTCTACAATTTGTAAGATTTTCACTCATCAGGCGCTGGTTTTGATTTATGACCACTTTACAACAAAATCCATTCCATGAAATTGCCACTCTGTAACTGCCTCTCTGTGTGGTAGTTTTCATTGCTACCACTACAATCTGCCAAGGGACAAATAGAAGGCACTTCATGCATGTAATGGATGTAATGGCACAGGTGTAAAAAGTAATAAAACAAAGGATGAGTTCCATTCATTCTCAGGGTTCTGGTGCTGTGCAGACGGGTTGGCATGCTATCACTGCCATATTGTCATGGGACACTTGAATAGAATAGAGTCATCATTATTGTTAATAGAAACACCTGTGCTTTTTGTACTATGACAAGCCAAATGCCTGCTGTGAAAAAGGCCTACGAGCACAGACTGTCTGGTAAAGTGATTTTCGAATTTCTGACCGAGAGGCTTCTCACAGTCTTTTGCTGCCAGTGCTCAATACGAGTCCTTTTGAGACGAACCCTGCGATCCGTATTATTAAAACACACTACTTGTTGACACAAGCAACCACAGTGTTGCTGTATCTTCCAGGGCTGAAAACTTAAAGATTGTAGGTTTGAGTTGGGTGAAGGTTATTCAGTGTGGTTTTAAATAAAAAAAGAGTAATCTCTATCTCTGTCTGTCTCTCCCAGTCAATACTGCCCTGTGTGCTTCTGTCCTCTGAGTACCTTACCATTGATTCAGTAAAGATCGACTGGCCATCATTTGTCAACACACTGACCAAACTCTCGCAGACCTGTGCCTTTGTGACGGTAAATACTGCTACTGGAAATGAATGGAATAATATTGTTAGCCTGACTATCAGTTTGACAAGCTAGGGGATGTCCACATTTAAGAAATGGCATACTTTTTTTACCATGTGATTTATGATTTATTTGTTTAATAACTGGAAAGACAACAGGCATGTAAATGAGTGTTTACATGGCGTTGTGACTCGTGTTAAACTGCACACTGCAGAACTGATGGATCATTATTCCAGATGTTTGTGCAGTGGGAGATAAATTAAACCAGGAATGTACAAACCCAGGAATGATTTTAATTGTGAAGTGTGAAATGCTGTAGTGAATGTAAAGAAGTACCCTGGGAAGGGAAAGGAAATAACAGCAACTTGGCGGTGTCTGTTTATAGAGAGATCATTGATAGTCTACAGCTGAGTTACCAGCACATACTGGAACAAAACAATGAAAGGAACAATAATGTGGACATTAACAATGAGATAAGACAACAAACAAGATACAAGAGAACAAGAGCAATGCGATGAGGCGGAGAGATGGGACTTGAGCCAGCTAAACGGGCACCAGCATCCACAGCAGCGGGCTGAGTCACTTCATATACCGCCAGCCGGGCCACTTCTGCCACGTGAAGTCACTGTGTGACTAAGGATAAGATACACACTCAGAGCAGTCACCCAGTAGAAAGGCAGCTACACACTCCTCAAGAGAGTCAGCAGGCAGCGAGATAAACATGGACTCCAATAGTCAAGTATGTTTGCATATGAATTCTGCCTGAGCTCGATGTTGGTCCTATTAATGGAAAAGCCAGGTCATCAGTCCACCATCTTGGTGCAAACAGTTCTCGTGAATCCTGTGTATCCTACTTCTGTGACCTTCTGACTTTTCCTCTGGTGTCACCAGCAGCTCAAACTTTTCAAATGAAAACTAATGTTGGATGGATTAGAATTAAATTCAGCTTCAGTATTAACTGTAATAACTTTAGCCATTATCTGTTTTTTTTCACCCCTCACAGGATCAACATTCTAATTAATCAGTTCACTGCTGTTACACCTGCTAAACTGGTAACATTGGCCCTCATTAGAGCTAATTAGTACATGTTAACATGTATTCTCTAAATTTAGACTGTGAACACCAGAATGTGGCACAGTAGTGCTATTTAAACTATGGTCCACCTTTATAACAGTGTCTGCAGTTGTGATTAAGTTACCATACAGTTTAAATGTCTCATCATCTCTCATGACTATGGCTTTCACAGTTAAAAGGAGTTCTACAGACATACAGTGATACATCAGCACTAACTCAGTAAGGTATTCTATATAAAGGTGAGGTGTTGCATTGGGAGGTGGATGAAGGAGACAGAATGAGGCCAATGTTAACAAATTAGTGACTTTAATTAAAGGTGGCACAACAATTTGGGCAAGTTGAATGTGTTTAATACTGTAGTCAAACTGCTGTGTATGAGAGCCAGTTTGAATGAATATATGATCCCACTATTCAGCTGGACACGGTCTACAGAGCCTGCAGCTCTCTGCTCTGTACTAATCACTAATGTCCAGTCACTGTTTGTGTTGCTGCAGTTTCCTTTCTCTCCCTCGTCTGGGTCTTGGCTCGCTGTCGTCTTTTCTTTTTGCTGAAACTCTCTTTATTTTCTAATTTGTGTTTTTGTCCCTTTTTGTTGTTTTGCCTGTTCGCCCCTTGAAGCATATAGCATAAATAAAGCCCTTGTTTTCTTGGTGTATAAAATAATTGTCTTGTTGCTACTGTCTCTTTGCTTTTACTTTGTCTTTGCTTCCCTCTCTTTTAGACTCTTCATTGCAAACAGCCTAACCTGAAGTGGAGGTTTACAGACAATCAGTGAAATGGCCTTTTACTACACAATTCATCCTAGCTTTTTGATTAGTGCAGATTTTTGATTATACTGTATCTTCTTTACAGTATATTAACTAATTATTGTTGTGTCTTCTGTGTGAAAAGGAGTTACAGTGTTAACAAAAATATTAATTACTCTCTCAAATTTCACTTAATTACATGCAGTTACATTCAGTTGTATTGCTGACCTGTTAGCTCTTGTTAACTCTGATCATCCTTGCTGGTATATTTATTTCCTGTAATGCTGGTTTTGGTTTTGTTGTTTGCCTCGTCTACATGCATTGTAGATTGAGATTGAGAAGGAACACATCTATGGTTTGACCTTTACTACCCCAAATTCCTCTTCCATCTCTCCATATTTCCTTTTGTGTGAGAAATAAAAAAGTAAAATGCCAAAAAATAATCTTTAAGATAGCAGTATCTGTGTCTGTACTAAAGTATGATACATTTCTCCTTGTATCACTGATGAATATTTGTGCAATATTGTCAGTTTAGTTTGGAAAGAAGTTGCTTTCATTTAAAGGGAGGGATACCAAATCCTGACATTTAGAGCTGCTGCTGCAGGAAGTAGAAATATGTTCTGTGATCAAAATCAATCACAGCTTCACTGGAGACATAATGTCACACTTTCTGTGTTCACTTGTCATCCCGAACGATATGGAAATATCACCAATAAACAGAGTTAAAAATCTTTGAGGTGAATGTTCACCCCTGTAGACCTCTGTTGCTCTGCCGCAGGAGGAGATCTAAATCTTTTATGTAACTGAGGAGATAATGAGGTGGTAAAGCATGCAGGCTGAGGCAGGTTGAAGGTCACTTGCTGCACAGGTGAGTTTATTTCTGCAGCACTTTGACACCTGTGGCTGTGTGGAGGATGCAGAGAGAACTCAGACCATAAATATGGTTATGACCTCAGAGCAGCAGAGTATGGAAACCTCCTGGCTTTGACCATGCAGAGCAGGACCATGTATTTTTAAAGGGTGGCTTCCTTTATTTAAAAAAATATGAGTTGTACATTTTTCCCACTGAGAATTTACAAAAGATTAAATAAAACGCTGTAAACTTGTCAATTTAAAGTAAATGTGTGTTTTTTATAATCAAGCGAGTACCATACATTAACAAAACCAATAGAGTTTTGATGACTTTGAATCGCAATCTTAAACAATTTTGATTTTGGCAGAAATCAGTTTGCAAACGCTTTTTTGTTTGTTTGTTTTTTTGTTCACAGTTTTTTTGCATCTTTTTGGTCTTGGTAGGAGCTTTCACCCACTCTAGGCTTCATATTCTGAGATATTTTTAGGCTGTCTTGCTTGCACAGAATGTTTATTATCTACCCACAACAAAGAGTAGAACAGGAAGACAGACAGTTGAAATCATAATGTTCATTTTTTAATCATCAGTTGAGGCTTGAACTCACAACCTTTGACACCTAAGTCCATCTTCTATCTCACTGGCTAGTGACAGATCATGTGAGGCTTCACAAAGTGAGTAAGCCATACACTGTCATGTAGGCAGATTTGTAACCACTGTAAAGAAGGAAAAAAAAGAAAAAAGAAAAAAAAAAACCTCTGCTTCCACATTTCTTGTTTCTCACTGTACTATCCATAAAGGCAAACATGCCCCCACAAATGCATGGACTCAAATTGTTCACATGAGAGAAAATCTCAAAATGGTGTGAAAAATTCAGTTTTTGAGAAAATTCTTAAATGACAAAAGTCTCTTCAATGTTGAGGCTACAGTTTGATTAAAGTTGTGAAGCTGTAGCACGTATGGTTGATTTGTTATGAATTTTCAAAGTTTTGAACTTTAGACGCTTACTGTAGCGCCATCATCAGGACTATTGGCACTATTAGCAGTTTACAGGTGAGGTAATCTGGTATGGGAAAATGAAGGAAACCAAGCTCACTGGAAATTCCATATGCACTGTAAAAAAAAAAAGAGCTGTTCCAATGTAAAATCTTTCAGTAACTAATTCCCTAGCTATTGTTAATTTACTCAATTTCTCTGTTCAAGTAATTCTCTCAATTAAAAAATCTTGGTTGGCTCAATTTGATTTGTTTGCTTGCCCAACCATCAGAAGAATTCACTCAATTAAAGTTTATCCATTATCCCAACCATTAAAGAATTCACTCAATTAAAGTTGATCCATTATCTTATCATACTTTCAATTAGAAATTCTTCATTGGACATCCCAATGAAAAATAGCTAGGGAATTAGTTTCTATACAATTGTTCATTAAAGCAATCAACATAAAATTCTTAATTGGATGTAAAACTAGACATACTGAATCAACAGAATGAAAGCAGCAATGTTTTTTTAACACAACTTTATTAAAAATGCAAATAGTGCAACTTTGCAGGAACTGGCACCAACTCCAGGATGTCGACCTTAACTCCGTCAGTTGCAGTCTCCACATCAGCTGTCTAAATTAAAGTACATACAAGACTCGTTAAAATCTTTCAAGATATTTATAGCAGAAGTGTTTCCCCCTGATGCCTGAAATGTTGATTTAATGTCTTCATGATATCTTTGAGAAAGTACTGCAGGCCTTGGATTGCAACCGATCTTCGATGCATGGTAATGTTGTGTTCTGTATAGAAAGAACAATTAGGAAATTGCATCACACAATGTTCAACACTGCATTATTACTTGCACCGATAGGCCACACGTGGGAAAATTGTTTCACATTAATAAATCATAAAACAATATACACAGTGGGTCCTGCATATATCATATGAAAAAAAATATTGCTTAAGTTACAGCAGGCGAAAACAGTGAAAACACAAGCGCGTCACAAAGAATTTCCCTCTGTTGTATGTTGATTAGATTAAATTTAATGTAGACCAATCAGTTAGGCTAATTGTGAAACATGAATTTATTGATATGAATGTGATGATTTCTGTACATCCAGAGCCCCGGGGCAGCACTGCTCTTCTGACCTGGAGCCTCACTTTTCATTTAACAAACCATTCAATGAGATCATGAATTAACCAGCTGCTGACTCCTTGACGACCCTCTACTCTCTGTGGCTGCTCCCCAGGTGGAGCTTCACTTCTCCAAAAACGTGGGAGCAAATTTCCAAACAGGCGTCATTTGGATTAACTGTCCGCAGATTGGGACTCTAAATGATTTCTTTCTCGCATGAAAAAATATTAAAACTAAGCGTTAGTTTAGCTGATGGCCGGTATCCTCCAGCACATTAACATTAGCTAGTCAGTCATTCACTTAATGAATCATTTGTCATTGATTGAACGAGTCACTCGTATGAAATGTCACATGACAGCCAGCATCTCTTTGACTGGATTTATGTCTTTTAATTGAGCCAACAGCTAACTGTGGGTGTTCACTGTATTTGAATATGTTAGTTCTTTCAACAATTTCCAAAGAATGATCATTCCAACATAGATTAACAGGTTCAGTCAATTGATACCACGCCAAGAAATTGATTCAGCAATATATTTTTGGTTAGCCCAAAATGTCATTCATTGGGTTTTTTACAGTGTGGATAGAGCATTTGTTTCACAGGGTGGTCTACTGGGATTTGTCTTTTCTTCAGAAAACAAAAAAAGTTTTTCACAAATCCAAAGATAAAAACACACATGGAGAAACTGTTTTCTGCTCTCACATCACGTCAAATATAGTGAAGGTGGTGATACGCGTCACCTCACCTAATAAATCTGTGAGTAGTTCACAGCCAATAGGCATCCCCCTTTTATATGAAACAGAAAATGTCACAGTCCTTCACGAACTTGCACAGCAGACAATGAAAACAGGTTTATATTTGGGGAATTAAAACTGTATCTATCCGAGATCATCCCCACGTGGTGTAATTGAGTTTCATATGTTCGCTTTTGGGAACGGCTACGATAAAACAAATTCTACAAGACAATAAATGGCACAGTAAACAACAGAAAGTGGTGATAACAGATGGTTGGTGTCCTTTCTTGTAGCCTGTAGACCTGAGTCCTACAGTGTTCAATCAGTCCTATCTTGATACCAGAGCTGAGGTTATCACTTGCAGCCTCTCACTGTGCATCTATGTTTCATTATCTAGTAAGCAACATTAGTGTTTGTATTTTTTTTTCCAAACTATCTGATGGTGGAAGAAGACATATCTGCCTCCTCTCCAGATCTAACCATTTCTCTCCCTCTATGAGGAGACTGTGGAGATTTTGGGATATAGCTGCATGTTTATCATGTTTATCTTGCAGACACCAATAAATATTATAATCCAACAGCCCCTCTCTATGGTTTTATGAAGTGGAGTTAAGGGAGTCTGGGTCTTAGCTGAGCTACAGCAGCTAATATTACGTTTCTGAAATCCATCTGCTTGCTAATTCTCGTGGTAGCTATGAAACTCCTACGTGGCCCTGTGGGGCTATCGATTGTATCTGTTTCTCTTGTCACTGTTAAAAAAAAACGATAACACCAACAGCTGCTTAGTCAGCTCTTACACAGATAAATTATCTTAGAGGTGGAGGAGGAGGAGCAGGAAAGGACGAAGGAAAAAATAAGGAAGAGGAGATTAAAGAGGGAGATTGGTCGGGAAATGGAACAGAGATAAGGAGTGAAGATAAGAGAAAGTGAGAAAGAGGTGGGTGAAATTAGGGATGAAGAGGCAAGAGAGGATGAAGACAGAGGAGGAAGAAACAGTGCAAGTATATAAAAACCGAGCAAGAGGAGACCAGCGCTTTGTGTAATCTGATTTTTGCAAGAACACCTTATAGTAGGTATTGTACATATTGTACATATTGTTACATGTTGTAGACAATATCACGTAATACTCTAGAAAGTTTCAATTGTTTTGTTAACAAGATGTATGCCAGCTATTTCTATTGCACTAGATACAAGGCTAAGATTTTAAAATCTATATTCACTTAAGTTGTAAACATGCAGAACCCTGCATCTCCCATAATGCAACCCATATAATTTACTGTTTTACAGTACCTGTGCTTTTACAGTCTAAATTGTACACCTCAATTAAGCTGCAAGTTAAATCATAACAGTCAGTGATTCATGCTTTCACCACTGCTTTCAACAAATAATGCTTTTTTAGTAATGATATAAGGGTGAATGCTGATACACATATACATTCAATCTGTTTTTAGCCGCTGAATTCATTTTGAGAGTATTAAACAGATTATTTGTTATAAATGTAACTTGTAATTGTGTATCACTGCTGCACTTCAAAAGTCTCTTACTGCCCTCTGTTGATCATTTTGCTTCAGTAATGAAGTAGGCCTACACCACGGCACACCATGCTTAGTTTAAGTGATAACATTTCGTGTCTTGTTTTCAAAATGTCCCCTTTTTTTTCTTTGTCACTCTGGAGAGTCTCCCCATGCCATGAAAACCATCATTCTATGTTCATTTTCATTACACCAGCCCTGCAAGACTGCGGGTCCCAACTGTGAGATTTCATCCTCTTTTGAAGTCTGCTGCTGGTCTGATTTAAAATGGAGCTCGGAGGCAGAGCAAAGTTATGGCTGGCCTGAAAAAGTTTGACAGACAAGAACGATGCATGCAAGAGTTTGATTTTACAGAGTTAATTTAGATAGATAGATTATAGTACACCCTCAGTTTTGGAAGGCTTTTGTGATAACATCAGTGCTGCGGTGGTGTTTCAATCACGTGTTTGGTTATATTTTAATCATACTTTTTTTGCTCTCTATAAAGCCTCTCCACGTCAAGACAAAACAATCCTCTGTTTACTCCCATTATACGAGCACGGAAGCCAACTGTGAAAGTTTTCAGCTTCGTTTGAACTCTGCTGCTGATCTGATTCGAAATGAAGTTCCAAGGAAGAGATAACTCGCGGTTGGCCTGAGAATTAAAAAAGACGTACAACTGATTCACTCAAGGGAAAGTTTAATTTCAAGGCTGTTAAATTTGCTTTTCAGTCCGACAGATAAATCCCTCGTTCTTTCTAATTCAAATAACAACTACACATTTCCTAATTTTCCTCTCCGAAATGCAGTATGCACTGTATGTACGCTGTACAGGCCTGATCCCTGAAGGGCTAACCCTTGTTTAGCCACTGTTCTCTCCAAGACTTGACTCTGGAAGCCCTGGGTCTCAAGGGCAGAGAGGAAGAGGTCTGAGAAAAAATACTGCTAGAAGGAAAGAGAACATTGGACTTCCAGCAAAACAACTCAGAATGAATGCTAATGTTGTTCCATGTTTGCTGGATGTGTCGATTGCTTGCTAACATGACAGCCACAGCAACTTCACAGGGTGAGGGTTGTGTTGAGTTGTGGTGAGCTCTGGTTCATGGTGCATCTAGTCAGGGTGCACAGATGGAGTGGGAGGGTGCTGTGTCAGAGCCTCATAAAAAAAGCCACCCGGGTTATCAACTGGAACAAATTAAGGGAACATCCTACAATATAATGCAATCCAATACAACAGTGCAGTGATAAACAACCTTATAGTATATCTATTAAATTATTGTTGTGTTTGATCCAGAAAGGCCATGATCCAACTATGGTAATTTTCTGTGACTCCAGCGTGCGTAGGGTGGATGGTTTAAATAATTTTCTTTCAAATTCAGATTAAATCGCTCTGTGGTGTCCTTCCACCCCGCCGCTACACCCTACTCTATCTTGTATTTCTCACCGTGCCTCCCCCCTGTTTTGCTTTCTTCCCACTATCTCATTTTAGCGTCCACAGCGCCCGGTGAGGTAACAGATTAGCGTGCAAGAGGCTCACTCACGCCTCCCTCTAATTGGAGTCTGCTGAGCTGTTAGTTCAGCCTCCATCTATCTCACTCACACTGGTCAGTCAGAGAAGACAAGGGGCCGGATTTACTAAAGGTTTGCGTGTATTAAAACGTGTGCAAACGTGATTGCACGCACAAACACATGTGGAACCTGATCTACTAACCGGACGCACCGAGGATTGCGTCTCTCAAACGGGCAAAATAGCACGTGCGATCCATTTAGCGTGTTTGCCTTGATGAATATGTAAATATGGGCGTTTCAGCCAGAACGTGCTAAATACTGGGAGGAGTAGATGCAAATAGATTTATTTAGCGCGAGATTGTGGTGGCTGTTTTTGCGTCTTTATTTACCACGTCTGAAAACCATGTACTAACTGATACAACTTTGCCAAAACGTATGCGTTTATTGGTTTGATACCTGTGAGAGCTCCATGATCTTACATCTCTGCATTTCCTCACGTCTGGGTAATTCTGTAACAGTTTTTCAGCCGTGTTAAAAGTCTTTTACGCGCCGTTACGCACGGGGCACGTCTGTCCTGCAGTGCGCTCCTCTCCTCTCCTCTCCTCTCCTTTCCTCTCCTCTCACCTGAGGACCCGGACTGAGACACGTCACCGCTGCCTTCACCCGTCTTTGATCGCTCTGGTCAGTGGTCAGAGCGTTTAGATCCGTGTGTCCCACCTGAGCTCTCTATTAATCCACTCGATCATGGGCGGCACACACACACACATATTACAGGTGTGTGATTGTCGCTGCAGCTGCTGCCTGTTCGTCACTATATGACGAGTTGGGCCCTGTAGCGATTTGTGTTTATTTATCTAAACAGAGCGCGAGAGAGATGAATGCTGTCATTGTATGCATCGGATCAAATGTCATTCTGTCCCTTCGTCCGTCCAGCTCTCTGTCCACTCTCTCCATGGCTACACGCGCAAAACCCTCATTTACATATTGCGGTTTGCACGTGTTTTCATTTAGCGGGTTACTCTTAGTAGAGCACCTGTTTTGCGTGCACTAACCAAACTCGCAATATTATAGCGGGCGCAAACAATATAGCGTCCGCTATCTGAGATCTTAGTAAATCCGGCCCAGGGTGTTCAACATTCTTCTTAATAAATCATGTTAAGCTAATATCGGCTTCACTGTCACAACCTCAGTGCTATGCTATAGATATGCTGGTATGGTATAGATATGTTGGTGTCCGTCTGTGTGCTCACTTTATGAAGGCCTTGACAATCAGCTTCAAATTACAAATAAACAAAACACAACTCCGCCCACACCAGTACATCTTTCCCAGAATGAGATGTTGTATCTTGATACGAACACACTATTATGTAAATTTATCACAATATCTTCCTGTATTATTTTACCACAGCATAGCACGACCACAAAGTCCTGATGAGGCAGATTAGGTTGCAGCTGAATGTTAAGTTCTCCATATTCATCACTTACAATACAATGTTGTTATGCTTCTATAGGTTTCCCCGCTAAACTCTGAAGTAGAGTAGCGCTGTTCTCTAAACATCCAATAACAGATTCAATATTACCTTGCATATTTGTCCTTTGATAGTGCACCTACTTTCTTCTGTTACCTCAGAATTTTCCTTGCCACAAGGACAAAATCCTTATTCAGGCTTTGGGGGGTATAGTTAGTAAGACAATGAGAGAGAGAGAGAGAGAGAGAGAGAGAGAGAGAGAGAGAGAGAGAGAGAGAGAGAGAGAGAGAGAGCATGTGTGTGTGTGTCTGTGGAGAAATAGGGGTGAGGATAATGCATCCTGCTGGGTATGTTTATTACTCTTATTCGAAAAAATATCAGCAAGTGAATACCAAATGTTGGCATTTAATCATAACTGAATACCATTTGTATCATATCCCTATGGAAGCTCATTACTGCCAATGTAATGAAAAAAATAGAACTGTAAGTCAAAATAATGGGCATCTTGCTCGAAACAATGACTTAGTGCCTCAAAAATAATAATTCAGTATCTTAAATAATTACTTACTTACTTTTTTTTTTTTCGTTTTTACATTTTTGAGCAACATACATGCATTAACTATGATGCATATCCCAGTTGACATTGGGCAAGGGCAAAAAACAAACAACCTCACACCTGCAACATCCAATATATTGGAATTCTTACAGGTGTTCATAATCGTGTGTCCATCCCAAAGCATTTGTTGAGTGTAATTTGCCTTCCGTAACTGCACAACATATTATAATGAAGAATTTGGCAAAGGAGCCAAACTATCATCCTTCCTCTGCGAGTGAGGATATACATAGAGGTTACACACACTCCTCGCTGTCTGTGTGGAGATAGAAAGATATATCTTGAATACACACACAGAGAGAGACACATGCACACACAGAGTCTCAAAGGAGTGATGAAATAGATGAGAAGAGGATCCACGGTGAGCCTGGAGGACTGGATAAATATTGACCTGAATGCATGAGGTCTGTCACAGTACATAAAACGGGCTATACGCTTACTCAGACACGCGCACGCGCGCGCGCGCACACACACACACACACACACACACAGATACACAGATACACACAAACATACACCCACACAAAAATACACTCACTCACCAACTGTATGCCCTAACAGAACCACTACTGAACTCTATAAACTAGACCTTTAAATCACACTTGAAATATGTATTTGAACAAAACCTGCAATCAATATTAATATTTATGGAGAAAGTGAGATTGAGCCTCACTGGGTGAGGTATAAATAAATCAAAATCTTGAGTGTGTGAGACAGAAATGTGTCATTGCTTAGGTGAGATTGCAAGCACAGTTCTATCCAGTGCTTGTGGGTGAGGATGGGGTGTGGTTTGCATACCCGTTAAAAGAAGATGCAATAAATGCTGCTGGCAATTCATTATTTTCTTATAAACAATGATGCTTCAGGCTCTGCTTCTGCTCTTTTTATTTTGTAGTTATCTAAATATGTGACTGACAAAAATGCTACAGTATATGTTGTGTGTGAGATAATTCATTAAAATAAGATACATGAAATAAAATCTATCTTGGGATGGAAGAGGCCAAAAAAATGAAAAAAAAATGCAGTTTATAAAAAAAAATATTTTCATTTTGGAACATCTTGCAGAAGATGTTCAGCATGGTGTAGATTTGGGAGATGGTGGTACAGCTCTGGTACAGTCCCTGTTAGTTTATAAACCTGAAACTCAGCTTTATTAATCCCCCATTTGGGTGACTTGAAGACATGCATAACAATAACAGAGCCCCCAGTGCACTGATTATGAAAGGATATGGTCATATTATATGTCAAATTAAACAGCAGAAGCTGGGCTACAACGTGTAAAAAACCATGTTTCTATGACCCAAACACAGCCCAAACACTACTCAAACAAACAACTAGACATCAAACTTCATAAAGCACCTCTGTGTGGACCCAGTCGCCACATTTCTGGCTCGTATACTACTGTACATTATGCAAAACACATCAGCGACCTCTCATCTGAACGTAAACATCGGGGCGTCCCTCAACAACCGCGGCTAACACAGCAGCTAGCAGCAGCACGGCAGAGGGAGAAGACAACAACCAGCAAAGTCGAGCAAACACAGACACTGCGTGGCCAAAACATGGTCGTACATTTGCTCTTACCTTTGCTGTTTTGCCGTGAAAAGGTTGTGTTATGGGTAAATCCACAATATTTCCAGTTGAACTCTGCCTAGTGTTTACATCTGAACCAGCCGGGCCGAAACACGACGGCTCTAGGACCCTACACGGAGCCTGACGGAGCGCATACAACCCCACGTTGGCCTGCACGTGGATCTGCTGATCTGATTGGTTCATGGCTGTCACATGGCTGCCAGTGCGGCCAATCACATCGACCTGGGTCTAGCGTCATTCCTCTCTCTCTATTGGTTAAAATGAGCCGCCACTCACTCGAATCGACCACTCCGCTGCAGAGATAGAGGCTGAAAGCCAAACCCACCCAAATAAGCTGCTCTGAGCAGCAGGACGCAGAGACACTGAATCCACTATGTTAGTTATTTCCAATCGGTTCCAGTAGATTTATTTTCAGTTAGTTTATCCAAATTGTACGGAAGCCCTAAAGGGCCAAGTCCGTATAAATTTTTTTATTATCGTTTTCTCGTGATAACGACTTATTATTTCGTTATCTCGAGATAACAAAGTCTGTTTTCTCGTGATAACGAATTAATTTATTTCGTTATCTCGAGATAACAAAGACCGTTTTCTCGTGATAATGAAATAATCATAGAATGTGTGGTTGACATGGTTGCCAAGCAACATGTTTCCCCGGTGCAATCGCTTCTGCTTACGGGGAAGTAGCAGCTGGTTAGCCGCTGTATGTTCGTAGCAGGGGGCTACTACGTATTAACTGACTCGCCGCTCTGTGTGTGTGTGTCGCGGTGATAATTTAACCGTGAAAAGTAGGCTACAACACACACAACATAACGTTACAGCCGCAGTGTTGTGAGTGAATCATGTCGGGACAACCAGGCTTCCAGGCCGCCGCCGCCGCCGCTGCTCTAGTGGCGGCCGGGCACCGGGGTCTGTGAAGCGGATTCATGAAGCCTGGTTGTCCCGAGTCCCGACATGACTCACAACACTGCGGCTGTAATGCTATGTTGTGTGTGTTGTAGCCTACTTTTCGGCTACAACACACACAACATAACGTTACAGCCGCAGTGTTGTGAGTGAATCATGTCGGGACAACCAGGCTTCATGAATCCGCTTCACAGACCCCGGTGCCCGGCCGCCACTAGAGCAGCGGCGGCGGCCAAGCACCGGGGTCTGTGGAGCGGGTTCATGAAGCCTGGTTGTTCCGAGTCCCGACATGATTCACTCACAACACTGCGGCTGTAACGCTATGTTGTGTGTGTTGTAGCCTACTTTTCGGCAACAACACACACAACATAACGTTACAGCCGCAGTGTTGTGAGTGAATCATGTCGGGACCAGAGCGATTGCTGGTCTGGACAACCAGGCTTCAAGAACCCGCTCCACAGACCCCGGTGCCCGGCCGTAGGTGGCTCACACACCCGGGGAAGGACATCCTGGCAGTGAGGGTGTGTGAGCCCTGAGCTTTGCCTTCCCCGCCGTAGCAGCAGCGGCGGCGGGGGCGGCCGGGCTCACACACCCAGGGAAGGCCATACTGGCAGCATAGTTAAGAGGAGAAACTTTCTGCTTCTAGTTTAGGAGCAGCGCAGCGGCTCGCGGCTGCAGCTCTGTTCACTAATACACTGACTCCATTCTCAGTGTATGAAGTGAACAGAGCTGCAGCCGCGAGCCGCTGCGCTGCTCCTAAACTTAACAACAACAACAAGAAGCAGAAAGTTTCTCCTCTTAACTATGCTGCCAGTATGGCCTTCCCTGGGTGTGTGAGCCCGGGGCCGCCCCCGCCGCCGCTGCTGCTACGGCGGGGAAGGCAAAGCTCAGGGCTCACACACCCTCACTGCCAGGATGTCCTTCCCCGGGTGTGTGAGCCACCTACGGCCGGGCACCGGGGTCTGTGGAGCGGGTTCTTGAAGCCTGGTTGTCCAGACCAGCAATCGCTCTGGTCCCGACATGATTCACTCACAACACTGCGGCTGTAACGTTATGTTGTGTGTGTTGTAGCCTACTTTTCACGGTTAAATTATCACCGCGACACACACACAGAGCGGCGAGTCAGTTAATACGTAGTAGCCCCCTGCTACGAACATACAGCGGCTAACCAGCTGCTACTTCCCCGTAAGCAGAAGCGATTGCACCGGGGAAACATGTTGCTAGGCAACCATGTCAACCACACATTCTATGATTATTTCATTATCACGAGAAAACGGTCTTTGTTATCTCGAGATAACGAAATAAATTAATTCGTTATCACGAGAAAACAGACTTTGTTATCTCGAGATAACGAAATAATAAGTCGTTATCACGAGAAAACGATAATAAAAAAAATTTATACGGACTTGGCCCTTTAGGGCTTCCGTAAAATTGTGTGAAAATAAAGATTAAACAATAGTTTATAGTATATAGACATTTTGGAAAGTTCGCCTGGATATTTTGTAGTAAAATCTCAATAATTTTGTCCTGCTTCAATTAATCAGAATCAACCACTGCAGAGACAATGTTCACATGTTGTACAATGATTTTATAGAGAGTTTGAGCTTCATCAGCATTATTCTAAAGGGCACTCATCAAAAATATGATTTTTTTTAGGCGAATATTAATTTTATTAATTTTTTTTCTGTGTGTCATCTTCATTTACTCTTCACCAGTAACAGATATACTGAAATTTACACATCTCAGCAATTCCTCATTTTTTTCCCTTTACTATGACACCAAAAGTATTCAAATAGACCTTGTGGTTGCAGAGATATACTCATTTTATTATGGATATGCAATTTTCGAGAAAAGGCCTAAAAAATAGGCTTGAATTCTAAAGGGTTAAAAAAAAAAAAAGTGTTGAAAGCGGGCGGGGTGAGGCAGTAAGAAAGTAGTTTCCCCTTTGATCGGTTTACACCAGAGGGAGGAATAAAAAGGTGAGTTCAGACGTGGATGATGCAACTCGAAATAACATGAAGCCAGCCTGATCTGTCAATAGCCTATGTGGTAAACAAAACCTAGTGTTCCTGGAGAAATGACAGCAGCATACATGTTACCTCAAGATCTGACATGAAGCTGATTGTCCTGAGCCTGCAGGGACAGTCTTTCTGTAGAGTCTCGGTCCACTGAGCCTGATGTGGAGTGATAAGAGTGACTGAGAATGAGTAGGAGCAACTGTACTCCAGTTAAGAACAACCCTGGAATAGAAACAGCAGATGTTTGGCAATTTTGATTGAGATTACTTATCAAAGTTCTAGATCAACATTTTGTAGATTGTTTTTTTCTAGAGTCAAAAGTTGCTCAAGTTATAGTGACATGTTTTATTTATTTTATTTTATTTTTTGATCAAGAGATGATTGCAACTCCAAGGTTCCTACTCCAAGGTTCCCAGTCCCGTCTATTGTAGGTAGGATTACTCATGTAATCTGTTTTGAAGGTGAGGCATCTTGGAAAGCCTGTTACCAGATATGACCTAAATCACTGGAGTGTGATTCCTTTAATCCCAATGACACGTTCCAGTATATACAGATACAGAAACTGTGATCCTCTAGTGCCAAAATTCATACTGCAGCATGACAACAACAAGCCCCAGACATACAGGCACGAAGAAGAGACAAACAAGAACGAGGAGTCCTGTAACAGATGGTCTCGCCCCCACAGAGCCCTGATCTCAACATCATGAGATCACATGAAGAGACAGAAGACAGCAACAAGCTACCTGCCAAGCCGGAACTGTGTGCAAGTGTACCACAGAGAACTGGTGCTGTTATGAAGACAATGGGTGACATCATGAAGTATTGATTTGATTTTTAACTATTTTTAACTATTATTTAATCTATTATTTATTATTAAATAATAAAAAACTACTCACAAAAAGTTAGAGATATTCAGCTTTCGGATGAAATTTCAGAATGTAGGCTACCTACTCTAAAATACCTTCTCTAAACCTTTGAATGCACATGTCCAACTGTTTAATGTTTCAGTACCGGGGACTGAGGCCAGGTGTTTCGTTCCTGTGTGGAGTCTAACATGAGAACATGAGATACTGCGGACTGAGGCCAGGTGTTTCGTGAACACGAGATACCGGGGACTGAGGCCAGGTGTTTCGCTCCTGTGTGGAGTCTAACGTGAGAACACAAGATACCGGGGACTGAGGCCAGGTGTGTGGAGTTTAACATGAGAGCACAAGATACCGGGACAGTGAATTAATGAAACGCTACAAATTGGATCGTGCAGGAATCATGCTTGTGGTTGATCTCATTAGAGATGCACTTACTTCTCCAACCCAACGCCACAATGCAATACCACCCGAAATGAAAGTCATCACAACACTGCTTCTTATAGGCCGGTCAGCAATCACAGACACTGATGAAAGCTGAGCCATTTTACCCTCGTTAATACCAAATTGAGTTGAAATGTTAAAAGTGCAAAGATAGGAGTTTCTGTCCATTCCTTGTTCACAGTTCTCCGAGAATGTTCTGGAATCACTCATAAGCTAATGGTGCGTTCCAGGCAGGCTTTTGAACCCGTAAGTCACGACTTCAAGTCACCAGTTACGAGTTTGTAGCGTTCCAGGCAAGTTACGAGTTACAACTGGGAACTGGGAGTACATCGATCTACGAGTTCACAGGTGGGAAGTTACGAGTTTGACTGTACATTCCAACGGGTAACCATAGGAACAGGTCGGAAAAACACGAGTTACGGGTTGCCTGGAACGCACCGTAAGACTCCTTGCTAGGAATTTTTAGGTCTATTTTGGCTTTTCTGACTAAGAGGGTCTCTCACGCTTTAAGTCTGACAGACTCTGAGTCTGAAAAGCCGAAATAGACAAAACACATTTCCAAAAGTCGTACAGTTCTTATCCATCACCCCGAGACCCAACTCTGTGGGAGCATGGGAAAGCCAAGTGGCCCCCCGGGGCCCCTAGAGCAACGGGACCAAAATATTCTGATAGAGGACTCTCTGATATACAACATATTAATATTTCATGATGATAAGTTAAAGCGTGTATGTTTTGTTGAGAAAAAGCAGGAATGGCTGGATTCACTTTGATGTTTGACCCCTGTGACCTTTGACACTTACCAATTGGCTTTATGCACAGCTCCCCTACTTCCTGATCGTACACCAGCTCCTTTAGCTAAAAATTCAGCCTGATAGGCCAAAGCATCTGGAAGCTATTAAAGAATTGCTGTTGAAACATTTCTCCTTTAATATGAGGTCGGAGAAAGGAGCATTGCTTTTTGGCTATTTGTGACCCTTCTGAATGTCACAGAGCTCTGAATCTTTTGCACACACAATCTACTAGACATTCTGGACCACATATTAAAAGCTCATCTTCCCGCATCAAAGTCTTGGTGTTTTATTCAAGGAAACGGGGTCAAAAAGGTCACAGATCAGCGACCTTTGACACTTGTGAAGGTCGCACGGGTTTGAAATTGCACATGGTGGATGGCCTTAGGCCCCGGACAAATACATGAAACTTTCAGCCTTATAACCCCAAGAATGTGGACGTTATTAGACAAAAGGCTTCTAAATCTAGGCTTTGAAGGCCGAGAAACGAGCCTGGACAGTCAGCTGTGACCCTTCTGGACGTCCGACAGGTCTGAAATTCTAGAGAAACTTTGTCTCTAGTGCTCTGAACAACCTATCAAAATCTCAGCTTCCCGCATCAAAGTCTTAGTGATTTATTCAAGGAAACAGGGTCAAAAAGGTTAAATTTAACACTAATCAGTTACCTCTGACCCTTGAATTCATAATAATGTTTTTCAGATAAAAAATAAAATTTCACTCATTGAATTAAAAATTACATTAAATGTGATGTGATGTGGACCAGAAAGATGCTGGTGAAAATTATGAAATAACAGAAAAAAAGAAAGAAGTCAATCCAACTTTTATGCACTTTATTGTTGAATTTTAACAATATAGCACCCTTTTTTTATTCAATGTTGAAAACAAAAAAGATGTTAAGACCTTTTAGTTACTAAGAAAATAATATAAGCTCAATTTGTTTTATTTTTTCATTTGCTGGTAACAGCAAGCTCAACCAATCAGACACGTCGCTGATAAATATGAGGATTATGGGTAATGTAGTGCTTCTCTGTGATATGACATTGGAAACAAAGCGTGTTTTCTTAAAATAAAGTTGATATTACACAGGGCTTTTGGACTAGCAGAAGCACATAATATTGTTACACAGTCTTCCTTTGATGGTTACAGCGTTGTGGCTAATAATCAGATCTTTCTTCAGAATATTGATTAAACAGAGCAGCTTTTTGAACGCGGAAGTGGTCTTCACCTGTAGAATCCACAACCCCCCCCCCTCCTGGTCTGACGCAGCTTCCGACAAGGACGTAATTTATTTATTTATTGATTGATTATTCTGCACCAAACACCATGATCACTAAATAAATAAATAAATAAATAACCGAAAGGACGTCCTTGCCGAAAGCTGCGTCAGACACAGCAGCATCAGGTTCAATAAAGATTTAAGGAAAAGTTAAAAAAAAAAAAAAGTTATTCTCTGCTCACAGCGTCTGTCAGTGCCGCAGCCGGGTCGGCTGGATCACTTGCTCTGACGCTAGGGATCCACTGGCGTCAATGCGATTTCTTGCCGGACGCGACGCCTCTGAAAAAACGGACGCTTCGGTAGGCGGGAACACAGACCGGCGAGTTAACGGACAGTGGACAAGCAGACCCCCGCCCCCCCGAGCTGTTCTCTATCTCGCTCCCCATTGGACAGCGACCCTGCGTCGGACGCATTCATTTGCATAAAGTTGAGCTCCGGTCAACTTTTGGACGCGCCGCAACTGCTCGAACGGACGCGCCGCGTACCCAGAATGCTTTGCGGGCGCGTCATTAACGGTTTGACGCGTCCCATAGAAATGAACAGGCAGCCGCGTCGCGGCGGACGAAACGAACGCCAGTGGATCCCAGGCGTGAGCGTCACATATCGCCGCGAAGGGAACTGCATTGGAATCAACTGAAAGCCGAGCGCGTCAAAACCTGACGAAAAACGGGCACCTAATGAGTCAAGCATGTGACGATGAGGGACAGTGACCGTTCGTCAGGCTGTTGACGCACTGGGGGTGAGAACGTGTTGATATATCATTGGATAAAGGTTGTAGGATACAAGGAAAGTTTTCTCCTCGGCTTACAGCAGAGAAGAGTGACTGACAGACCCGTGTTTCAGACCAAACTCTCTATGATTGCCGTCGGAAGATTTAATTATTTAACACAAACATTCCGCTTACTTCTGCTTTAAAGTATTGTTGTTTTTAAAGCAGCCTCTTTTGCATATTACTGTTTAAAGTTGTGGTAGTAAACCAAACAAGTGTTAATAGTGCATTGGATTCATTTTTAAACACACAGGATCCTGTGCCCAAACCCTTAATGTACCCTTAATGTAATACATCATTCTTTATGGCTACCATGATGATCTCCTCATTAACTGGTTTAAACAGTGATCCAATTGGGATATGCATGTGGCAGTGAATGATATAAAAAATCACTGCAGCAGAATGATGCAGTGAATCTTCCTCTACAGTGAAATTGTCATGGGGTGGTTCAGAGAAGCAGCGTGCACAATACAGCAGCAGAGGCTAGGGATTGGAACAAGGCTTCATTTATTAACAAGCTGATATTATGGGCAGCAGAGTCTTTGAGGGCAGAGGGGAGCAGACGCTGGACAAGGAGGAACCAGGGGAAAAGGTTGAGGCTGGCAGCTGGAGTGAGAGGCATGAGACAGGTGCAGGGGAAATGAGAAGGGGCAAAGCAGGGGGAAGTGGAGAGGATGAGCTGATCCAGTGCAGAGCAGGAGACAGATGGAGGCACGAGTCGGGCCGGAACTGGCTGCAGGCAGAGGGAGACAAATATCAGCAAAAAGCTCAAACAAGCCAAGACGTTCAAAAGAGGATGAGAATAACTGTGTCGCTGAGTCTACGATCTGGCAGCGCGGTGGAGTCGAAGCCTGGTACTTAAACCAGAGAAGATTGAAGATGATTAGCAGTTTTCCAGCCAGACACTTGTGCACCTGATGCCACTCCTGTAATCAGAGCACAACACAGACAGACAGACAGACAGAGGGGGGGCAGAGAGGGCAAAACAGAAATACGCGATCTCACACAAAAACACTTCAATTATCATATGTGATGCAGCTTGAAGTACCAACCTGGGTATCTGGGTATCTTTAGGAGGTGGGTTAAAAAATGAGTAGAAATGAAAAGGTACACCACAATCTATTTCCACTCCAAGATAAAGTGCTTCTACTCATTATTCTCCATGTTACATCAATTTCAGTGTACTCACCACTAAGAAATCTCCATTCTCCATTAAGTTACGTTACTATTGAAGTAATCCTATTTTTATCTAAATCTCATAACTTCAGATATATCATTCTACTTGAGAGAAAAAAAAACAGCACTAAGTTTCATATTACTGACTCTGCAGCAAAGCCAGAATTTAAACCGTGGGTGTAAGCAAAACAAGATCTTGTTAACTGGGCTTTGGTTTTTCTTTGATACATCACCAACTAAAATTCAAAAAATCAAAACATTACAACACTCCCACAAAAAAATACTTGTCCACCAGTCTCAGAACTCTAGGGATATGACTGAAAACAAAGGTTCTTCTTTCCATTTTATTTTTGGGCAATTGGTAGTTCTTCTCCTTCACCATCCACAAAAGTGCTTGCCCTTCTCCCTCAGGATTGTACTTAGTTTAACCTGCAGCTGCAAGGCAGTAATTGACTTTGGCGTTACGTGGCTTCTTCCCTGGTGTGGATCTTAGCCAGTGGTGCCTTGCTTTTCTTTCACAGTGTTAATGCTCAATTCAGCGCAGCCAATTTACATCCACGTTAGTTTCCATCAAAGACCACCAAGGGAGTTAACCCAAGGGTGTAAGAGATGCCTCAAGATCTCCAAAGCACTTTGCCATGTCATGGGACAGAGAGGTAAGTCAGATGTAGAACTAAAATTTAATAGAGACATGCATCAAAAATTATTCAGCATAATTACTCTGCATAATCAGCCTCAAGAAGGTGAGAGAGAAGGGTATTCCCAGTGAAGGGAATTTGTGTCTGAATACAAAAACAATGCAAACACATCTAGATTTAACAGAATCACAACAGGGTTTCAAAGAAAGTCATTTATAAAGTATGACTTTTTAAACTTGCTCTATTATCTCCACCCACTACACATATAAACACAATGTTCACATGAAAATGACAAACCAAATGGTTCTATTCATAATATAGACCTTAAATGGTGGCATATTCTCCAATTTGAAGATGCAGGAATGAAGGGCATGGAGAACCAGGGTTAACCAGTTAACCTTTGTGATATTCAGTCTAGACCTGTTAAACTGATATGGGATTTCAAACAGCCTTTCCATTGACCTTTGACCTCATCCTGAAGAAGATCAGAATACAACATGCTCCAGCATCAGAAAGGTTTGAATGAAACAGTGAGCACCTATTTGCACTACGGCCAGTATTCTGGGGCTGAACCCGACTTCTGACCTCCCTGTTGAGGGAGACATGTTTACAACGGCATTAAAGAGGAGGACACTGCATTTAAAGGTTTTGGCGTAGGTTTAAACATGGTCAGATTCTCCAGCCCAAATCCAGGTCATCTCCCTCACTTTCGAAGCAACACCACCATCTACTGTTGTCATTGTGAGAACACACCTCATTAGACATGTCAAGAGTTCCCCTGACATTTTTATTTGCATGCCTTCATCTAACAACCACAAGTGAATGTTGTTTACAGCCATTCATCTGTAGTCCGAGTGAGTAAAAAATCAAGTGTTTGTCTTTCAAAGTTTCACTCTTTTTTGTACAAAAATCTTTTCTGTGTTGCTGCTCATCTCCCATGGCTCAGTAAACAAACACTGTCCTTTGAAGCACAAAGTGGGTATTTTGTACTATAAGGACAAGACAGCTCTTTAGCTCAGCATGAATTTGAGAACAAGGACTGTGGATTTTGTCTCCCATCACTTACATCAAAGTTGCTTTAAAGAGGGAATCTCATTGTGCCAAGGAGGAGGAGAGGAAACAATTGCAGCAACCAATAACTATTTCAATGCACATATGGGGCATGGTAGTACAGTATTATACAACACAATGAGTACATACCCATCCCTCTGGCTCTCTCCATGGTGCTGAAACTCAGCCACTCTGCCCCTTGCTGTGGTTTAGAAACTATGAAGCCCAGGTTGTTTTTAGCCTTGTGTTTTAGTAAGTTAACGATCATTATAAAAACAAAACAATAGCAAAACTATAAAGAATTACAGTAATATCTTTCATTCAATTTAATTCTCAAATATTTCTTACTAATATAATGTAAGTTTTGAAACCCTAATAAGGCTGCTATTCATGTTCAAGAACTTTTTTTTTTTAATGTTCAAGAACTTAGCTGCCTAATAAAAGTGCATGAAGTTAAAATGTTCACTTAGGATATTAATTCCTCTTCTGCCTGTTTAATCAGATATTTTCTATACAAAACTAAGCTCTAAACAATCGTACTCCTTTTGAGCCTGAAAGTGACAGTTGACTAATTCGAGAATTGTTTTCCATGCAAAAAAAGAAAGAAAAAATCCCAGGAAACAAAATCCTTCATTTGAATCACAAATAACTCGTTGTGTTGTTGGACAAAACAAAGCTTTGTGGTTGAAAGCTTTGCAGCATAGCCAAACCACAAGCAAAGTTTGTTTAAATTCGACAGAAGGGACAGCAGGGTAGAAAAGAAGAACGTTCTCTTATTATCGCCCAAAAACAGGGAGGAGAAGATACATAGCACATTTTGTTTGAAGTCCATTTCATAATTACAATAAGGAGCCCAGTAGCAGATTTGTGTACACAGAAATGTATTAAAATATATACATATATTGTACACTGCAAGTTAGAATTATTTTCAGTGTTCATGTGTTGGCATAGGCACTTTTTTTTATGTTTTTCTTTTCTTTTCTTTCTTTCTTTTTTTTTTTTTTACAGTACTTCCAAAACAAAACCAATAAATCAACCACACATTCCAAATTAATACTGTGCTTCAATTAAAGCTGGGTTCCCTTTCTATTTTCCTCCTTCTTCTTTGTCTTTACTTCCTCCCTTTTCCTGGTGCCCCCTGGTTTTATAGTGCTCTTCTGGCAGACTTCTTAGCTTCTCAGCAGCCTAAAAACACAAACACACTTCTAAAGACAAATACAGGGACAAAGAGTAATTCACTGAAATCCCGGATTTGCATTATAATTAGTGCTGGAAAAAGGTTTTTGTTTACTCTGAAATGTCAGTTTGCTGTTTTACCATTGTCTTTTAATGTAAGTTATGCATGTAGTATGTTTGTCAGAGAGCTAAGCATCAGATTCTGTTGATTAGCTCAGATAATTTGTAATGTAAAACTCTGAAAATGCCACAGCCTCAAAAAACACAATCCAAAAAAAACATCTGTGGCAAGAAGAAATGTCAGCTGTCACAAGTCAGAATGAGAGATGAACCTCTTCTGTCACATCGACAAGATTATCAACCGTTCTTGTGTCATGTTTTCCACTGTTGTGAGGCTAACCAGTCCCCCAGCATGACTAAGGGTAAGGGTATTAAGCTTATGTTGTCCCCCAAGGTTCGATTCTTGGGCCACTGTTATTCAACCTGCACATGCCCCTGTATCGCTGGGTAAAACCTTGACGACAACAGTGCAGCATTAATGAAGTTGATCGTAGCTCTTTCTCGTAGTGCCTGGGTGCAATTAAATTTCCTTGAATTAAATGAAGATGGGAAAGTCATTTTATTTTAAAGTTATTACTCAGGTTGTTTCCAGAGCTATAAATACAAACACCCAAGACAGAAATCATGGTGTTTTAATTGACTCTGATCTGAGCTTCAGCAGACACATCAAAGCAATACCTAAATGAGCATTTTATCATCTCAAGAGTAAGATTTGATATCTCCTGTTCAGACAAGACCCAAGGAAACTTGTTTATGCCTTCATGACAATTGTAATGTTCCCCCCGAAAAATCCATTTGACATGCAGTTCATTCAACAAGAATGAGAAGGAGAAGAGCTGAGCACATCTCTCCTGTTAAACCCTTAAATCTTTACACTGGCTCCCTGTGGTCAACAGAACACAGTGGATCCAAGGTGTTGGTATCAGTCCCCAAATCACTCAACAACGTGGGGAAAAATAACATCAACCAAATTTGTATTGTTGCCGACCTTGAAATCTAAATGAAAGGTCTTTGGTTGATTGGTTTCTCTGATCCACTTTTACTTGTTTTGTAGCAGGATCTTTGTATAATATTTAATGTTATGCATCTTATGTTCCATATATTATACACTTGTACTAATTGCTCTTATTCTGTTTTTAATTGCTTATATTTTATGTTGTATGGTGTGGTAAAGAAAGAAGTCTAGCAAACTTCTGTCTTATTAAGAGTGCAAAATCTAACTTCTACTTAAATGAATCCATAAAAAATATCAATGATCCAAAAAAGAAACTCGCTAAATCCAATTGCCCTTGCGAAAGAGATCCTGAATAAATAAACGTGCGGTACCCTAACATTGTTTGTCTCTATGAAAACCAGAACAGTCACTCTGTGTCTTCAGTCTCACGACTATATGACAGGGGGATTGTACATGTGTTGTATACTGACCTGTTCAGGGGTGAGGTCTCTCTGCTCCAGGGCGAGCATCTCATATCCGACCATAAATTTCTTAACTGAAGCTGAGCGCAGCAGAGGAGGGTAGTAGTGAGCATGTAGCTGCCAGTGGGAGTTGTCTTCTTTTAAATAGGGGCCAGTAGGGGCTCCTGAGTAAAGAGGGGGAGACATTTGAGTTGAAACATAGGGTTAGTGTAACACTAAATGGACACAAGGTCAATCAGAGACTTTGGTTACACTGATTAGCAGATTAATCAAATCTAACTTTACAGCTAATGTACTCTATCGTTTCTCAATTACCCATTTCAAGAATATTATTATTTTTTTAAACATTCACAATCAGTAAAATCAAGCAGTTTTTTACTCATTTCATTTCACTTTGTCAAAAGCTATTTAAATTGTTTGCACATATATCAGGACAGTTTTGACATTTTTGTCAAAAAAATAATAATAAAACAGCCGGGAACCAAATGATGAACCCCTGTCTACCAACTGAGTTACAACCACACTATAACACCATCCTAATGGCCTATGGGCTTTAAGCACAGCTCCACTACTTCCTGAAATAAGCCAGCTCCTTTATTTCCTGTCTTACATTATTGGACCAACTAATTAATTCAGGTGTGTCTGACCTCACAACAATGGTCAGACACACCTGGATTAATCAATTGGTATTGTCATTCTACATGTTAAAGGGATAGTTCAACATTTTGGCATATTCGCCCATTGCCATAATCCCTATAGTTTTAGGAGTAGGTTCGTTACCTTTAATTGTCGGTGAAAGCTATTTTTAGAACGGCGGAGCCGAGCTACGCTACGGAGGCTAATGAGATTTCTTGGTTTCCCTCATAAAACTCATCAAATACACAATCCAACAACTCCAAAACGCTCTGGTGGACAAGATGTGACCTGCACATTCACCACGCTATGAGATAATAATGGAACGTTACAAAACAGAGTTGTTTTCGAGGTAAATTCATGCAAAACCGTTGATGTGCGTCACCGTCGGGGGCAGTTTTTTGGCAAGCAGTATCTGCATTTGCCTTGAAAACAACTCTGTCTCGAAATGTTCTGTTATTATCTCATAGCAGCAGTGCAAGATAAATAACATTTAAAAATGGACCCTGTCATAAAATAAATAAATAAAATAACCAAAAGAAAAAATAGAAATCCTCTGTGAGGCACTTTGTGTTACATTGTATGAAAAGTGCCATATAAATAAAGTTGATTTGATTTGATTTGAAATAGCAGCAAGTAATTACAGCAGTACAAAGTGTAAAGTGCGGAGGACAGACTTAAGGCATTAAGTTCATATCAGCATTGCTGTTCTGTCTTTGAGGCAGCCCAACCTGCTGCCTGAGGGGAGTTGGGAGAACAGTTTGTGTGCCGGGTGGGTGGGGTCCTTTTTGATAGATGATGTTCTGCTTCTGAACCTTGCTGACATAAACGTCCTCCCAGGTGGGGAGGCTGCTGTTGGTTATTTTTTGTGCAGATTTGACCACTTGTTGCAGCACCTCCCTGTCAGTCACAGAGCAGTCCCCGTACTAGACAGTAATGCAGAATGTCATCGGGCTCTCCACCACACACGTGTAGAAGGAGGTCAGGACTGCAGGGCTGAGGCGCTGGTGGTGTGCCTTCAAAATGATGCTGGCTGTATTGGTGGCCCACCTCAGATCGCTGGGAATGTGCATGCCCGGGTATTTAAAGGGTGGACACTATCTCCACAGCTGCTTCCCCAATGAAAAGGGGGAGGGTGGGGGTTCTGTTCGGAGAAATGCACAGAAGTTCTGCATTTCTGGTCAGATGGAGTCACATTATGTCCATTTTGTTACAGTATCAAACAAGCCGACATAGGCCAGAAAGAGCACTAGAAAAGGAGGTCTGCTGCTAGCCAAATCAGCACATCAGCCTGCTTGCCTCTCCTCTGTCTCCATGAACACCGCTTCCTCTTTCCCTTGAGCTGGTATGTTTTACCCCTACAAGCTGCTGTGCTCGGGAGCTGCATTCTGCCCAACACTGCTTTAAGCTCTGGGAGCACTGAATTAAAGAAGTGAAGTGAAGAACTGTTGGTATGATTGGTCCACCGACCTGTTGTTGATATACCAGTGCCCATGTTGTCTGGATAGCAAATAGACCTGAGTCTCCCTGAGAACCCACAAATGTGCTGGTCTTAAAATGAGTCCTGGTCAGTCAGGTGCATTTCTGGTGTATTGTTATCATGTGAACCACACTGTTTTACAATGAATCCTACAAATCCCCATGAATCTCTTTATATTTGCCTGCCTTTAGTTGTCTTGGCAACCACTCATTCAATTCATAACATTCAGGTCTGAAGAATATTGCTTCAACAATGGATGATGTCATCATGTTCTTTAGGTCCGTGTCATCAATTACTCTCAGAATGTTGACAATGGACGATAGCATCAGAATGCATTACTGTTGGACTTCATTTGATCTGTGAGTCAAGGACAAGAAAAGTTCCTCTCCACGTTTCTCTGGACGTCTAAGAAGACAAAAAGAAGATAATCAGCCATCATGAGCTTGAAGACCAGACAGTCCCGCTACCGTGTTCTGGGTCCTGTCTCCCAGGTGGATGTGAGCCTGTTTGGAGGCCTAAAACCAAGACCACCCTCCCAATCAAAGCTTTCCATGGCCCAGTCTCAATCAAGAGAGACTGCTCGAATCGTCACCAGTGACAATTTGAAGGACAGGAGGCGCCAAAAGAAGAAGGTGGGGGCAGAACCAAAACATCTCTGCCTCGAACAGATTGCAGAGAAGCCGTGGATGGAGCTGAGGGCCAAAGGTGAGCAGAGCCTGCTATCAGAGTTTGGACTAAAGCTGACCCACCCTCCACCCATTAACAAACCATCTAAAGCCCTGTCCTGTACACTCTCCTTCTCTCCTAAAGCCTGCCTCCCGCCCATCCCAAGTGCTGCCACAAAGAGGTCCGAACCCCACTGATCTGTACTCTCCTGCTACTGTACCACCATGAACACCAGCATGTGGGTTTTCCCTGGGTGCTCCGGTTTTCCCCATAATCCAAAAGAAATATGTGATTTGTTTTAATATGAAAATAAATGAACAGAATATGAAAATAAATGAACAGTGCACATGGTTTTTTATTGTTAAATAAAAATTACAAAATACAAATGCAACTGGCTTTAGTATCCCTCCACCACTGTCAGGTTATAAGAAAGTCTAAATGTGAATATAAAAAAAAAATAAAGGGCTTCTCAGAGGACTCTCAAATGTCTGGTCTTAAAGAGGAACTATGAAGTCCGGTTGCTTTTCCGCTGTTTTGCTAACCCTCATCCTGGCCATGTGTTTACAACGAAGCCGGAGGGAAATCAATCAACAGAGCCATAGATAACATGTTATACAATGTTACGATGTGTATATTTGTGTCTTTTAATCTGTCATAAACAAGAGGTTACGGGGCGCGTTTGTGTCAAGGTGCACAGAGACGAGAGCTGGGACACCAGGGCAGCGGCCCCGAACTTGCAAAGATGTTTTTCAGCCAAGAGACGCAAAGTGACACCCATGTTGAAGGCAGAGAGCCTCCATTCTCCCTCGTAACAAGTTAAGCTATTTATTAAACCATCACAATTACTCAAAAACGGTTTAATTAAGGTACACATGTAGCATAGTTAAGCTACAAATCCTGCATAGTTCCTCCATAATGACGCCTTCCTGATACAGTATAAGGTTCAACACTATTGCGTTCAATGCCCAAATGCTATACATTCATGCTAGAATGAATCAAGAATAAACTTTCTAGTGTGAAATCACCAAATCTCCTATGGGGGCCTGGTAGTTTGAGATCTGGTGACTGTGAACGTCACATTTCTACTTAATTTTCATATTCATGCAGACCACCAAGAAAACATTGTTCATCTGTCTTCCTCATGTTTTTCTGCCTCTTTATCCCCGTTTTTCCTTTGCCACTGTCTGCATGCGCAACGTCACAAACTAGTGGATGAATAATTACATTATTGCAAAAACCTCCAAATCCTCTCAAGAGGGTCATTACCAGAGATACATTCTCAGTGATTTGTGACTGTATTCTTCATTTAAACACCTCTTTTGCTGCCTGTTTGGCTCTGTGATCTTAGTGGAAGGTAACGAGGTGATCAGGGAAGTAGAAACTGCAGTGACATATCGCTCTTAAAAATAACACAAAAGACTTAAAAAGAAAAAAAAATCCCTGGAGCTATTGTGAGCTTTTCCTTTAGAGGTGGCTTCCTGACAATGGGAGCTGATCAGACACAGATAGAGGCGACAGGAGGGAGACATAAAGGAAACTAATGGATAGCAAAAGAAAAAGAAAGAACAAAGAAAAGACTAAAGAGTCTAGATAAGGAATGGATAGAGATGAATGCCCCTATTAGTAGACAGTTACAGAATTTTTATAATATCCCCGTGTTGGTTCTGCTGCAAACTGTGTGGCCATATATAGTATGTGCATATTAATATATGAATTAGCATAAAAGTTACAGATACTCCTTGACAGGGGGACCACCTGTTGTTACTGGTGTAATAATCAGAGACAAATCATAATAAGGTATAAGCAGGTACCTTTGTCTAATCCATGATTTCCCAGATGACTCCAGCACCATCCAACCACTTCTCCCTCCCTCTCCACTCTGCCACTAATAAGCCTAGCCCTAAATAAAAGCTGGCTGCCTCCAAATGAGCTGAAATAAAGCAGAAACACAGATGGGGAGATAAAGCAGCTCATTATGTGAGCCAGGTCTGGGTGTGTGTATGTGGATAAGAACGCATTTTACTAAATTAGGTGGTCAGTGTTTACAGTATGTGTAGCAGACACAGTGTCTGTTAGAGTCTCTTTTTCCTTAATCCCCCTTGATGATCTTAAAATAACACCAGTGTTTTAGGAGTTGAAAGTTCCTCCAATTAAAAAACCATTGAAGTAGTCTATCAACTTCAATAACAGCACTGGAAAAGCACTGAAAAAGTGGTTCATTGTTTTTGTTTTTTTTTAAGGGAAAGGATTCTTAATTCCACATTGTTAGAGGATCATGAAACAGTTTCTGGCAGTTGATATTCAGAGATATTTGTTGTAATAGTGGGAAGTAATTCCATTTTAATTTGATTTTTTTTTTCATACTCCAGATGGCATATTACACTAACTGATCCATGGGAAAAGCGGTGCAGTGGTGTAGTTTATTTACCCAACCACTCTCCTTCTCTCTGCTTCACTTGATATGGCAGGACCGGTGTAACGCATCTCAAGCCGACGGTCGTGTGAGGGATTTTAGACAGAAAATAGCAGCTGCAGGTGTTTTGACACAGAGAATGAATAGAGGCAAACCTCCCTTCAGCAGGCTTGTAGCTATCGGCCTGACAAAGCTTGTTAGTTCACTTTGGAAAAGGTAACATTACTGTACCTCAGTTAAAGCAGAAGTAAGTGGTCCGGTCGTTTTCGCTAATGCTGCGTTCCAGGCAGGCTTTTGAAATCGTAAATTACAGCTTCAAGTCACAACTTACGACTTTGTAGCGTTCCAGGCAACCCACTCGTGTTTTTCCGACCTGTTTTACCTGTGAAAGTCACTATAACGGCCACTCGTAACTTCCGACCGGTGAACTCGTACCAGATCGAACTGGTACAACTTCACGGTCGGAAAAATACGAGTTTCCTTGAACGCACCATAACAGTCCTTGTCCCTACGTCGCCACATTCACGGCGTCCCTTGGCTGCACACACAGCCCTTCATGCCGTTCTCTCTCCTCATTGGATAAAAACTGTAGGATACGATAAATGTTTTCTCCTCGGCTCAGAGCAGAGCAGAGTGACTGACAGACCCGTGTTTCAGACCAAACACTCTATGTAAGTGATTGCTGTCGGAAGATATAACTATTTAAGACTTATATTAACACAAATATATCACTTACTTCTGCTTTAAGGATGGCACAGTGATGCAGTGTTTAGCACCCCGCAACCCTGCACAGATAAGCAGTAAGGCCAAGAGATGGATGAATGTTTTTTGGGGGGGCAACATGATCCAATCTATTGGTTTTAACAAAAATCTTTTTCTTTTTTGTTCTTAGTGTGTGTGTTTTTGTGTGTTTAGTACAATATTTTCCTCTACAAATGGTTCTGTTTGTCACGAAAAAAAAAAAAACGAGGTGAATTCCTGCCTATAACCTTCAAAACAGCAAGGTAAACTGACCTATGAGTTTAGTGTCTACCTGGGAAATAAAACGGACTAGAAGATTAAAGGCAAAACTTAACACAAGATCTGTAGGAGCCTGCAACTTTAGACTGAGATTTTACTTCAAAGATGTGATATCTGATAAAATAAAAAAGAAGAAAGTGAGTCAATGACTGTGTCTTCTCCTGCCCTGTGTCCTTTTCTCTGCGCTACACTTTGGGAGGGAGCGTATCATCTCTCTTTTTATAAACTATATCTTTCATGTGGGCTGCCTTGCTCTGAGCGTGAAAAGGCAGCAACGGACTGACAGCAGCGGGTCAGCGACCCCGGTAGTGTGTTCAAAAAAGATACAGCTCTTCATTCTCTCAAAGAGATGAGATGATATAATCAGGGCTTGAAAATGGTCTCTCTTCAATATCTTAGGTTCAGTTACTTCCTCTCTGTGGAGCCATGGACTAAATTATTTCTTCCGTGTGGTAAGTTTTTATTAGTCATACCATATGTACATGCATCAGCCTGAGGCTACTTATAAAAGGTGAAAGAGATCACAAAGAGACCCAAATATATATTCATTTGGAGAAAGTAAGAGGCCAATGTAAGGGAGGAAGAAAGCCTGTGTTCATGAGCACATTACCAAAGATCAGTGTTCTTGCTTTTTGAGAATTGTTAAACCATTCTGTCAGAAACACAAGCTCTATATTATATCTATATTATATATTTGCTCCTAGTTCCCGTGTCAGTGAGGTTTCCTTTGTCTAAAACCACCCAGCAGGACGCAGCTGCTGCAGGGATTGAACCTGCGACCTTTAGCCTCGACAAGGATCCCTCTGACCGCTCAGCCATGATGACACTGCTCTCTCTTCCTGTCACACATCACTCATCGCATCACCGCACTCTGCTCACCTCTACTCCTCTTTGATCCCGCTGTGAGTTGCGTCTGTGACATCGCTCAAAAAGAGACATTCCTCCTCAACTGTCTCAGAGCAGGTAACTATCAGAAACCGTCTCAGCCGGGCTTTAGACTCACACAGGGAACAGCTGCCTGATGTCAAACACCTTTCTGTCCAAAGACTTACAGCCTCGTGTGTGTTCGCGCAAATTGCTTCTTCACAAAAGGCCAATTAAACATCGGCCGGGCCGTCAGCGAGAGAAGATTCACATCCACATCTTGGCTGATGTGATGCAAGTTATTTCAAAATAGATTTATTTTGGATGTTATTGTCTGAGGTCTATGCAAATTGTGTTTATCACTGCGTGTTCTGTCAAAACGAAAAAGTAATTTGCCGTTTGTTGCAAAGGTGCCGAGCAGCCAGTGTTTTTGTATGGGGGCCTGTTCATTCATTTGCTCCCTGTCTCATTACTGCTTCATTTCCTCTGACCTGTAGTGCTTTGCTGCGGTGCAAAGGTAATAGAAGCAACATGAAAAATGGCAGCGGGATCCAGACACATGATAGCAAATAAAAAGTAGTCAAACTGAACATGTTTAAGATGAGAAACTGTGGCAAACACTGACAGTATCTGATGTTAATGTCCCTTTCTCACTTACACTGCTCTATCACTGTAACCTAATCCTTTTTCATACCTTTTAAAATCACGATCCCCTCGCAAGATGTTGCAACTTCAAAGGAAATATAGGACAACATTCACACAAATGACTAATATGTAACAATCTCAGATTACAGCGTATATGTCTTTGATGCACTAAAAAACACTTTATCTAACAGAAATGAAGCATTGTTCTTTTGACAGACCCAGATGAAAGCTGTTCACTTGATACAAGTTTCTCTGCTGTCAAATGCAGTTTTTTGTTCATTTCAGAGTTCAAATTATGACATAACATGTTATTTAATATGTTGCTATTTCCAGGTGACTTTATAAGAATCCTTGACCACTGTCACTCTTATCTCCAGGACCAAAAGGCGAACACTGTGCAGCTTTCCTGTCTCCGCCACTACACCATGAGTGCTCTTTACTGCCTTCATATAGGAGACATACACCATAAATATATTCAGATGAGTCTGAGTATGAGCTGAAGTGGTAATGAGAGAGTGGCATTAGAGTTGAGTGTCTTGTTTGTCAGTTTATTTCAGCAGAGATGATGCAACCACATCAAAAGGTGTCTAACCCGTGAAAAACAAGATCCTTCCCATGACATTGGACAATCAATCATTATATATATATTATATATTGTATGTAATATTAATGTCATCTTGGCGCATAGCGTGATGTGAGGTATTGTAAAATCACATGAGATGGAAACTATTGGAGAACACTGAGTGAGAGGAGACGCCCTCTGTGTGTAAAATTATATTGATCTTATGCTGTAACCAGCATAGTACAGAGTGAAGACTGACTCCAAGGACAAAAGGAAAGAGAAAGGGATGGAAGGATGGCAACATAGTGAAAGAGAGGATCAAGACGGGGAAGAGTGTGAAGAGACAAAGAGAAGGAAGGGGAAACAGAAAGCGAGGTGCAAAGAGAAAAATAAGAGGTGGCAACTATGTTGTCTCTTGGCGGCCAGAGGAGAGGTGGAGGTGAAAGGTATTTAGTGTATTAAAAGTCTGCAGGGTGTTGAGCTGTCATAAAAACTTCAGGTGAGGTGTGACAACATTTTAATGCACGTCTTCCCTCTTTATCGCTTGTCATTCTTGTTTAGGAGTATTTTACAATCCCAACTCAACTTCCCATATTTCATGACGGACTCTCTTGCAAATTACAGTCACAGTAAAGCATCACTGTCAGCAAAACTCATTCACATATTAAACTGACTAACTAAGTGCACCCTCACAGTCGGTCTGATATGTGAACAGCCAAAAGATTGTAGCCATGCAGTTGGGTTCCTATGTACCACAAATTCACAGATTGTCAAGTATATGACTGAAATGATGTTAAATCTTCCCCTCCATCTGTCCCCGCTCCTTCTGTCACTCAACAGGAGAGGCTTTAAACAGGTCACTTCATTTATACCAACACCTTTTTTCTTCTTTTTATCCCTCCCACTTCCTTGCTTTTTGTCTTACCGTGCCAGCCCATGGAGTAGGGGAAAGAGACTTCAAACAGATTGTCGTACTTGGTCAGGAGTTGCTTCATAATATCAGCCAGATCTGACAAACAGAGAAAGACAGAAAGAGATGAAGTGAAAAAAAAAACACAACAAGAAAGTGGCAAGGAGGAAGTCAAGTGATATTCGTTATCGAGTGTTGTTAATAATGAATGATGTGCGGGAGGGGAGCTGAAGGGAGCCCATGTAAGAGTGAAAACTGAAAAATAGAAACTGAAAAGCGAGTGCGGTCTAGGCAGCTGGAAAAGTTGGAAATTGAAAATAAGATAAAACTTTTATTCATCTTGAGGGGAAATGAAATATAAAAGAAACACCTGAATATATGATGAACAAGTCAGCCAGACAAAAAACAAAAAACAAAAAAACACTGTAGTCACACGCACGTGTATGTTTCTCTCTTATGCACAAACCCTAGACAGATACAGAAGGTATCGTGGATAGTCTAGTATTCAATCATTTGAGTTAGCAATTAAATTACCACAGTATTATATACAGTAAGTCAAATAAGAAATATATTATAGAAAAGAAATATAAGAATATAAGAAATATATATTTAGTGTTGATGACTTGACAAATGACATAATCGGGCTAGTCAAGAAAACCCACCGAAAATTCCCACAGGACCTGAAGTACTATTGGGCCAACTTCGCACATTATCAGTTAAATACTGTCTGGATTGATCAAACTCTTCATGGTCCTTAATTGCTCATTTGGACAGACACTGGAACCAACAAATCAATGTGCTGTTCTGCTGGCTGACAGCATGCTACAGGAACACGTTTGAAATGACTTTAAGTGTCAAATCCAAAGTTGGTTCAGACCACAAAAACAAATCTGAAATCTGCCGACTGCAGGCACTGTTTTTTTGTTTTTTTTCTGAGCTGATGCCTGTTCTGTTTGGGGTGAAACAGCGCTGATGGGCTCTGTCTCAGAAGACACCGACCCACTGATGCTTCCCTTTCCATGTGCCTGGAGCTCCACATCTTGACTTTACACAGGCTCAGACAGTTAAACAGACTCAACTGCCAACACACAGTAGGTCTTTATGTGACTCTGCAGCTGATTTGCTATTGCAGTGTTGTATGTTGGTGAGGGAGAATGATGGGTAATCCTAAATCACCTCAATGGTGAATTGCAACTGTTATAAATAACAAAATATTGTTATTGTTATTGTTTCCTTAGTCACTTACTCCCCACACACACACATTAACACGACACACACACTCACCCTCCCTCTCATCTGATGTCAGGTCGCTGAGTCTGAGGATGTGTCGTCGTGGTAACAGCAGCGTCTGGTAGGGCCACGTTGCCCAATATGGAACCACTGCCAGCCAATGAGAGTTCTCCACCACCACACGCTCCTAAGGAATGACAATGTTTGATTGTTAGAGTGAAACAATGCTATTCTGTATAAGATGTTTTATAGATTTTGTTCTCAACTGTGATTTATTTTTCTTTCTAACAACGTCTGAAACACCAAGCTGAAGTAAAAGCACAACTTTTGGGATCTGTTCCAGAGTTAAGAAAACAATATTCAAAATGTAAATTACTAGTAAAAAAAACTAAACTTTATATTGTGTATATGTTAGTGGGTAATGGGGGCGGGACTAGATAAGCTTTTGCTTCTCCCGCTTTTCCCTTTCGGCCATGTATTGTATTATTTGATGATGAAGTGTGATGATGATGATTTAAATTGACATGCCCGAAATAAACAAATTGATTGATATGTGTTTTGTGTTTACTAATCTTGAACACAGAGGGTTTGTAGTTTGTAAGACCACAGTCAGTCACAGTCACACAGGTTAAACATCATCATCTTGTTAAAATCAATGGGAGCCAGTGAACCTGAATCTACGCCCATCGTCTGTCAGCTGTTGGAGCTCCTTGAAGAAATCTCCTTGGTGAATTTAAGTTTTCCAAAAGCAGTTCAAGCATCTTAACAGTCAATTTATCCACTACTTGATTCAAGAGGACGGCTGATCTCACAATTCTGCTACTGCTTGACATCTCTCAGCTTTTCTCATTTCATGATTTTATTTCTCCTTTTCACACGATTTGCTTTTTTCCCCACCTCAATCTTTCCCTGTTTACGTCTGCTCTGTCTTTGGCAGACATCCTATACAGACAATACAATCTAACATTTGTCACCTGTCGGCTGACTTGCAGGTAATTACTGTGCAACACTGTCTTACTGTCCTACTTACTACACTCTCTTGTCTGACTGTGTTAAAGATCAATGTCGATTTAACATGTGGGTGAACTACACATTCACCCACATACTGTATGTTAGAGCAAACATACCAATAAAGAAAGGCCAAACAGATCTTGATCGCACTCCTTTGACTCAAAAAGTATCCACAACCAAAAAGAATGCAAAAGCAATCACCTTTTCACAGATTATAATAAAAAAGGTCAGTCAGGATTGGCTGTTTGCAGCAAGAACCCTAATGATCATAAATTGTTTAAATGCAGAATGTGTCAGAAGCTGAGATTTAACAAGCTGGTGAGCAGGAACAAACACAACCTGACCTTGGTATTACAATCCATTAGAAACAGATTAAGTCAGTGTTAACGTGTGTGAACATGTGTGTGTGCTCACACCAAAGCCATGGTAGGACTCTCCTCTAAGTCAGCTTCATACTAATCCCAAAACACCAGTCACAATCTATCCTGTACTTGTTTTTAATTGCATTGGATTTATAGTAACCACTTTCAATATATAATATCAAATATCAAATATCAAATATTTCACAACTCTGTCTGATCACAAACTGGAATGGAAATACTTTTGCACTGAGAGCATAAACCACAATTTGCAGCAACATTGATTGTCATTAGAGTGAATGTCTTAGTGCTATGTCTTAAGGGCATACTAGGGGCTACACTGAGTTGCCATCAATAAAAAAAACTGAAAACACACATCTGTGCTAGCAATGTTTCCTGTAGCTATGCAAAATTGGCAAAACATACAAATGGCTCCTTTACATACATGTTTTACTTTTTATATTATTTTATATCATTTATATCATATTATTTTAGGTTATGTAAGCTGCTGGATGATCTGAATTTCCCTCCTAGGGATTAATAAAGTATTTTCTATTCTCTTCTATTTAAGTTATGAAATACAGTATCTTGGCTACATACAATAGCTAAATAAAACAACCTGAGAGAGACAGGTGGAAATTGCTACAATGACTGAAACACTATATTGTATATAAACTGAACACTGTCATCTCATTGCTATTACCCAACCCCTCACAGCTCAATTGTACTGTGCCTTCTTTGTGGGTTTTGCATGTAAAACTGGGAATCTTTTCTGCCATCACTCTTCACTATGTTTGTGGCCTCAGAGCTGACTGTCTCTACATATTTTTGAGATGTTGTTTCTGTAATATCAGATGTTATTCAGCTTCACATTGTGTGTCTACAAAGCTTTGTACTTCTGAACGATGAGTCACTGCTTAATCTGTCAAGATGTCGAAAGAAATTCGTTTTTTTTAAGACTGAATACTTGCACATCATCTTATAAAACAGAGCATCCTTCTCACACAGTCTTTTAGTTTTACAAATAGGCTACCTGTTGTGTTATGTGGGCGGTGAAACTTTCTTCTTCTTTCTTCTCACTGAATGTTTCACCCTTCCTTCTGGTTTCTGTAATTACTTCTATTACATTTGCTGTCTTAACCTTGCATTTATCTAGTATGTTAATTAAATATCCAGGTGCTGTGCTGTGTATGAAAACTAGTTACACAATCTGATCACTGGTAATCAGACAAGGCAGAAAGAGGATCCTGGGCTATAAATCTCCCAGAGGTTTGAACAAACTTGTCCAGCAAGGCATTAGTGCATAATTAAGGGATCTACGGGGGATACTGTGGTGTTTAATAACTGTGGAGGAAAACACAGAGTAATCTAACAGAATCCCAAAGTGTTCAGTTCTCTTAATGAACTGTACTTGCAGTATAGGATTCTACTTAGCATCTGGTGCAATAACATTTTCAGTAATGCTTCTCTCTCAATAAATAGGCTATTTTGAGGAAGAAAAGGAGTATGAAAGGCATAAATATTATGTGTGTCTCTCAAGTATTTAGTCAGTGCATTGTGAGCTACATTTTGAGTGGTTATGCGTTATTGATTTGATCCATTCTTTTCGCTTAAAGACAGTTTTTTACCACTTTTATTCTGGTAGGAATTTCAGCTTTGTCCTCCTCAGGCTTGAACAGCATTATAAAGGAGGGGAATGAAGATAAATAGGAGAGAACTGGGGTCGAGAGGAAAGATTGAGGAGTGGGGAGAAGAGACACAAAGAGTGAGAGGGGGGGGGGTGCAGGATGTCCATAACACACACACACCTCACACAAGGCAAATCCTGGAGTTTTTTCATTCAATTAGCTTTCGAAAGTTTTGGTTTCAAAGTCAAGTGTGTCACCTGGGACCCAAACCCCAATTCAAACTCCTCCAGACACTGCAGTGTGCCAATTTATGGTCCTAACCTTGGGTCAGAGAGACAGGAGCAAACACACACACACACTAACACAATCACACACAGGCGGACAGGACCTAGTAGTTTAAGGCATTCTTGCAAACAGACACACTTCTGCTCCCACTCTTATTTTATAAAGGTCGGTCCCCATGAGCAGCTGTCTGGGAGAATCTAAGTGTCTACTCTGCTCTTCTCAAAACCTTAATGCTATTCTCTCTTTCCCTCTCTCCGACACACACACACACACACACACAGTAGGAAAGGTATCAGCTCCTTCCCTGAATGAATCAGTGGCTCTCTGATTACCCTTTCCTTCTTACTCTCTCCTTCACTCTCTCCGTGACTTTGTGTCTCTGTTTCTGTCCTCGCTCCTCTCTCTCCATCCCTTTGTCTCCTTCATTTGCTCTCCCTCCTTCTTTAATCTTTTCATCTTGCTCCTCTGCCTCTGCCTTGCTTTGCGCTTCAACACTTTTTGGTTAATTTTATACTTGCTAATCAAGCCGATCCTCTGCCTCCAACTATTCTTGAAGAGGAGTGAGGAGGAGTTCTCTAGACACTCAAAGAATCATCTTGAACTCGGGAGGAGAAAAAGTAGAAAAACCCTCCTACTGCGATAGTCCCCGAGTGGATTTCAGCCTGGCGGGTAGAGAGTTCCTGGTCTTATTTAATCCAAATGTCTGAAATGTGATTTTCTCTGGTGTTGAAATAATCATCAAAAAATCATGGATATATTCTCCAACAACATGAACAAAATCTGTGTTTTAAAGAGACAGCCTGGCCTTTTGGGAAACACTTTGCACTTTCTGGCAGAGGGTTAGGTGTGAACATCAATACTCCTCTCATGTCTGAGCAGTAAATATGAAGCTCCAACCAGCCATACATTATCTTAGTCTGACACGGACATGAAATACTAAGAACAGCTAGTCTGGCTCCGCCAAAAGATAACAACATCTGCACACCATCGAGTTGCAAGTCCTGGGGCCGTATTCACAAAGAATCTTAAGGTTAAAAGTAGCTCCTAAGGGCCGAATTTAGGAGCAACTCCTAAAAAAAGTGGGTGTGTCAGTCTTAAATTTAGGACTCCTAGTTTTTTAAAATAAGAGTAATTCACAAAGTATTTTATGCCTAAAAGTAGCTCCTAAGTCTGGGAAAGCTTCAAAGTCCTCGTGAGGACTCCTAACTCACTAAGACCTATTCACAAAGAATCGGAAATGGCTGCAGCCAGGCAAATGTATGGAGGACTGCGAATTGCTGCAGAGGGGGGAGCTGGAGCACCTGCCCCTTTGCCCTTTGATGCCCAAAGTGCCTTTTTGTCGGTGTTTTTTTTTTTTACAGCAACAATATTTACAACATTTTCGCTATAAAACGGGAGTAGTGACGGTGACGGACTGTCTAATATAGGCGTCGCAACGGTCGGACCGAGGTGACTGCAACCGCTGCGATGCAGTCGTGCTGATGTGATCCAAAAATATTTTTTAAAAGTTGGTGGGTGCGTTAGACACACACATCAGTTGGTAGTAATAGCTCGCGTGATAGGGCGGCTTCTTCACTAAACTAAACTTCAGGCCACAAATTTGGGTAATGCATTTTCTTTTCTCATCATTATTATGATCACCATATAATATTAGGGCTGTCAACAAACGTGAAAATTAATATTCGAATGTGGGAAGAAAAAAAATCAGCTGCTTTGCGAGTGTGCGCACTGACCCTCATAGAGTTACATTTGCACAGCGTCACTCTGAAAGTGGAAGTGACACGCAACAAAAACTGTAGCAGATGCAGATGGCAGGGAGAAACACGAATGGACAGAAAGTTCAGAGCCGAACTTGGCAGCAGAGAGAGTGGTTTGGACTCGAAGCAATCTGAAAAGCCCCGTCGGACCTGACGGCAAAAAAAAGAAAAGAAAAGTGAAGCGGAGCGGCGGCGGCGAGGAGGAGGGAGGGGAGGGGGCGGGGGGCGCCGCCGGCACACAACAACCAATCACCGTGTTGAGCGCCTCGAATTCGTGCACGAGAATTGACGTAATCCATAGCAACGGGGCGTCACCAGGGCGTCACTCTTACTCTGCTCTTAGTGATTTATCCTTAGTAAGTAGGTAGGTGAGTAGGTCTCAGCGGCTTTGTGAATAGCTTTTAAGAAAAAACTCCTACGTAAAAACTTTTAGTGCGAGTTATGAGCACTCCTAGCGGTAAGATAAAAGGCTTTGTGAATACGGAATCTTAAGGTTAAAAGTAGCTCCTAAGGGCCGAATTTAGGAGCAACTCCTAAAAAAAAGTGGGCGTGTCAGTCTTAAATTTAGGACTCCTAGTTTTTTAAAATAAGAGTAATTCACAAAGTATTTTATGCCTAAAATTAGCTCCTAAATCTGGGAGAGCTTAAAAGTCCTCGTGAGGACTCCTAACTCAGTAAGACCTATTCACAAAGAATTGGAAATGGCTGCAGCCAGGCAAATGTATGGAGGACTGCGAATTGCTGCAGAGGGGGGAGCTGGAGCACCTGCCCCTTTGCCCTTTGATGCCCAAAGTGCCTTTTTGTCGGTGTTTTTTTTTTTTGAGTCATCTACAACATTTTCGCTATAAAACGGGAGTAGTGATGGTGACGAACTGTCCAATATAGGCGTCACAACGGTCGGACCGAGGTAACTGCGACTGCTGCGATGCAGTCATGCTGATGTGAGCCAAAAATATTTTTTAAAAGTTGGTGGGTGCGCTAGACACAAACATCTGTTAGTAGTAATAGCTCACGTGATAGGGCAGCTCCATCAGTAAATTAAACGTATTGTCAGTCTGGGTTCAAATCCTGCTATTGAGAGTGAGGAGTCACGTGACGATGGTCGGCCATGATGGAAGGAGACGCTATCGGTTGCCAGGGGCAACGTCATCAGAACAGCACAGAGACGGACTAAATTCTAGCTCTTTTTTGCGCCAACAGATCAACAAATTACTAGAAAGAATAAGGAGAAAGTAAATCACTGAAGCAGTTTTTAACACAGCAGTGATTTCCGGCATTGTAAAACAGTAAATTACGGAGTAGACGATTTTGTTTTGCCCATAGACTAGTAAGGCTGTTGCCACCGGAATCCTTCCATCATGGCGGAGAAGGGGGGCGGGGCTCTGACATGGATGTATTGGGGCTCTGAGCTGTGACGACAACTCCTCAAGGGGTGTTCACACCAAACGCGATGCTGCGTTGTCGCGCGTCGAGATTACATGTAAAGTCAATGCACAGACGCGATTAGATGCGAAATCGCGCCGGGCGACGCGATACGCGCGTCACACGCGACGCGATGGACGCGATGCCGCGAAAATCGCACCAACGCCCGAGTTGAAAATATTGAACTTTTAACGCGACATCGCGTGACGCCGTGACGCGACAGCCTATCAGCGTTGAGATTCTGACACAACAATACACTGCTACCGACTGCTACTCACCGGAGACAGATGGACAGGCACTCTGCAGCTGAAATGAAGAGCCTGTAACTTTAGTTGGTGTCCTGCCTGGAGATCCTGGCAACAACCCTAGCTGCTAGCAAGTCCTCAAACTCAGCAAGTCTGAAGTACCGTACAACGGCCGCGATACGAGCGGGGCTGAGCGGAGTTTTTTTTACCGGCTACACCAGGACCAGGACGTCAAGGATCAGCTTCACCTCGTCCATTGTCAAGCCTACGGTAAAATGAGTGCACTTTCTGTGTCTCAACACATTTTTACATCCGTCCTGTTAGCTGGATTGACAGTAGAGGGGAGGGGAGGGGGGACGCGATGACGCGAATTTACACAAAACCGTCACGCGTCAAAACACGAGCGATAGCGCGACGGATTGCCATTTGTCGCGCGAAAAAATCGCGTTCATCGCGTTTGGTGTGAACACAGCTAAAACCGTCACGCGTCAAAACACGAGCGATAGCGCGACGGATTGCCATTTGTCGCGCGAAAAAATCGCGTTCATCGTGTTTGGTGTGAACACAGCTTCACTCTCAATAGGCCACAAATGTGGGTAATGCATTTTCTTTTCTCATCATTATTATGATCACCATATAATATTAGGGCTGTCAACGAATGTGAAAATTAACATTAAAATGTGGAAAGAAAAAAAACCAGTGGCTGCTTTGCGAGTGGGCGCACTGACCCTCATTGCATTTGCACAGCGTCACACTGCAGAAAGTGAGACGCGACAAAAACTGTAGCAGAAAGATGCAGATGGCAGAGAGAAAGACAGAAAGTTCAGAGCCCAACTCGGCAGCAGAGAGAGTGGTTTGGACTCGAAGCAATCTAAAAAGCCCCGTCGCACCTGACGGCAAAAAAAAAAAAAAGAAAAGTGGAGCGGAGCGGCGGCGAGGAGGAGGAGGAGGAGGAGGAGCGCCTGTTGAGCGCCTCGAATTCGTGCACGAGAATTGACGTAATGCATAGCAACGGGGCGTCACCAGGGGCGTCACTCTAAGTTTGCTCTTAGTGATTTATCCTTAGTAAGAGTAGGTCTCAGAGGCTTTGTGAATAGCTTTTAAGAAAAAACTCCTATGTAAAAACTTTTAGTGCGAGTTAGGAGCACTCCTAGCGGTAAGATAAAATGCTTTGCAGCCTTTTATCTTACCACCGACAAAAAGGCACGTTGGGCATCAAAGGGCAAAGGGGCAGGTGCTCCAGCTCCCCCCGCTGCAGCAATTCGCAGTCCTCCATACATTTGCCTGGCTGCAGCCATTTCCGATTCTTTGTGAATAGGTCTTACTGAGTTAGGAGTCCTCACAAGGACTTTTAAGCTCTCCCAGACTTAGGAGCTACTTTTAGGCCTAAAATACTTTGTGAATTACTCTTATTTTAAAAAACTAGGAGTCCTAAATTTAAGACTGACACGCCCACTTTTTTTAGGAGTTGCTCCTAAATTCGGCCCTTAGGAGCTACTTTTAACCTTAAGATTCTTTGTGAATATGGCCCCAGGACTTGAGTGAATTATTTTTAGCGATTGTGTAACACAATTACTGTGTCACTTTTGTTTAATGTAAAGTTTTTTTATTTGGATGTCAGCTGACTGAGCCACACTGGAGCCCTACTAAGATTTGACTTGGACTTGCAGACTGGGAACTTAAGACTTTAACTTAAGGTTTAATTAGTGAACTCCTCCACATCTATATTATGTGTTTATCTGTGCAGGATATTAAGACGGACAATCCTGGTCTAATTAACTACAACATTTTGCTACAATAACACAATATATGTGTCAAGCTATGATACATAGCTGCTGACTCCAGTCACACATTTGCCACACAGATGTGAGAGCAGTACACCTTTTGTTACTGTATAAAGCCCAGTTGCAGGAAACATGGCCAGAGTCTCCCCTTCCTGCACAGCACTGAGTGACAGAAGTGTTTCTGTGGAACCTTATAATGTCACAGTGAGGGTGACCTTTGCTCATTTGGATATAAAATGTCACCATGTCATCATTTTATCTAGTAAGATGTTAAACACTGTCATAATCTGTGCACATTAAATATAATCCTATCAATTTGTGAGTTATGGTCAAAAATGTGTTTTGTGAGGTGAAGTGACCTTTGACCAACCGAATCTAATCAGTTCAGTTTTGTAGGAACCTTTAGGAAAATGTCTCATGGAGTTACTGAGATATCACATTTAAGAGATACACAGTCAAATATCCATGCATCCTGCCAATGCTGTCGCAGACACAGAGCCATAATAAGGTGAAAACAACTGCCACTCATTATTGTTGTGTGACTGCAATAACCAAAATATGTTCATTACTACTTAACTCTTAACAGCTCTGAGGGCCCTAAAAGTGCTGCTTGGTAATGGCCTTTAGAACAGGAGAAGCTGGCAGCACATTTTATTGGCTTCTCACTTGATGAACACACATGACGCCAGATTTATTGTGTTTTAGCTGTGACTATTACCTGAGATTAAGTATATTAAATAATAAAGTAGCATAAGTAAGACATCTCCCTGCAGCTTCAAGCACAGAGAAAAAAAGAGTTATAGCTCTGTCAAGTTTAATTCTCCTGCAGAAAGTTCATGGTTTCCACTAAATGTCTGCTTACTAATACGACATTTGCCAGAATGTTAAATGTGCTCAGACCCTGTCTTTATTTACTGCTGGCAAAACCCCATACACATGACTGGAGAACCACTCTCTCACACACACACACACACACACACACACACTCAAACACACACACAAACACACACAGAGATGGTTTTCCTTCACGCAGGTTGAAGATGTACACTGCAGCATTATGCTAATGAGCCTCTCTGCTGTCCAATCACACGGTTCACTGACTGAAAGACAGGCCGAGGATGCTGATGGGAAAAAGAGGGAATGATGAAGTAAGAGGAAGACCTGGAAACATGGTGTGGTGGGAAAGGAGTTGAAGAAGATGGATGAAGGGAGAAGCCACAAGGGCAATCATGGTGAGAAAAATAAGGTACCACCGTTTTCTTTTTCTTTCAGCATTCCTCTGATGTTTATCACCTACCACAAACATGCAATTAGGGATTATTTGGTTTTCCCTTCACCATACATGATACATTTTCACTGAGGTAATTCAAAGAAAGTACTTAATTAAATCTTACATGCCTTTTCAATCATGTATATAATTTATTTACTGTATTCTGGAGGCCTAGGTGTATTTCATATCACTGCATTTGTATTTACTGTATCACCCTAATTGCTGCATATTGTCTGTTTTCTTCCACATCAAGGGGAAAAGCTAGTTAAAAGCTTTTTAGGAGAATCCAAACTGAAGTTGGATTTAATGAGCCCAGAATCACAGTAAATTATGACTTTCTGAGGGCAATTTTAGCTTTAAATGTGCTTTTTTTGCCTGAATGTTTGCATGTGTGTGTACTGCACCTTTTTCTCTGCCTCCTGCTTGGCGTAGTGCAGCAGCAGCGGCTCTCCATGGTTCTGAAAGTACGCTCTCTGACAGCGGTCTGACAGAGCCGGCTCATTAGGCAGGAAGTTGCTGGCCCACACCTATAATGTCAGGGGGAACAAGAAGAAGATGGAGGAAGATGACGATGGGACATGACAAAGAATTCTAGACCCTATCTATAAAGTTAGAGTTATGTCCAGTAGTATTACACTCGGTTTAGAAAATTAAAAGAACCTGTCCACTTTTCCCCCACTTTGCTGAATCCAAATGGCCACATTATACCTGCGATTTGACAGAGTTATATAACAACACCACTCAATAAATACATATTTCAAAGATGGGATTTCTGGGTTCCAAACATCACTTTCATTTTTTTTTCTTTCAGGCTTTTTAGATTGATAAATGGTGTTTCCACTGCATCCACCACTTTCATTTCAGTACAGTGTGAAAATCAACCTGTCCCGTAGACACTAAAATGTAATTGAAATGGGTAATTCATCACAGCGAACAACATCAACTGGGTACCATGTACCAGCATAAATGGCCCCTGCAGAAATAAATGTAGGGTCTTGCGGTAGATGAACACAAACCATTTGTCAAAGTTGGAGCAGTTGTGCTGAGTCACGTGACATTTTCTGTCCCTGCTGAAAAATAAGTCATGTTATGTACTAAAATCTTATGTATTTCTGTACATGACTCAAAAATCTACTCTCAAATTTGTGGCTGTTTGCTTATGTTGTCATGCAACTGTCAATCAAATCTGTCCATTTACTTTTATGAATCATGATATTATTCCAAACTCGTACCAAAAATTGCATGTTCTCTCTGTGCCTGCGTGGGTTTTCTCTGGGTTTTCAGCTTCTTCCTCCAGTCCAAACACATGCACACTAGGCTATCTCTAAAATGTCCAGATGGGTGTGTGCAAGCATCGTTTGTCTCTATATGTTGGCCCTGTACACTCTCTTCACCCTATGTCACCTGGGACTGTCTTCAGCCTCCCAATGGCCTTCCATGGTAAAGCACTATACCAATGGGTGATAGATGAATATTAATGTCTGGGAAACAGGACGTGTGACTGTTGTGTGCACTTTCTGATCATATTTGGACTTTGGTGTTTACATGGAACATGGCCATAACAGGTTGCTGATCATGCGCCAACAGGTGTCATTATTTCTCATCATCTCACCCACTATGAGACAGTTCAGGACAGTTCAGGACCTTTCTCTTTTCAGCCAGATTGTCTATAAAGCACTGTGATGGTACTGCAGTAAGCATGTACAACACAACAATTACTGTATGTAACACTGACAAAAGTAAAGGCAGTTTATAATACTCAAATAGTGAATTCAAGCTAGCTTCTGCTAAATGAGTTTATACTCTATGTCTATGTCTGAATGGAAAAATATTAATTAATTAAAAACAAAAACAATACTTAAATTATGAGGTATTTTTATTTTATCAGATACAAAATAAAATACTTGTGTTTCATTTCATTTACAATTACAAAAACAAATACTGTACTAAATAACTATGTCGTGCCCAATATTAAAGCCACAGCAGCAGTAGTCAGTGACACACAACTGATTTTGCTACAATTAACATACTGTAAATGTCAGAGCGACATTTCGTGTGCCCACTGACATAGAAACACACACACACACATGCACTGACAAAATCAGTTTCCTGATTGTGGTTAATAACGTCTCCAAAAAAATAGAAAAAATTCAAAGCAGCTGTTTTGATGTCTGACTGAGACAAACATATTGTTCACTCTTCTCTCTCATCAGCCACCAACTGGCAGTCTGCACCACGCACTATTCACAACACAAAACTCTGACTTAGTGTGTAAACATCCCTGAAACAATAAAGCATTTGTTGCCCTGAAACAGGGGAGATACTGTAGGTCATTTCATTTGTGGAAACCATTCATCTGTGTCAGTCATCTCCACAAACAGCACTACAGTCCATTTTAAACCATGTTTTGGGGTAAACACGCAAACACAAAAAAAATTAGCCACATAACGTACTTGTAGCATTTCAGAGAGCTTTTTATGGCCGACACTGAACGTCATGACAGGCATTTAAATAATTTATGTTTGCACTTTATGGTATTTTAATGGATGTAAAAGCAGGCAAAGACTGCCAAATGACTGAGATGTTTGCATATTGTTTGTTAAAGTGGCTCTCCGACTATGAAATTATACAATTATGCAAAAACTGAAATATTGATTAGTGATTTCTGCATTGGGGGGTGTACATGAGTTTATGTGGGCTGCAGATTGATGTTTTATGCAGGCTAGAAGCTGTTTTGTTTTAAGAGATTTTAGGTCTTTTACAGTATAGTTTTAGTGAAAGGAACATATTTGTGCCACAGAGAGAAGTTTTTTCCAATTATAACATTCCATCGCATCATGAACAGGGTAATAATCAGAGGCATTCTCTGCTGCTTTGAGCAGCACTGCTTCAGGCTGCATGGCAAATTGTTTTCCGATTAAACACTCGTCGTCTCCCCCAGAATGCAGTGCAGGAATCCCACTGTCATAGGCTGCTATGAATGTGCTTTATTTCCTTCTCTCTTCACAAGGCGAAGGGAAAATTAGCAGCATTGACTTCATGGGGGAAATGTAACGAGGGTCCTCTTGATGATCAGCACCCTAAGTACTAAGTGTCCTACTGGCCTCGCCTCAGGAGCACGTGTCATATACTGCAAATCACCCTCACTTTAGATTCATTTTATTTATGAATACTGAAGCATATGTAATCAGATAGAGGAACTGTTAAAAAAAAATTGGAAATTATTCCTGTTTCATGGAATTTTTGCCCTGAGTCTTGGTAAGATTCTGTACACAACTGCTGCAAAGATAGTAAACAAATCAGATTGGTGTAATGTTAACATTAATGGCTTCTGAATATTGGCTGCAGGCTACTGCCATGTTTGTAATCATTCATGATCCTGGAAAGACACAAAGATACAGATAATATTGTGTGAATGGTGTGAATATGTGTCAATATTCTACATCTGCAAGCCTCTAGGCATTTGTAATAGTATCGACACGCCTGCCAGCATCTGTAGCTGTGGGCCTATTTCTACACCTGTTATTGTGTATACACAGATCTATCTCCTTTCCAGCTGCAGACTGCTGCTTCTCAGAGAAAAATAGAAAGCAAAGATAATGCACTCAATGTCTACCAGGGAGAACTTCTGGAAATGACATGTATTACACTTAACAGCTATTATGAGTGCATCCCTGCTTTTACATTCAGCGTCCGAGTGCTCCTCAACACTGAAATACGTACTTAGGCTGTAAGTATGAACTCAATAACCGTCTGCTCCTGAGAGGCAAATGTTTTCAAACACAATCTATGCACTTCACAGAATATACTTTGGGCTGCTTATATAAAAAGGGGATATTTTTATTCCAGAGGCATAAGTTCGCCCTCCTCCACTTATATGAAAACACATACAGCTCTGTTCCTCTGAGACCAAAGTTATCAGAAGCAACACAGCCTCCAGAACATGATTAACATTTTCTGTTCGTTATTCTTCAAAGTTTTAGATCTATGCTTTATACGTTTTGGCCTGGAGGGTTTGTCTGGCTGTACTCACAGATACACGCACATTAACACTGCTCCTCTCTTGGACTTTGATGTCGTAAGAAAAAGAAATCTGGACTGCAGGAAATAAGAAACAAAACTGCTAAAACTTTTAAAAGGGCTTCACCAAAGCCTGAATGCAGGTTTCATTTTGTTTTTTGTTTTTTTTACTGGACAAGATGAAGACAACTCTTTTTTCTTTTCTTTTTTGACCTGGTAACGCACCTGAATATGTACATTATAGGGTTTTTAAACCATCACAAACATAAAGCTGAATGTGTTTGAAGAACCTTCCCGAAGAAACAAATAAATAACTGCTCTCAACCGGGTAAACGTCCTGTGATGGCACACCAGTATAGTGTTATTCTAAGGTCACATACTGCCCTCTGCTGTTTATTTCAATATTACAGCCTCAGAAAACTTCAAATACAAAATCCAAGTGGGCTTTTGTTTCTACCTGTCCTGTGAAAGCCAGTTATTTATTTTACCCCAGAAGCCTGAAGTGCCCCTGGATTTGAAATTAACCAAAGAGGAGGAGCATCACTGAGTAAATGCAATCAATTGCTGAGCTGTTACATTACAATAGCATCTTCAATGAGCTCCTCACCATAGTGAAGTAAACTTTTTATAGCTTTTCCATTTCCATTTGCATTTCATCATGTTTTTGTAATGAGCCACTCAACCTTTTTCTGTTTAATATTAAAAGCAAGGGGGTCAAATTAGTGCTATATTTAGTGACGGCAGTGAACAATCAAGACAGAATCCTTAAGTGAATAGTTCAGGATGTTAGGAACAAGATATGCCCCATTATTTAGTGAGATTTAGAGGTGCTAATAGGATTTTTTTTTACTGACTGCCCCTGACTTCAGTCTTTAGGTTAAGTTAAAATATCCAGCTTCATAGTTTCAGGACAAATATGAGAGGTGCGGTATGTACATGATGTATCTTGTTATGTAACCATCAGCATGAAAGCCCGAAACCTTTTTATTCTGAGTGTCAAACTATTCCTTTAAACATTTTGAAAAAGCAGTAAATGGCTCTGTTGGAGTGCTGTTGAAAACGGTTTTTGCCTGTTGCCAGTATTTTCCATCTCTATCACAATTAAATTTGTTCACATTTTACTCAGCCTCATCATGAACAAAGTTAAACTTGGTATAACAGCTTCATTCAGAGTGGCTGCTGTGGTCAATCAAAAAGTAATTTGTATTTGCTTGGATAACTGACATGTTATTCTGACAATATTGAAAATGTAATATATCCCTTTGTCTGCCTTGACTAACCATCCTTCTGTTTGTGTTGTTCTCCCTCCTAATTCTGCTGCTGCTCAGCGTCACACTGTGAGGTGACAGTCTGACAGGAAACATCTCTGTCTCTCTGAGTTGTTAGTCTTGCTTGAATCACCTTACTGAATGGAAAAACATGAAAAGACAATGAACCGCCTGAAGCAGTAATATAGGTGTGACTCTGTATAAAAAGCAATAAAAGGAGGAAATAACACACTCACATGAACGTGCTTACCCAAAATGTGACAAAGGCACACAGTCACTGATGGTTTCAGAATGAAGAGTTAATTAACAGCTTCTATGTTGAGACAAGTCTGGCTCAAAAACATTTCAACACATGTCAACGGCACTCTCAGAGTGAATCCTAAAAGCCAGATGTGCAAATTGGACCAGTGACAGATTGTATTTTGGAAATGTGTGAATATATTTTTATGTGTAGCTGAAATTGCACAAAGTCCAGACAAGACTGGACTAATTACAGGTGAATTAGAGGTGAATTACATGTACACTTCAATCAAAAGACAGCTTGCATGTGTTTGTGCAGCGTGTCATGTGTGTATGTTTCCTACCTGACAGTGAGGATGTGGATTTGAACATCCCATCGTGGCTCCTTTATTCTCAAATATCTACAAACAGAAAATCAGAAAGCAGATTAGGCAAAAGTTTCATCCTTTGCAAGATTGACATTTTACTGATCCTAAATATGACATTTTTCAGAGGAAACTTAAAATACTGGGTTGACCTGTAAATATTATCTAAAATATCAATATTTTCCATTGCACACACTGGTCAAATTCCTTTGTGGACTTAAGAAATGTGTGCTAGCATTCTGTGATTGATCTTTTTTTAACTGACTAAATATGAATACTAAAATACTTTACTCTAAACTATCTTTAAAAAAAATAGACAAAAATCAATAGGATGAAAACCACTAGACAACTCAGCATCAACTCAAACTGTAGTTTTATGGCTGTAGCTAATGGCTCATGAGGATCCTCTCCACACTGAGCTGATGAAAAAGCTGTAATTTTCTTTGCATCACTGTGCATACACATTTTAATGAACATAAACATGTACATCAGCCATTAACCTCGAAATTGACCAGTAAAATATCCCCTGCATGTGATACAGGAAGTGTTTGAAACCTAGCTGTAAAAACTTTGACGTCTTATCTACATCCTCATCTCGGCTGCTGCTACAGTTTAGATTTGCCACTTTGCCCAGAGGCATCATTAAAGTTTCAACTAATCCAATGCGAGACACATTAAAATGAAAAATTTGGAAAATGCAGAAAACCAGATGATCAGTGATGCTGCAGCACAGGGTGAAACGTTTAGCTCATACAGTTTTACAAATATCCACTCCTGAGGGAGAATTAAATCATAATGTACAAAAATAATTAGAAATGTGTGTGTGTGTGTGTGTGTGTGTGTGTGTGTGTGTGTGTGTGTGTGTGTGTGTGTGTGTGTGTGTGTTACCTGAATCCAGGGGTAGGTGCCGCCAAGTTCTTCAACAAGCTCTGTCCACTTGTCAATCACCTTGACAACCTCCTCTATTTTCATGAGAGGGAGGGTGACATCAGACCAGGGATGGAAGCACATGACCTTACTGTAGAGCACATGAAGAGAGGACAACAGGGAGGAACAGTCACACATCAGACAGGTTACACAACCTCGACTGTGATTGTTCTGAATGTGATAACTAGTTAATGTTCTGTCTCATCAGTTAAATAGTAAAATGTGATTACTGGACATCTGAAACAAGAATCAAGACTTAGTTAGGATTAATTCAGATATAACTCAGTTCCTCAGAGATCGGCGGTCTCCACAAATACCAACAGCACTGGTAGATAGTTGTAAAGTCTCTGGAGTAAAAACAGATATATAGAGTTGTAAACACAGAGATGCAGTGAATCTTCTCCTTCACCACCCTATGAATAGTTCATCCACTGTAAAGTGGTTAAATGAGGTTAGATGAGAGCACACAGTAGACTGTATACATCTTTCCTATTACAAGAACAAGACATGTTACAAACACATTCACGTAAAAATTTCAAACAACGCTCAGCCCTCTGTGGCTGTCACACACCACTGTGTATTGTGCATGTAAGGGAGCACTAACAATGCATAAGCTCTCCCATTAGGCTTCTCCAAGCCATCTATCGACTTTGACAGCAAACAAATGCAACGGTCGATAGCTATAGATCAGAAAGCTGGTTCGAAATGGTTCACATTCATGACTGAATGCAGCACACTCCCAGGAATAGTGATTTGCAAGATGTGGCCACAGGTAAAGCTCTTATTCCCTGCTTACCAATATACAGCTGCTGAGGCAAATATCACTGCTCAGAAATCTATGTCATAACATCATTCAGACATCTGCAGGGTGTTCTTCTGACACAGAGGGAAACATCCCCATCTGCTGGTGGCATGTTGGAAACACACATTTACATGTACAGTACTTGCGTGTTTTTATGACTTTGTTTTGAAGCCCCATGCAGCTGATTGTGATAATGATGATGATGACAACTAATGAAAGTTGCCTCATGTTGTGTATGCTCTGATTAAACTCATCAGTTCAGATGTAATTAGTGAAAATATGAACATATCGTAATAGAAGATGCCTCCATTTAGATACAGCCTCGATTAATTCAAACATTTAGACCGCATATACATTTATATTATGTTGTATTAAATGTCATGTTAAATGATCATGTGCAGTATCAAACACGTGTTGTCTGATGTTTTGAAACTAACATTTCTCTTCAGCCCCTTAAATAACAAAACTTTATACAATAAGACAGTTGATGTGAACTGACTCAGTGCTGTACAGTGTGCGTCTGTCACACTAAGCTTTGTTCTTACCAAACGCCTCTGGCGGCTTTAGACTGGAACAACGGGTGTTGTTGTGAGCCTGAAGGAGAAACGGGAAATGTAAGTCATTTCAATACTATTTACTATTTACTGTAATTTCAGACTATAGAGCATGCATTTTTGAAAGCTTTCTTTCTATTACTAGAAACAATTACTTGTTACTGGTAGTTTCACAGAATCATAAATGAGACTTGCCTGGATCTGGAGCATCCGGCTGAAGAGCAGGGAAATCATTTTCGAAAACAAAAGTGCTGTCATAGTCTGGATTTATCTGAAGGAATAACGACGGACAGACGAAGAGACAAAAATGGGAGAGAAACTCAAAATCCCATTTGTTGTCCAAATTGATTACCTTAAATAAGGCCACATACATCATCTTGGAGCCAACACATCTGTTCATTTATTATACCTATAGTCTTACCTCTCCATTTGCGCGTGTGTTGCCAGGACAGAGTGGATTGCAGGGATCATATCTGGGAATGTGTTCCTCAGGAGGTTTTTCCACCTGACCTGCCCAGGGTCTCTTCATGCGGTGGGCCGACACCAGTACCCAGCTGTCCCGCAGTGGGTTGTAACGCAGGTGCTGGTGTTCTAAGGTATGAGACATACATTAAGATGAGGCAATGCAATTAAACACACATAAAGAGAGGGTTGGCAAAAATGGGACCTTATTAGTGCAAACTGGAGGAAATTACTGATGTTTCTTGTTGAATGTTGCCAAGCATGGCTTCAATTAATTATTACTTTAATTAGCATTTAGCATTTTTATTTATCATTGCAAAATAGTAAATCAGTGTAGCACTGTGTCAAAAAGACTATCACGCTCACTACTACACACAATCCGCAAATGAAACACATCCAAAAGCATTCAGGAACAAATGGGTTCCTGCAGTTTCTACATAGCAGTGAGCAACAGGAACTACAGTATAGTCACGAGGCTGCACAGCGCTGTGTCTGCGACTGTAAAGCGATGAGCAGGTCAGTGCAGCCTGACAAATAAGTTGTCACCTTATTTCATGTTACAGCGTTGACATAAAAAAAAAAAAAAAATACACAAATGAACTCGGGAAACTTAACGTGGAGACCAAACTTGAAAAATATGATATTTTCACTGTAACTACAGTGTCGAACGATTCTGCCTCACATTAAAATATAACCAAGGAAATTTTATGAACAGCTTTGACATTCAGGTAAATACGGCTGGTAAACAGTCCTCGAAGCACTGCTCTGACTGCAATAACACTCAAATTTAAGTCATTGCTACGGTGATACGTTTAAATACAGGACAATTATAAAGATCCTTCTTAAAACTGTCAATATTAATGGTAATGTTTAGTGGAGTCATAAAGCCAAGCAGAGTTTAACTGTGTATCCTGTGTGTATGTGATTCGGTGTGATTGTAAGTGGTCTACTCGTGTTGCTTTAGGTAAAGTAAACCAGCAGGACTTAGCCTACAACATCTGCACGGACCGATAACAATATTTTCATCAGCTTCTGCTCTTTAACTGTGATGAGCTGACAAACCTTCATACCTTTAGGATCAAAACTGACTTCTTCCTTGACGCTCATGTTGGTCGGTCTGAGAGAACCACTGGCTCCCTCTGAACTTTAGATATCTGGTACTACAGCCATGAAGAGAGGATCGCCGGCGCAGGTCCACAAATGCATCATTGTCACGTGATTCGTGTAGCCTTCATAGTTTACGGAAGTTCTGAGCCAGGAGAGATGCACGGACCAGTATATCTGGTAATTAAGAGTCGGTTGATGCCTTCATTTACAATGTATACTATAAAAATAACTTTAAGTTAAATCTCTGTTTGGACCACACTACTTTAAAGTGAAGCTACGTAATTTTAAGTAATGTTTCATGCTAAAGAAATCAAAAAACCTCAAGTAGGTTTTCCCTGTGTGCTGGCAACCCAGGAGTCGCAGCTGCCGACGCGACCAACTCGGCTTGTGATTGGTCCAGTGCTGATGTCCCGCCCCCACCTGAGCAGGAAGAAGCTGTCAGCGGGACTCCACGCCTCCTCTGCCGATGGCGTGTTTGGAGCGACCTGTCTTCCCCCAGTGTGCACATGTAGTGTAAACCTGCCGCCGTGTCTTCGTCTCTGCGTGTTGTTTCAGCCATGTCTGTCGTTAAAACCAGTTTAAGACTGTTCGTGTTGGTCACAGTCTCCGTCCTGGCCGTGCTGCTGCTGCGCCACTGGATGGCCACCAAGCAGTACGTCTTCAACAAAGAAGACGTAGCTAAATTGGCCAAACAGTACGCAGGTGAGTTTGTGTTTGAGGAGTGTGGCGCCTAAACAGAGTGGAGACCACCCTGTAAGTCACTTAGATGGAATATAATTATGACATATTGACTGTAAATCCCTCTATTCTCAGGACAGGACCACGAGCAGGCCTTCTCCAAAGTGGTGGTGGAGCTCAGGAAGAGGTAACAGCCACAGTATTTCTTACTACAAGTGGGGCAGTTATAGAAACACTGAGAGATGCAACTAATGCAGCTAACATCATTAGTAATTAATATGAGCACTCGTCCAAGACATGTGTGGTTGTTTATGCTGAAAGTGACCATTCAAGCACTGGACTGTGACTTAACCTTACCTCCCACTTCAGGACTTTTAGCATAACATTGTTAAAAGTTTGTTCTATTCAGCCTCAGTATTTGCAGTCCAATACAAGTTTTCAGTATACTGTAAGTGAACATCTGCCACTTTCTCTGCTTTGGTAAAATTTAAGTATATATATACTTTTTTTTCTTTTTTTCTTTTTTTTTTTTTACAATTTAGTGGTCAAAATATAAAAGGCTGGATCGCAGATGACTGCAGTACAGAAACAGATCAGAGCATGCCCCTGTCCTCTGCCCAATTGTAATAATAGCACTAATACATTACCCAAAGTGGTATGAATAAGACTATAGTAGATTGATATTGTGTATTATTTGTTTATCAACATTTGTCAACAATCTTTTTGGGTCTTTTGATAAGTGGTGAAAACACGACCTGCATGAGACATGTGATTTAGAGTTTTTCTTAAAAGTTAGTTGTACTTCCCTGTAAGTACATGTAGGAGGATATCACTTGATAAATGTGTCTCATTGTACATTCCTAGTCTTAATTTAATACTTTTAAGCATTCTAATTCTCTGTAAGACTGGTAAAGGCCACATTTGGAAAGGTGGCCCGAATGAATATTTAGCTACTTTTATTTGATCAATTCCCTAAATGATTAATCTGTGAGCCAAATGTTTTGATCGACTGAGCAATTAAGTCAAAAGTTCTTGAAAGATCCAGCTCAGTTTTACAAACTGAAGCAGACAACAACACTGCGTCTTTGCATGTAATCCCTCTTTAGTTTGTCTTGAATTTGGTTCAAGTCATCTGTGTGATTTTTATCAATGTTGTTTGGGCACTCAATATGTTTCTATAGTTGTTAATAGCTCATAATGTGTGATTGAATCAGGTATCCGGGCCACATCTTGCCAGACGAGGACCTGCAGTGGGTGTTTGTGAATGCTGGAGGTTGGATGGGCTCCATGTGTCTGCTCCATGCCTCGCTTACAGAGTACTTGCTACTGTTTGGAACTGCAGTGGATACAGGAGGACACTCAGGTGAGAAAGGAGCGAGTTAAAAGTCAAAATAAAACAGAGTAGTTGCTCCTGCACTTATGTAATAGTAGTTACGCTTGTTCTTTTCCTTGGATTTGTGTATATTAAATTTGTGTCTACTGTATGTCCACTTCCTGCTTCTTTCAGGTCGTTACTGGGCTGAAATTTCTGACACAATTATCTCTGGTAACTTTAGACAGTGGAAGGAGGGGACAACAAAGAGTGAAACATACTACCCTGGTAATACTTTAACACACAGTTATCTGAAACATTGTTATAGGAATGTCTCGCTCTTTTTTCATTCAATAATTGATATACACTTCTCTGAATGACATTTTCTCTTACCTCCCGAATCTTTGTCCCACAGGTGACACCATCGTACACGGTGTGGGCGAGGCAACATCAGTCCAATGGACCGCAGGCACATGGATGGTGGAATATGGCAGAGGTTTCATTCCCTCCACACTGGGATTCGCTCTGGCTGACACCCTGTTCAGCACCCAGGACTTCCTCACAATGTTCTACACCGTACGCGTTTACATCAAGGGTATGCTGCTGGAGGCTGGTACGCTGCTTACAGACGCCGGTGTCTTCTGAAGCACAGCTGAGGCTCAGAGAGCTGCACATGGACAGTCTGTAGTTCGCCACGTCTTGCTGTTTTACCTGTGAACTCTAAAATCTAGCATGGGGAGAAATCTGTGCTGAATAAGTTTAAATATTAAAATGTCTTACCTGAAATTGTAGACAATCCGAGTTTGCTCCCGCACAGTTGATCCCGCCATCTTTCAAATGATCTCTCATTGTCAAAAGCTTTACAAACTGTGTCTGACTCCACTTCAACCAGTAGTCTTAACATTTACCCTGTGACTTTAAACTGCTGTACTACCCTACCAATACCACCTGACAACTTATCATTCTGAATCTAAGCCATCACATAGTCCCTCAGTGATCTTCAACATCTTAATACACACAGTAAGCATTCCTAAGAGAGCTCAAACTGCCTGAATAGTCACAGTCTTTGGTGCCATGAAAGTACACATCATCCATACTTCATCCGGCTTCAGGAATTGAGGCCTTAAAGCAGAAGTAAGCGGAATGTTTGTGTTAATATAAGTCTTAAATAGTTCTATCTTCCGACAGCAAATATAGACTGTTTGGTCCGAAACACGAGTCTCTCAGTCACTCTGCTCTGCTGTAAGCCGAGGAGAAAACTTTCCTTGTATCCTACAACCTTTATCCAATGAGGAGACAGAACGGCATGAAGGGGCGGTCCTCTCTGTGTGTGCAGCCAAGGGGGCAGTTGCATAGACCGAGGACGATGCGCGTGAATGTGGTGACGTAGGGACGAGGGCGGGGACTGCTAACTCCATCCGCTGACAGGAAGTTAGCCAAAACGACCGGATCGCTTACTTCTGCTTTAACTTCTCCGACTAGTCCAACTACTCCTGCCAAATCTGAGAAAAATAATGCAATATTAAAACCAGGTTTTTTTTGCAGCATTCAACAATATTTTAAAAATAATAAGAATCAGAAAACTTGCTGTTGCACATTTGTGGACCAAGGAAATATGTTTAAAGCAAATATCCAATACTTAATTTGGCTTGTGAAATAAATCCAAAATGTAAAGCCAAAGTCACTATTTTCTAAACATCCATGTTATATTTTTATGCATGTGGAGTCCTAGAAAACGAGGACCTCATTTTGAAGACCTGCCTCAGTGGTCTGTTGATACTATATCAATTATTTTTTTGAAATTTTTGATGAGGGTGAAATGATGTAGAAAGCTGCCTGGATGATGTGTGTGTGTATGTTATGTCCCATCTTGCCCAGTTCTCAGATCCATACTAGCTCAGAGACAGCAGTGGTTTTAATGATTACAGTTACTTTGCTCAACTCTTTTTCAGCAATTTTCACATTTCTCAGTTTTTCATCTCACAATCCCATTTTTTTTTTTTTGGAACAAGAGTTTCAATCATGTATCTTCTCCCTACCATTTAGCATCAATGAAATTTATAATGTTTGTAAACCTGCTTCTTTTTAGCTTAACATTAACACTACAAACTTTGGTAACTTCTGTGTTATACTGTAACTCTACGTGTTTCATCCATTCATTAATTGGATGGATCAAATTTGTAAAACATGACCTCATTCAATAACTGTGGTTTCTTGACATTAAGTAGACATGGCACATTATTTTTTGGAAATGTAACTAGAAATAGATTTGAATGATCAACTAAACTACAAAGGTACAGTTTCCTCAGCCTCTGTTCATCGTCTTGAAACTTGCACTAGCCCCACAGGGCAAAAAACGAAGCACTATCCACCAGCCTCCATAGTTACACATTTTAACAGTCCTGAGCAGAAATGGCAGAAAATTATTTTAGGAAATCATCTTGGTGTATTTCACTAGAAATTGTACTGTAAAAGCAAATGACTGCTGCTGTGTCTGCCATTTCCTGATAAAACAGCCTTATTCTACACACATGGTTTCCATGGGAGTGAAAACATACAGCAAAATAAAATGCAAGATGGACAGAACACTTATTACTGTAACTGAAATGCTGATGTGTGGATGTGCAATTACTGTGAGATGAGGGTGAAAACTGACAGTCCTGGAAGAAATAAATGTTTTTAAAGGAAAATTAGTCAAGCCTGTTTTCATTGTTACTGTACTTTGTGTACACTATCAAGATCAATGTGAAAAAAAAAACTCACCATAGCACGGATGGGATTTAGAGGTCAACTCAAGCCACGAGGACCACATGTAACCATGATTCAGCACTACCTTGTTTATCACAGGAGTCTCAACACACTTGATTTTCCATTGTATAGGATATCACTGCATAATTCATCACCCTTGCCCTTGCTCTAGAAAACAAAACAAAACATTTGGGGTAATTTTAGCAGGTGAATAGAATGTGAGTGAAATCACAAAAGTGACCTTATATAAAGAAGGAAGAAAAGATGGCGAGGTTGGAGATGAGATTAGAGATTGTGAGAAGGTGGAGGGACGGTGTTATTCAATAAAACAGGCCAACAGAAAAGAAGATAGACACATCCATCCTCATCTCTGTCTGTAAATGCCAAGAGGATGCACACAAGCTGATCTGTTGTCATCATATCCATGAGAGGTCTAGGTGATGATGATTGAAGTGTGTGTATTTCACAAGGGTGTGTATTTGCTTATACCTGCTTTAGTGTGTGTGTGTATGTGTGAATGTGAACGTTCATGCCTGTGTATGCGTTCTAAATATATAACTCTGTGGTGTTCCTGTTCCCTGCCTATCAATCCATCTCTACATGTATGTTACCATATTACCACAGTTATAGATTTAATGTCAGCCTAACAAACTGCCCGACCCCTCTGCCCTCTTCCTCTTTAAGCCTTTTAAAGGAGATGTATTCATAATCGAAGACAGGCGGCTGATGCTGAAATACCAGCGTGCTCAGGCTGCAGCCACACCTTAATGGCACAGACGACGGCCTCTTTGACTAATCACTCTGGCTCCTTCCAGGCTGATGATATCCTCCCACATGTTGGCCTGTGCAAATATATCATTCAGTTTGAGATGTAAGCAGAAAATATCACATAGGGTGGATACAAAGCATTCCCCAAACACACACACATGTACGCCTAACCAACATAAACATATCAGTCAACAAAGCAGCAATCACAATCACTCAGGTAGAAAACCAGTGACATGCAGCCTGCCAATTAGGCTCACATAATTAGGTGTCTTTTAGAAAGAAAAACAAAACCAGGGAATTGAAGAGAACCCATGACTTAATTGAGTCTCCAATTTACTCACAGCAAAGCTCTTTACTGCTCTCGAGTGGTCATCTTCAGGACCACATCACACGTTTGATATTTTTGGATGAAAACCTTCTTTGCAAAATCTCATCAGGACCAACAGATGAACCCAAAAATATGGCAAAGCAAATTATCAACTGACAGCAAAATTTGTGATTTGCAAGGAAAGAAAGTCAAAGATTATTTTTGCTCAATTTTCTCTGTCAACATCTCATGGCCATTTTTCCTTTGACTAATTTGGTTTGGTAATTTTGGATTTAAGAAATTACTTTTTTTATTAGATTAATGTATTCAATTATTCTTACTAGCCAGGGATTGCTATTGTTTAACATTATTCAGTTCGTTTTTCAGTGTTTGTACTAACTTTTTTTATATACAGTCAAAAATGTACACACAAACAAGAGGTGTGTCCTGAAAGTACGGAAGCCCCGAGGTGATGTGAAAGCGTCAGGTCAGGATCTTAGTCTATGGTCAGGATGGATAAAAACAGAGCAAACTGACAAAGACGAACAATCAACTATTTGTGAAAACTGGTGATTACTGTCTCACTGCTCTCTTGGTATTAATAATGGAGCTCTCATATCAATCCATGAAAATCGCACACCAAGCCCGGGAGGCGGTGAGTGTCTTGTCTTTAATATACTTTATATCAGATTTGATTGGCAGCTAACAGTACGTCAAGTTTGCAACTTTTAGCTAACCGGGTCTTGAACGCTTATGGGAAAATAAACTGTCCCATATGACATGTACTGTCACATTACTTAAGTTATACGATGCATTCCCAAGTCAATACCTTATTGTTCATGCAACAAACAGCAGCAAAACTATCACAACTACACGATAAGCCGCTAGCAGTTGAGCTAATCAGGCTAATTTTACATACCGTAGATGCAACTACTCGGCGTCCGCTTGTTGCTTAGATACGAAGTCAGGTGGTTGTCATCATTAGTGGCACATTGTCGCCCCCTGCTGGCGACTGGTCTCTCTGTCCACCGCCCAGTCACTGCAACGTTTACAAAGAGGCAAAGTAGCTACTTTGTACTGTAATACAACGTTAGTAGCCTACTGTGCTGTGTAAAAATGTGTTAAATCGCTTCAGTGCTTTTTAACAAGGGACATTTTGACTTGATAAACACAGGTGTCGTTGATGTCACCTGTGGTGGCTGTATGCTATGAAAAAGAAAAAAGAAAACAAAATATATAATTTCCAAAATAATTGGTAAAGTACTACTAAATCAAATATACTAGGACTCTGAAATAAGAAGGAGCCGTTGTTGATTACTAGCATGCTTTTCTATGTCAAAATGTCAGTGATGATCGTTGTTATTAGTTACACATGATGCCACTTCCTAACTAAATCAAGCTTCCTAACTAAATCAGCTCAAGTTTGACCTGTTTCTGAATGTCAGTCACTGATTATGTTCTGTGGTGTTGTCCAACAGGATGAGCTGAGGACTGAGATGAGGAGGAAGAGCCTTCTCAGCCTCATCCACCACCACCTGCTGGGGCAAGGGTCAGTATGAAGTACAGATAAGCAGCTACTTGATGACATGTGAGGTGGACCCATAGGGGTGGACCAGGTAGTTATTATAGAGGTTAAAGGGGCATGTCAGAGAACAATATGAAATATCTAGATTTCTGGTTCAATACACATTATAGTCCAGTAATTTTAGGCCAAAAAAGGGGTCAACGTTAAACAAATTGCAACAGAAGCAAACTCAACTGATTTTGTATCCTCAGCATGTCCTGAGTGAGGGAAAAAAAGCCCCGAAGAATCCCATTAGGGGAAAGTTTCGAAAAACACCCAAACATATCCCATTTATACGCATATAAAAATTTTTTTCGCGTGTATAGGGTAACATTTTTAACCTTTAGATATCTCCATGAAAATTACTGAGTTGATCACTTATATTAAGACAAACAAAAAATGTATAACAAGTTTTTTGAAATTCTTTGTTAACATGAGCAAATTTGCATAAATGTGTATACATTTGCATAAATTCCACCGTTTTGACGGCACATGTATATATGAAGTTGCTGTGGTGGTACCGGCATGAAAACTGGAATGAGTTGACTCCATCGGTCAACCGACAAGTTGACCACTTTAAATTTCAAGATGACTGCAATTTTTCAAGACAGCCACATCCTTAGTAGAGCAGGTATGACATGAGCCAACAGTGCATAATCCAATTACGTATGGCTAATTTGCATACATACAACACCTGATCTAAACATTGAGTAGAGCAGGTGAAATGTCTTGTTCAATCTTGTTAACATATAATATGTTAACAAGATTGAACAAGACATTTTTTAACTGTAATATGATATTACAGTTAAAAAAGGAATGGAACCAATTTAGGCTACCCATGAGCATTAATAGAGACGGAGCATGTCATACCTGCTCTACTAAGGATGTGGCTGTCTTGAAAAATTGCAGTCATCTTGAAATTTAAAGTGGTCAACTTGTTGGTTGACCGATGGAGTCGACTCATTCCAATTTTCATGCCGGTACCACCACAGCAACTTCATATATACATGTGCCGTCAAAACGGTGGAATTTATGCAAATTTATGCAAATTTTCTCATGTTAACAAAGAATTTCAAAAAACTTGTAATACATTTTTTGTTTGTCTTAATGTAAGTAATCAACTCAATCATTTTCATGGAGATATCTAAAGGTTAAAAATTTTACCCTATTCAAGTGAATTTTTTTTTAATATGCGTATAAATGGGATATGTTAGGGTGTTTTTCGAAACTTTCCCCTAATGGGATTCTTCGGGGCTTTTTTCCCTCACTCAGGACATGCTGAGGATACAAAATCAGATGAGTTTGCTTCTGTTGCAATTTGTTTAACCTTTTCTCATAAAATGACTGGACTATTACTGGAAGATGGTGTGTGAACTTTGTGCCAATTCATACTGAAATCATAGCAACAAACATACAGATACATGCATGTGTTTATATGTAAAGTATAACTACATGCAATTAATAGTCAAAACAAGGTAACTTAGTCATGTTGGTTACCTAAACATAGGACAGATGTATGTGTGTGTCTGTCCAGCAGCTATGTGGCAGCAGCAGTGGCCTTGGACCAGGAGACAAATGGAGGTGTGAGAAAGTTTGAGGTGTGCGATAACATCGATCTGGAGATGGTGCTGATGGAGTACGAGAGTTATCACTACGTCAAGTTCCAGAAATATCCCAAACTTATCAGAAGAACAGCAGAATCAGGTACATGACCTCCTCTAGCACACTGAACACTGAACAACATACTTAGCAAACAAATCTGAAGTTCTGGGATATGCTCAACCTTTTTCTGGTTTAGGTGAAAACAAATGTCCAAGAAGTGGTGGAGTAAAGAGGTGAGAATGTCCAGCCAGCTCTCACACATTTATTTCACATCATATTCATAACTTATGAGCCATGCATTGCCCTACATTATGTTTTGTGCCTCTCTTTCATCAGGAGTCCCCATTCAGCTACAAGGCCTCTTCCCAAAATCAACCCCACCCAGAGGCCACAGTGTGGAAATGGAACAAAGAGGGCGGCCCCTGGTGTAAATACAAATAGACATTGGCAGTATTAAGTACAACATAACATATGGTATATTACACATACTTACTTTCTGTGTATCATGCTGCAGGAGAATGGTTCGTCTGTCCCCTCAGAGACGTCCGAGTTTGGTCTCAGTGTTTCCTCAATTAAAAATGGACCAGCAGGAGAAGCAGCTGTGAACAGAAAGGTACTGAGGAAATAAATGGTGGTTATTTCAAAAAGATACATTTTATTTTAACTTAAAGCAGAAGTAAGTGATATATTTGTGTTAATATAAGTCTTAAATAGTTATATCTTCCGACAGCAATCACTTACATAGAGTGTTTGGACTGAAACACGGGTCTCTCAGTCCCTCTGCTCTGCTCTGAGCCGAAGAGAAAACATTTATCGTATCCTACAGTTTTTATCCAATGAGGAGAGAGAACGGCATGCAGGGCTGTGTGTGCAGCCAAGGGACGCCGTGAATGTGGCGACGTAGCGACGAGGACTGTTATGGTGCGTTCAAGGAAACTCGTATTTTTCCGACCGTGAAGTGGTACCAGTTCGATCTGGTACGAGTTCACCGGTCGGAAGTTACGAGTGGCCGTTATAGTGACTTTCACCGGTAAAACAGGTCGGAAAAACACGAGTGGGTTGCCTGGAACGCTACAAAGTCGTAAGTTGTGACTTAAAGCTGTAATTTACAATTTCAAAAGCCTGCCTGGAACGCAGCATTAGCGAAAACGACCGGACCACTTACTTCTGCTTTAAGACAATATTAATGCTTGTTTTACTCAAAATTGTGTTTGTGTCACTCTGCCTCTATATCTGTCAGAAATACAAAACAAATCCTTTTTTAAATTGATTTTAAGAATTTTAAACCACTTATGTCTGTTCTATTCTACACCTGAGTGTTTTTAAGAAAAAAACTGTATTGTCTAATTTGGGGACAGGTGACTGACGGTAAAGGTCCGATTCATGATGCAGTGAGAGGAGCCGGCATTGACTCAGACCACATGGTAATTATCTGAACAACACATCTGTAAAAGAAGCAAAAATCTATTTTTATTAATTTTGTGGCACAAAATACCTGAGAGTTTTATTTCATGTGTTTTTGCAGGAATGGCTGCTGAAACCTCTCAGTGGCTTTTCCGGACTGAGTGGTGAGATGAGAGAACTGGCTTCAATCATCAGCAGGGTACAGACCGTATGGTTTACACTAAACAGAAAATAGAGGAGCATTTTTTTGTTCATTTGTTTTTTTTAAACCTTTAGCACAACGTAAATTCTAAAAAGCCATTTTAAGCCATTATTGTAATACCAAATATGTCCACCAGAGAGCAGTGAGACCTTTATTAGTTTGTTGTATTAATGAAGGCCCAGGTTCAATATATTTCCCTTATCTGAAAGGACACCTATCTATGCAAGCCTAATCGCACCAAGGTGTATGTGTGTGTGTGTGTGTGTGTGTGTGTGTGTGTGTGTGTGTGTGTCTGTGTGCGTGTGTGTGTGTGTGTGTCCATTACTAGCTGGTATCTCCCACATGCAATCCCTCACTCTGTGTTTGTTTGTGTGTGTATGTGTGTGTGTTCACCCCTATAGGACATCTATTTGCACAGCCCAAACGTGCGGTGGGAGGACATTGTCGGTCTGGAGGACGCCAAGCGATTAGTCAAAGAGGCCGTCGTCTATCCCATTAAGGTGCGTCCGCTGCCCAAGCACGCTGGTATTTCAGCACCGGTCACCCGTCTTCGATTCTGAATACATCTCATTTAAAGGGCTTAAAGAGAAGGAGGGCAGTGGGGTCAGGCCAGTTTGTTAGGCTGACATTAAATCTATATCTGGAATAATATGGTAACACACATATACAGATGGATAGATAGGCAGGGAGGAAAGCAGGCGCTCGTGGAATGCCATCAAGATTTATACGCATCGCCACATTAACACACTTTTGCCTCTGTGTACAGGAAATTCTCGTACAAATAAAAGCAGGCGCACAAACGCATTAGCGCACTCACAGAAAATACATAGACACGCTTCTATCATCATCACCGAGACCTTTTTCTCATGGATATGATGACAACAGATCAGGTAGTCTGCATCCTCTTGACATTTACAGACGGAGATGAGAACGGATGTGTCTATCTTGTCTTCTGTTGGCCTGTTTTATTGAATAACACCGTCCCTCCACCTTCTCACGGTCCCTAACTTCTGCCTCCATTATTATTCATTCTCTGAGGTATAAGGTCAGTTTTGTGATTTGAGTCAGCCCCTGTTTGCCACCTAAAATTCAGACTGATGTGCAGTGTGTGGTATTTGCAGCACTGATTCAGCCATACATCACCCAGGTCACTTTCCCTTGCACACAGCTCAACTTCTAATTCATCTGCAAGAAAATGGAAGTACGTGTTACACTGCTGGAAGTTGGTAATAAGTTCAAAGCTATAAATTGTTTTCATATTGAAACACGTCTACGCTGTCGTAATCTTCATATTTTACTCACTGCTTTTATCGCCCACTCTTTTCCTGCCTGACATTCCCTTTTTTCTGTCCTTTACTAAATTTATTCTTCCATCTCCTTCTCCTCCTCCTGCAGTACCCCCAGCTGTTTACTGGCATCCTGTCTCCATGGAAAGGTTTGCTGCTCTATGGCCCCCCAGGTACGACCTCCGATGCTGTATACCTTTATCAGATTGCAAAAGGAAAAACATGTTTTCTTGATTTGCTGTTCATTTGTTTCCTACTATGAAAAATTTGCAACGTTTTGGAAATTTACCTGCCATGTATTCTTGTGATGACCTGGCTCACATACACACGCAGGTACAGGTAAGACCCTCCTGGCCAAGGCTGTGGCCACAGAATGTAAGACGACCTTCTTCAACATCTCAGCCTCGAGCATCGTCAGCAAATGGAGGGGAGACTCAGAGAAACTGGTCAGGGTAGGTTGTCCTCTAATTAAAAACTGATCAAATGCAACAAATAAGAAAAAATCAGGTTTATACACTCATTTGTAATGTGTGTTTTTTAGTTTCTATGTTTAAAAAATCTACATATCTATATTTCTGTAGGTTCTATTCGAGCTGGCCAGGTACCACGCCCCATCCACCATTTTCCTGGATGAGCTGGAGTCAGTGATGGGTCAGAGAGGAACCAGCATGGGGTGAGCTCAACCACAAATGTAGATGATGGCAGTTTAACCTGCGCTGAAGGTCCAGTATACTGTACCAAAACTGTTTGTCCCACAGGGTTGACCCTATAGTTACTGTGTACTTGTGTGACTGTGAAGAGCTTTAAATGACTTGTGTAAATGGCAGATGTTGATCTAATAGTGTGGTGTGTTTTTTCAGAGGAGAGCATGAGGGCAGCCGCAGGATGAAGACAGAGCTGCTGGTTCAGATGGACGGACTGGCCAGTTCAGAAGACCTGGTGTTTGTACTGGCTGCCTCCAACCTCCCCTGGTAACACTCAGCACCTCAACACCTACAGCTTGTATTTGTTTTTCATAATGAATTATAAACAAACTAATGTCTGTGTTGCCAATTTACTGTAGGAGGATGAGGACATTTTTCTGATCAACTGCTGCTTCATTTCACTTTTGTGTGAATTTGGCAATTCCCTAAAACAAAATCAGATGTTATTATCATCATGACATCTGCAGATTACTTGGATTTCAGCACCATCCAATGATGATTTTTAAATTGCAGCTACTGAGAATCTATTTCAAAAATTACACCCATAAAGATACAAGCTGATAACATTACTATTTATTTTATATACTTCGATCCAAGAACTGGAACCTTTTTTTTTTTTACAAATGAGAATTGATGAAGGGACAATAATGGTATTTAATGAGCATATACAATGATATCAGTTTTTGTACAGATGTGTAACTAGTCTTCTTCTCTCAGGGAACTGGACCACGCCATGCTGAGGAGGTTAGAAAAAAGGATTCTAGTGAGTCTTCCACAGTCTCCAGCTCGCCAGGCCATGATCTCCCATTGGCTGCCCCCTCTCAGCTCCACAGGAGGAGTGGAGCTACGGACTGAGCTGGACTATCAAGTCCTAGCAAAAGTGTGTTACAGTATGATTTTTTGAGACGTTTTAAATGTAATCTGCTGCGCTTTGTCACTAATATGAGAATTGCAATATTTGGCATACAATCTTTTTTTCTGAATCTGTTTTGTTTCCCCATCAAAGAGAGAATAAATGTACAGTAAACTCAAAATACAGTGCCTCAGTTAGGCCTGATCCGCCTGTGTTTTGTGTATATTTCAGGATATGGAGGGTTATTCTGGCTCTGATATTAGATTGGTGTGTAAGGAGGCTGCCATGAGACCAGTCCGCAAGATCTTTGATGCTCTGGAGTCTCATCGGGATGGTAGGACTACACACCATCTACATGCCATGTGAATAGATTAGATGGCCTAAATCCATATAAGATAAACACCCATAGCAGCCATGTCTTCTGTGAGGTGTCCCTGAATATTGACTGTCACTCTTCCTCCACAGGAGACACTGACATGCCTGCCATCCAGCTGGAGACTGTGACGACAGCTGACTTCCTGGAGGTCCTTGCACACGCCAAACCCTCAGCCCGAAACTTGATTGACAGATACACAGCCTGGGAGAGAGAGTACGAGTCTGTCTGACACCGATCACACAAAGACTTATTTTAATATGGAGACAAGACTGCCACACTAACATTGCAACATACTGCAGTTATACTTAGTGGAAGCTGTAACAAGAGTTTTAACATGATGCTATTTTTAAGCCTATGTTTTTTAAGCTTTACACGTATGTCATATTGTACAAAGCTGGTAATGTATTAGTATTTTGTATATCAGCATTATGATTTCATATTTGATACTGAGGGGAAAATACTGAAATGTGTTAATACAAAGCTCCTGAAGAAGAACCTGAGTGAGTGCAACTTATTCTGCTGCTGCCTTAAATGTTTTTTATCTATATGATAAGTCTGAGCACAAAACATTAAACAAGAGTTACCAGCTGAATATTTATTGTTCATACTTAAATTTATACATTGTAATATAATGACAGACATTGTGGCACAACTTATTTCGACAGGTAGTATTTCCTTTTAACATTTTAGACCTAAAGAGAGGAGATTCAGAATCAAATTGACATTTTCATTTTAAATTTAGAGAAGTCTGAAACAGGCGGTCAAACTTTGAAGAACCACAAGATGGTTATTTTAATATAATCATGGTGAGGGGAATCTTTCTCCTCCCTTATGTCCACTGTTAAAGCATTATAAGTCTACAGAGATATGTCAATGGAAGGAGTGTTTCTGTGCAAAGCCTGTACTTGAAAATGAATGTGTAGAGTTCTATTGTTACTTGTAGCTTATAGCAGGTTCTTCAGGATGTGTTCAACAGCATCTGGGAAACTGTTACAGGTCAGGTGGGGAGGGGGGTTGATTTTATTCTCATCTCCTTCCCTGTATTTACCTGAAAGATAGAGAGAGAAGGTATGACACCAAACACTAACTAAGCAAACATTATCTAAACATGTACTGTAGGTTTCAAATGGGAATAAACTGGTGGAAGACGTCTATTTTTTTCTTACCGGTTCTGACTAGAATACCCAACATCCCTGCATTCTGAGCTCCACCCACATCATCTCTTGCATCCTGTAGGAACATTGCAGAGACACAAACTATTACAGACCAACGTGTAATAAAATACACAGTTGTTGCTACACATGTTCACAGGTTGGAGTATGGAATATACTTACATCTCCTATCATGACGGCTTCACTGGGGCTACATCCTAAGTCAGACAGAGCCTATTTGGTGGAACAACCAGAGAGCAATAAAAAAGTTAATCAAGTGTTTTAATCAACTCTGAATCCAATTCAAGTGATGCCTACTAAATCCAATTATTTAAATACAAAAATAAATGCAGAAAAACTGTACATTTGTGCAATAAATATAATTGAAGCATATGATGAGGTGGGATTCAGTCCATTAATAATTCTATTTCAAAGAGCAGTGCATTTGTGTGAAATATTTTAACATGTATTTAGGGAAAAGGTGAGGTAAGTGAAATTTCCAACCTGTGTGAAAAAAGTTTTTTCCGGCTTTCCCACCACAGTGGCTTTACAGTCTGTGGCGTACTCCAGCCCCGTCACAAAGGGCCCGGGGCCAAGGGCCAAACCGTCCTTACGTTTGTAGTAGCGAGCCTTATGGATGGCAATGAGAGGAGCACCATCCAGAATCATTCTAAAGGGAAAATGTACACGATCAACAAAAAGTTCAACTTTATTGAAAACTACAAACTAAAAAGCTGAAATTTGGCTGCTTTTCAATCATTAACTCAACTCTTCTCTGCAAAACAAAAATGCATCACATGTGATTCACTGAGAGTAAATAAATAAAATAATAAATTCAGCACCTGAAAGCTCTGTTGAGTGCTTGGTAGTTGAAATGATCTGGAGCGAGTCCGATGACAACAGCGTTTGGATCTGAGGTGTCAATACCTGTTAACAGGGGGGCATTACACTCAGATACAGATTTAAATACGCAAAGAGCTGCCATGTTTTTTGGTTCAATATTAAATGAAATAGTGAAGGTTGTTTCATTGATGGTCAGGACTAATCATCATTAGTTACAAAACTAAATTTGACAACCTGTTCTCTCTCCATCACACACACAAATGTAACCCAGTACCAGTGAAGTCCTCCAGTGCGCTGTCCTCCACCAGCAGTAGTGGTCTGTGTTGTTTCTGCTCCAACAGGCTCCTCGCTGCACTCAGAGATGTGAAGATCTCTTTTTCCTGCACAGTGTGGTTCATTTTCGAATGACAGCAAAATTAGGAGATTGCACCTGTTTCCTCATATTTTCATCATTTTTTTGTATTTATTTAGCATTACAATAAAAGCATTATTACTTGGCCTTTACCTGGAGGTTGAAGTTGAGACGTTGCAGTCGTTCCAGTAAGTTCCTCTTACTCTCCTTGGTTGTGTTGGTCACAAACTTCACAGCCACAGACGCCTGTCGTAACCTCACACCACCAAAACACACATCTTATTAATCTAAAATGCTAAAATTAGTAATATATTAATACTGGAGATTGTGGAGAATGTGTTCTATACATGACAATATGGCGCAGTGAATATATTTTTAACCAAAGGATTGTATATTCTAAGGACCTGTCCTCTTCATTCAAACTCCTCACCCTATGGTTTGGGGCTGTATCCTACCTGTTGAGGGCGTCCTGTGCTCCGGGTACAGCTGTGTCCTCTATATGCAGGGTCCCACTCAGGTCAATGAGGACGGCCTTCAGAGCTCGTCGGCCCGCCATGCTGGACACCTGCAGTGGAGGACATGGTGAACATGACCCAGAAAGACCTAAGGTTAAGAATATGTTATATAGCCTTTAGGGATGCAGTGGCTGCTTTGGTTTTGAACTGTTGTTTGGACATACACACACTTTAACCATAACATTTTTGCTGCCTCTACTGTAGTTTATGATTATGATTTTCTAAACCCCTAAATATGGCCAAGGTCTGCTGTGAATGGAGCTTAACTCAGTTTTAAAAAGCTTATTCGTTCAAAATAATATATTATTTTAGAGATTACACACCGGTAGATGCAGAATTGATCAGATTACAGCGTTATTCAAACCTGCATTAGGACAAACTGAGAGGATTATTGACTGGTTTGTCTCCAGCATTTATGGTTTCCTGCCTAGAATACAGATTTTAGGATTGTATTTTTTGGGGGGGAATTTGATTTCTGACTGTATGATCCCCTTTTATTTAGATATGCTTGGATTTCTGTCATGTACTGTAGTTATCAATGTGAGACTACAATTAATGCTCTTAATACCCACCAAAATAGGTTAAACATATACACGCATTCTGCCGGTAGATCGTGCATCTATTATTTGTATTTAGCTCAACTAATCACAGGAAATAGGAATAATCGGCTGCACCAAGCTGAGAATAAGCTTTTTTTTTCTTTTTTTTTTGCGTGTATGTGGAATATTATATTACCAGGACACAGGCTGTACTGTAACAAGTTTAACAGTTCGCTAAAACTGAGTCCTAGTGTGTCTGTAGTATTCAAGCATACTCAACAGTATGCAGTGACCTTAGATTGTGTGAAGATGCAGAAATCCAATTTTGAAGAGGGATTTTTGGAGAAATAATTATAAGACTCAATGATTTCTATGTGATGTACTGATGCCGCCAAAGCATCTCAGCTGATAGACCTCCATCATAAGCACAGGTGTAACTAATGACATAAAGCACTGCAGCCATCGTTAATGTTATGAATTACACCTGTGCTTTTCCTGTGAGAAATAGCAACCACTCCACCTACAACACACCATCAGAATTATGGTGTTTCATTTATATTCTTTCATATTCAGTGGTTCTTGTCTCATTAATACTGAATATATCACACTTAAAGGTTTCATCTCTTCTAAACCATTATCTCTACTTCATTAATATTCTTGTATTATTGCAACAATGGCTTTACATTCTTACTGAATTACCCAACGTGGTGTAACAGCTTGCTAAGTAGTTTGTGTTCTTTAACATCCGTAATTGCACTGTGTTCACACAGACTATAAGACACTTTGCAGGTGTTTGTTGTAGTTTTGTAGCTCTAAAACTGATGACACTATTGATATTAAGCTAATTTGTATTCACCTATATTACATTACTGTGACATTCCTGTTGTAAGTGTGGTATTTAATGGCCTAGTACTTCTCAGACTGACACTGTAACATTAGAACAACGTGCTTATCAAACGCTGTTAACATGTAGTTGATATGTTTTTAAATAATGGTCTAGATTAGAAAACCTTACTTACTCTTCACTGCACCTGCAACTTGTCCCACACATGAATGAAAGACGTAGCTGGGAACTTTAATGTTTCTTTCATGCATGTACAGCGCATATGTTGGGGCTACAGAAGGCTGCTGTTTTAATTGTAAAAAACTGCGCAAAAACTGTATAAAGTTTATTTATTTAGATAAACTACCCGGCTAACCTTCGGCAGCAGCAGCAGCAGCTGTTCCTCCTGCTTCCTGTTGCCGTCGTTTTCTTCTTCTTGGTAGGTTTGATTTGGACTTGTACTGCCCCCTGCAGCTCAGTGACTGCAACTGCTCCCACTCTCCTCTAAATCCCTGCACCAAAACCATCTCAAAACAGAAGTATGACTTTTCTACTTTATCGGGAAGCCAGCAAAAATTAAAAATTAAAAAGAAGAAAAAAAAGTTTTTTTTAATGTCACATTCTCTTTCTGATATCACTCTATCTTCCTCTTTTTACTATTATTATTATTTTTCCAATTTATATCAGATAAGAGGGTTATCTTTAACCACTTAATCACTCATTCAAATAATAACAAAAAACATATGTATCCCATCCCACTAACAACCAACAGATGTATCGCATTAGTGCATCTTTTAGGGCATCCAGATAGATTTAATATGTTGGGGGGTATTATCAAAACATCAAAAACCTCCTCTCTGCATGATGCCAGCCAACACTGATCAAATCCTCTTTTCATGTTACCTCCACATAGTGAATAACACTGATTTTGGTTTTCAGTTTTTCTAAATATTATGCAGTTCACATGAAAGCACTGTGTTGGACAACTAAATTTCTAAATGAGTACCATCTTTTAATTCACTCTGACAGCTCTAGCTTCAGTTTAATGTTCTAGGTTTTGATCCTGTTTTTGCCTATTATGTTTGATGTTTTTTTCATTATTAATAATACACTCACTAACCCTTGATATTGCCGGAAACAAACCATCTGACTTTGTGGCATGCTTTGTGGCCACATTTGTTTTATTCTGGATTTTTCATATAATTTGTCTCCTTTCTTTTTTTTTGTTCAGAGGCTTGCTTTTGTGAATAAGTAAGCTAAAGAGTGGCAGAAAACTCAGAAAACTATAGAACTGAGGAGCGTAAATGAAGATGAATGAAAAAACTGCTTCAAGCTGACCTGTCAAACCCCATTCTCATGGTTTATTGTTGTCAGACCACCGAGCAAAACAACACGACCTGTGAGGAGCGGATACGTATTCATGTTCACTCGCCTGTGATCGCTTACAGATTTTCTGCCGAACCTGCAGCTAAACTCTGACTAATCACAGATCAAAGTGGCTTTACTGCGTAAATCTCCCTGATAAACATATGCTTTTAATTCCAGCAGATCCCCTTTTCCCTCTCACGCCCCCGCTCGTGTGCATTTAGGATCAAAACTACTGTTAATAAAAATATTTGTGAAGCTTAACATGGGAGGAAATAGTGATAATTCACAGCATATGGGGATTATGAAGTGGAGCACAAACATGGTGTATACAACGGCGGTAGAAAGAATACTGCTGCATTCTTTGTTGCTTGTTTGTTCCGTAGTTGGTTGTTGTGAACTGCAGTAGCCTGTGTCACTAATATGCTGCAACACTCAAAACATAATCAAAACAATTTCATTATACATAATAATACATTTATTTCACCACCCCATTAATGTTTGTGACATTTACTGGGTGTGTAAAAGGTACAAAAGTACATTGTTTCGAGTTATGTTTGGCAATAATGTTTAAAATTTACATTACACATATTATACCAAATCCTAACAAAAATAAAACACTGCACATTTTTACTCTTCAGTAAGTAGATTACTGAGAATGAACAAGCTCAAACTGTACTGCTGTTAAAGTTTACATTTGTGAGGCTCTAGTAGTGTAGGTGATGGGTTTCCTTCACTGTCACAATGAGGACTGCAGGACCATGTGTCCACAATTTAAAAAAAATGAAAAACTCTTATTGTATGGCCTAACTGCTGACCTGGAACATTGCACGATAAGAACCAGGGCTGAACCCAATGTCAGACACGCATTTACTGCACACTGCAGCGATCCATTGTGCTAAACCCCACTGTTAAGAGAAGTGAAACTGGAATTACTGTCTCTCCTGCTGACATCAGTTCTTTGCCACAATGATAAAAAAGTAACAAGTTCCTCATTGAACACATGACACATATCATCAGGAAATCACTGAAACAGATTTCCTTCGATGTGTCTGTGATAGAAGGTGTGATAAGACAAGTGAAGAGAAACACTGTGCAGCACAAAAACTAAAGCAAAGGTGACATTTTTTTCATATCTTGTCCTTTTGATGTGACACTGTCACAGAGGTTAAGGGCAGACATGAGGTGTATTTCAGTCCAGATGGCTGCTGAGTTCCTATTGTTATAATTCTGAATAATTGTGGTTTTCTCTTTTTTTTCCTTTTTTCCATCCACTGCCAACAGTTATGAAAAAAATCTTCCATACTGTTGAATACCGGCAATAGGCAGAGTCTCTGAATGACACACAGCACAATGTGTGTCTGTTTGTTTGAGCACATGTAGTTGTTCCTTGGCACATATCTGGTCTTCTGTCTTCATACTGGCACGCTGTGTTAACCAAACAGCAACAGCAGGACGATGCAGGCTGAATTCACTATTATTAAAGGCACTGTGAAAGACAAAAACAAGAAAACCACATCAACAAATGTCTCTCATTTGTAAAATCCCCATTCTCTCAATAGGAGAACTGGACAATCACTAAAATGTGTCTGAGTACTGAAATGTTTCTTTATCTGGCAAACAGCTCTGAATAATCAGAAATCTGTACACAACATTAAACACTGATCCAAATTAGTAGTTTGGGCATAAAGTAAACATCAAACAAGTATTGTGCTGTTATAAGGTCCCACCCACACTCTGGTATTTATAAGCACAGGTATCAGAATACCTCCTCGCAGAACACCTACAGTAGTCATTCTGAATATGACATTGAAACAATGTCTTCTATCATAGATGATAAAACGTTTTCCCCACCTCTCATGACAGTCCGAACTGAACGGATCAGATTGAGGATCTGGGCTTTGACTCCTGGATCATCCCCAAAACCTCCGACCCCCTGGTCAACACCCCAGCCGACTGAAGACACACAGAGAGAGGGATGAAGAAATGAGAATAAAGACAGGAGGTGGCAATAGATCGACAGAGAAAAAGTGGATGTTTGAATGGATTTTTAACCATTTAACCTCATTGTATTCCTCCATAATTAGCTGGCTGCAGTAAGTTAACTAGACAGCAGCGACTACAAGCTAGCTGCTTTTAGCGACGTTTCTCCGTTATTTCAATCAAATGTGATGCAGGTTGTAGAAAACGTGGCGGAATACTCACTCTTGCTGAGAAACCGCTCTTCGTGCAAGACGGCGATGGCATTAGTGCACAGGATAGCGGTCTGGATGAGAGAGTAGAGAGTAAACGCCATGCTGGCAACTTCTTCTTCTCCTCCTTCTTCTTCTTCGTGCACCACTCCCAGAGATGCAGATGCCGTAAACCAGCAGCGGAGGTCGTGCAGCAGAAGAACAGGACGTCCCGTGCTTACGACAACGCTGAACGCTCCCTCTTCATCATTTCAAAGTGGTCTTTCATACACAATGTGCTTCTTATAAAATATTAGGCTACGTCGTATTAGCATAGCATTTTATTTCACTTTTGATGTGCTAATTTATGTCGCAGTCTGCGTTTTCTTCAAATAGAAAAAAAAAGGAAAATAAATTACGGTAGGCTATGTAGAAAAACGGCTTATTTATAGGGTTTGTTTTTTTGTTTTGAAGATTTATGGTTGTGATCATGCATTACTGTCTAATAAATTGATTAAAGTGATTTCTTTCAGTCCTACTACTGCTTCTTATGACATGTTTAATTTCCCCTTTCATTTATATGCGATATGTATTGCGTTTTTATTTGGTTTTCATACATGTGTTTCGTGTTATTTATTTACGTTATTTTCAATTTGAGAGGACCTCCTTTATGTGGATATGACTTGGTGACCATCAACTGATCAAGGCTGTAAGGTATTAGTGCATGTTTCAATCCTAATCATGACACCTCATTCTGGTTGTTGTTGTATAGACTTTTAATTTACACATAAATAGTAGAGAAACTACAAGAACATATTTAAATACATCTGCATTAACAGTTTATAATGATAACATTTTTTCTTGGTAAATGACCACTTTATCCATTCATTCATTTCATTCTATAAACAAGATAAGGGTGAGTGCTCCTTTCTATTCTCTCTGACAAACACCGGACTGCACCGTCATCATTGTGTCTCTTTTTCTTTATAACATTGTAATAAATAATATTTTCACAATCAGGGTCTGATACTCAAATAAATAAACAAACAAACACATACAAGTAGACATGACTGTGAGGCTCAGTGATCTCACTAATGACATTTTATACAGTCGGGTGAAATAATTTACAGGTAGATATACAACACTGACAAACTTTGCTCCTCGTGGCCCAGACATTCTCTTTAAGAGCGAACACGTAAACAGAATTGGCCTGTAAGTGTCTGTTCACCGTCTGCCAACACCCTATAATCTAAAGGCAGATACAGCAGCTGATGGTGGCAAGTTTTTGCCTGTAAGTTAATGGTTGGAAAATTTGGGTGGTTGTTAAAAAGTACCTTCAGGGTGCTTCAAGCAAACATTTCTTGAAGCTATGCTCCTATTTTAAAGTTTTAAAAAAAGCACAACCGGATGCAGTAACATCTGCATTGAACATAATACTATAGGTTTCCTTATACATTCAGAAATCACTCACAAATACTAAAATTGTGGGTACAAACTGTTCCACCAGTTTGTGTAAAGTGTTGAACCCTCTTTGTGACACCACCCCATAATGATACTGGTCAAATTCACCAATAGGTTTAAAATCTAAATCACCAATAGTCCCTGAACTCTGATTCCCTTCTCTCCTTTATTTTGTTCTTCATCTGGCATCTTCAAGTTAAAACTAAAAGCTTGAGTGAATCAAGTTCCCATCAACATTTTATGTCTTTAGTGATGACTGATCATCATAAAGTAGCCTAGATAATTGGTGGTAATGACGATTTGTCCTCACGTGGAGTTTTGTTTTCGTCAGTAAACATAACTGGATGTGATGAGGAGAATCCCTTGGGGATCTAATGTTGACGATGAATACAAGTTGGTATGTTTGTTTGTCTTTACGGTCCCCATTTGGTGATACCACAGCAACAACAACAATAACAACAGCAAAAAGTCTTGTGTGAGGTCCATCCTCATCCACAGTCTGGAATATGTACAATTGGGCCAGCAGTAGTCATAGTCACAGTTTTCATGCCCAGTCTGACTGAGGATTTTTAGTGTTCAGAGTTTCTTTTTTCAAGAAGAAGAAGAAATCTACAACTGCCTTATTGGTGGTCTTCAACAGCCTTAGAAGGAGTTCACAAAGGGCAAGAAAGGCTGTGGTTGCTTTGGTCCTGGTTGGGTAAAGCTTTGAGTCTGACTGCCAGTGCAGCAATGAGGAAAAGAGCGGAAGGCTCCTGATGTCACCAGTTTGTCTCCCTGTCACCTCAGTCTTTCTGGGATATAAAGTTAACCATGGCAGAATGAACTGGTCCAAATGAGTCCTTCCGAGTTTAAGTGCAGACCTATTAACAGTGGTGGTGCTGAAGAAGCAGCCAAATAATAATAATCTCACCTATATTTCTCTGTCAGTTTTCTTGTGAGTTTTTTTTTTCTTTTTTCTTTTTTTTGTTCTTGGAATATTCACAGAAATCCAAGCAGCTTCCTCCTTCTAGATCCTCTTTCCTCTGCCTGCAAAGATGATACATAAATGAAAATTGAACATTAGTATCATATTACTACCAAAAACACAATAAAATAATAGCTACTGTATAGTATTTTCTTTTACAGCTAAGCTTGTGAAACCATGGTGAAAATGTGAGAATAACTACTCTTATTTACACAAGAAAAGAAAGTGACTGAATTGCATCTTAAAAGCACCACCTGATTCACTGTATTCCCCTGCGCTGACTTAGCCAGGCTAGCGCCGCCTACTGGTTCCGGCAAATTTCATTTGCCTCAACAATGTAGTCAGGACACTAGCAATGCGTTTCGGTTTGCTCCGTCCGCCAGAGCGGACGGACCAATCAGCGAACAGACGGGTAAGTGAAGGCGATGACGTTGAACTCAAGCGCTCAAGATTAACCTATGAGCTTAACCGGTGTATAGCACACGTGACCACCAAGCAGCAGCGATTAGTTGAAGCAAATGTAAGCAACCGCCTCCCGGAAGCAAACGAATCCCTATGGCTCGTGTTCAGACGCTTTTTGAAATGTAATGAAATAAGCGGCTGATGCATCAGGCTAGCGCTGACTGTGATCGCTTGTTTGATTGATAAACTCTAGCCTGCATTTGGTCTAGCTTAAAACAAGGAAAAGCTGCACTATCAAATGAATGGAAAAGTCACCTTCTACTTGTTGAGATGCGAGCTGATCTTTTCTTTCCTGATGATGTTTGCGTAGGGAATCTGAAAGAAACGGAGGGTAGAGGCAAAAGTTAGATTCATCTGAAACAGACAGGACTTATACAGTATTTATATATAAAATAAATGGTCACAGCCAAAAGTTATCAGTATTTGATAGGGGTTTTAAACTTCAGCTCTGGTTCTTAGTGAATACTATAGTATGTGAGGCTTAATACACTGTTTTGTTTCAGAGAATGGATTTATGAAAAAAAAACACATTTCCCTTTTTATGACAAGAAGTGAACCAAGATTAAGATTTCATTATATTTTCTAAAATATGCCACAGCAACATAAATCACAAATTGTGTTTGAGTTTACTTTAAAGTCTGTGTCAGATGAATGTGTCATTACTCTCCATCTGCTTCTTCTAGACACATTTTTCAATTTTGAGCATTTTGTTGTGTGCACATGCATGTACATGCTTATAAATGAGTTTGGATGCATGTTCAGTCCTGTGACTTTGTGGTTACACGGGTGCGGCGCTCTTGCTCTTGTGTGTGCTTGGGCGTATGTGCGCGGCTTGCGATCTTGTGCGCACAAGCGTGTACAGTTGTGTCAGAAAGCAAAGACAAACACCGTCTGTCAGCTCGTCTGCCAGCTGCTCGCGTGATTGATGTGGACGGAAATGCTCAGACGGCTGCAGAGGAACTTCTCACCCATGAAAGACAAACTAGATGATTGCCTCTGTCTTTTGATGGACAAATAAGCAACGGCACACATGTCCAGTTGAGTCCAGCTGATGCCTTCATTTCATCTTCATTTCATTTCTGTATTAGTTTAAAGACTTGGCTTAGAAGCTCTTATTTTATGTCTACAATCTACTGCCGTCATACTGTTAACTGAGTTATTATTGTCACATTTTCTTAGCCATTTTGATTTGTTCTTTATTTGTTTGAACTGTATTTTCTTGAGTAGTGCTTCATAATTAGTCCTATCATCATCAAAATCATTACCAAGACTTCCAAAGCAATCAGTAAGTTTTTTTTAAATTCACTTCTAAATTCACTACCATTCAATTCTATGAATGGATATTTTAGTTGTCATTTACAGGCGAAGCAATGATATTTATGTGCTGTCAGTGTTCAGCACTGATTGTATCATTAGTAGTCTCACCATCTGTAACTGTTGGACCATCTCCTCTCTGTAGGCGAGCTCTCGTTTCATCTGGTCTTGAAAATTATCTGAAATTAGTGTAAAAATCCATGATTAGCCTGAGCAGCATTGTCATTTCAGTAGCTGATCAAGTCACTGAGGTGGTGAAGGATAAAGAACAAAAAAAGGGAAAACTAAAGAGAGTAAAAGAGTAAGAGATGGAGAAAAAAGAGACAGACATTGAGGAGAAAGTGAAAAAAACAGAGGAGACGTTACCCTTCAAAGCAAAAAGAAGAAAAGGGATATGAGGTAAAAAAAAAAGAAAAAAAAAGACTTACGAAAGACAGGAAAAGGTGAAGTGCCCTTCAGAGCGTGAAACTCTTGCTCCAGTCTCCTCCTGAAGTCGATCTGCTCCAGCAGGACTTTCTGAAGCTCCTCTGCAGGGGCAGGAGAGAGCAGAAAAAGAATGAGCAATGAAAATACAAGAAGAGCCGAGAAGAAATGTTTATCTACAACCTGACTTAGTCTTTACCTTTCTCCATGTTCTCCACATCCTTCTTCAGTGGGACAGGAGAGGCAGCTCCTTGGCTTTGATCGCCTGAAAACAAAGAGCAGTTTAGTTACAGTACATCAGTAACATCTGACACCAGGAGTCCGACTACAGCACCGGACACTATATTTCATTTGTCAATCATTTCTGGATCACATGACTCTCCCTCTCTCATATTGATCTGATGCCTCATCTGTCTTCTCTCAGTGTATCCTCCATATATTTTTACATGAACCATCTGAATTCTGCTCAATTTATGAACACTCGCTCTGACTTCCAGTGTTCAGTGAAGCACTGCAATTCACTCCTTGGCCTCTGGGTGTCAGTGTAAGCTTGTGGTAATGGAGACATTTACTCCACCTCTTTCACAATTACAATCTTGTCATTAAAAAACAGAAATTTAAATTAGAGAAATGTGCTGAAAGCTGAGGTGAAGGTGTGTGTTGATGAAGTTAAGGTTTGACTGGACATTACATCATTTTTTTCTCAAAACCACAAAGCTGTGTGCTTTCAAACTGTTGCGTTGTCACGTCAAGAATTTGTATTTTTCGGGGGAAATATATTGTAATTTAACAGAAAATATGTGTATACTGTAAGACTATTGTCATATTTACACAATGTTTAATATGATCTCTATTTTGTCTGTGTAGATCTACTTGTTGCTTGAAAACTTAACAATTCCCTTCTTTCCTTTGTGACAAACATCTCCATTACGCGCTGCTCCCAAATGTAGCAGTTTGAAAAGTGTCTGTATTGTTTTTGTGTGTATATATGTGTTTGTGCTAACATCTGAGTTGTGACAATGAGGCATTGAACGCCTTAAATGAAGCAATCCAGCACCCTCGATGTGTATATTCTCCCCCAGTCATTTCATATCTTGGCTCCTTAAGCCTCTCTATGCTTCTTTCTCTCCCTCATTTAGAGCAGGGAGAGCTCTCCTCTCCTCTCCTCTCTCTCCTCCTCTCCTCTCTCCTTTCCTCTCCTCTCCTCTCCTCTCCTCTCCTCTCTCTGTCTCATTTGACAAGCAAATTTGCAGACAGTGCCTGAGGATAACAACCTCGTTTGACAGTCAATTAACCGTGAATAGTCAAAGCCAAGGCGGTTTGCATTACATAAATGGAAAATTAGATTATTTTTTCTCCCTAGAAACAGAGGGAGAGTTTAAAGACAGTGGAGAGGGGGGGAGGCGGTGGGACTCGGAGGAATCAGGCCTTCTAATCACGTAGAGCTTCCCACCGCCCAGGGAGACGTTTGGCAATCAGGGGAAAGGTGGTCTCATTTAATTTGTTTCGTGTAATTTTTCGAAATACATTATACATTATGCGCAGGGATCATTACGGTGTGTGTGTGTGTGTGTGTGTGTGTAGGGGTTGAGGGAGTGGGGGGTAGATATAAATGTTGGCACAGATGTCATAAAGCACTTTTAATGTCTTCCTGACAGATATAAAAAGGCAATAAGCTGTGATCTTTTTCAAACGGGAAGGGGTTTTTTTTTGCGCTGAGGAAGGGGGAAAAAAAGGCAATTATGTCGGCAGCGATATGGGTCTAGGATGGAGATTGCCAACGCGGCTGCTTATCTCTGAGCTGATGTTTTCTTGTTGAACTATAACGGCCCCCCTAAGAGTAACAGCCCTGGTGACAATGCTGCTAAAGAGAGCAGCTGTGGCAGAGTGGCGGCAGGAGCAGCTTTCCACTGCTGTTTCATCTCTCTGTACTATTATGAATCCTAACTCACCGTCTGATAGGAGGAGGAGACTGAGGAGGATGAAGGTGAAGACTATGGAGCCTTCCTTCACATGCTTTAAGCATTATTTGAGTGTCATTTGTGTAATAATTAGAAATGTCACTGGATTTTTTGTAATAAAAAAAAATCATAATTTTTCCAATGAGATTTTTTTTTAAAATCCACTTTGTTTTAAATATAGACATTTTACATATTGTGTGTGCTCCATTAAAACAGGGAGGGCCATCTGTGTACCATTCAAATTTTATTGTTATTGTTTCTGTTTGACATTTTTTAATTTACCTTTCAATATATCTTTTTTTTAAAGATTTTTTTTAAAGAGATGTGTTAATCTTTGAAAGGTCTTTTGATTTAATTTCCTAAAGTACAGGGTTTAATCTGCAGTCTTATTAAGAGCTCAGTTACTCTGTGATGTGAGATTCAAATTAGTGAGGAGTGAAACCAAATGCAGAATTAAATGAGCCTTTTCATCCTAATAATTATCTTCAGTAAGAAGCTAACCTGCCTTTTTTTTTCTTTTTACATTTTACTGACTTGTCTTCATTGAATAATTTGATGTTTTAACAGCTTCTCTGCAGCCATTTACAGAAAGAGAAAAGCACAAGTATGTACCTGAGCTCTCCCTCCAGTAGTCCGGTGCTGACGTCTCACTCTCTGGTGCAAAGAAACTATTCTGCTCTTTGTTTTCGTCTGAGAGAGAGACAGAGAGAGAGAGAGACAGGATGAGAGATTCACTAAGGCCCATTGGTTGAGCTGGTTATCCGGACACATGGAGATAACTAAGTGTGCGCATGGATGTGTATCTCCTTTGTGTGTATACGTATTTAGGCTATATGCCACGCATATGTGTGTGTTTGTGGCCACGGCACCACGAAACACACAGAAGACATTTTCTTCAGCAAAAGGGTCAGAGTGGGAGATGAGAGGAGCAAATGAAACGTCACAGGAATATGAGCCTTGCAGGGACACAGAGACACTATAAAACCACTCACTCAGACAATAAATGAAACAAAGATGCTATAATACAACTCAGACGACCCGACTCAGATGTCTGATGAAAACAGATAGTGTGTAACACTTTGCTGAAATAGATTGTGTAATGCTATTTGATGAAACTGTAAAAACCTTATCAAAGATTTGATGAAACAAACACCTTGTAAAACAACTGCGAGGTGGAAGATGTAGTGTCAAGAAACCCACGCAAACAGTCGAGCGAGCAAAGTGATTTTTGTAAATTATATATGACAGAGAAACTATACTTTAGTTTTGCAAATGCTCGATGAAACAAAGACGGTATGTAATGCACTTCAACTTTTGTGCGGTTTAAAGTGTAAAAAGCACAAAATTCACAGTTAATTACATTTTCAAAGCAGGCAACACTCAAATCCTGAGAATAATTTCCTGTCTTATCATTTAAAAAAAACAAAAAAAACTCCTCATTAGAAAAGCCAAAAAACTAATATCTGTGCTCACCAGAAATGCTGGAGTTGTCTTTGGTTGCGTACGCAGGTAGCCCTTCATCTCTGTTTTTGTGAATCTGAAAATCACATATAGTCAGTTAACATTTCAAATATCAGTTGTGCATCAGTTATAATAATATTTATGAGTCTTATACGGTAAAGTAAACCATGTATAATTCTTACTCTTTGACATGATACTCATTTTTTATATCAACAATTTTCTTTTCTTCTTTTCAATTTTGTAATCTCTCTCATCAGTGCCCTGCTTCTTAACAGCCTAGGCTTCTATTCACTCATAACGATTTGAATTGCAGTACATGGTTAATCCCCTTTTCCCCTCTGAAATCAGTGAAATCAGGTATCTGTAGTATGTTAGTCAGTGAATGGTTTAACTTGTTCTACTTTAATATGCTGCTCATAACTCGTCTTGTCGTTCTCTCCCCCAACTCCTCCTTCTCCCCCCTCCATCTCTCAGAGGCCTGGTTAATGTGGGAGTCGACAGGTTAAAGATTAGAGTTGCCCTAACAGGCTGAGGTGACAGAGGGAGAACAAACACACCGTGGCTATTAAACAATCCACGCCTGGGCCTATTAGCCGGGATCAGAGTGGGGTGACTGTTTCAATTTCTACTGGGAGAAACCAGCCTATCAATCTGCTTATGCAGATCACATCACTGCCTGACTGCAGCACCATTTAAATAATAATTAGCTAAAGTGGCCTGGGGGGATATTTACGTTTTTGTAAGCTGGGTCCTCTCTGTGAGGCGGGTTGGAGCTGGAGAGAGGCAGGCCGGCTGGAGGGGAGGCGGGCAGGCTGGGGGACTCCTGCTGGATGGGGTCCGAGGAGGAGGGAGGGGAGGTGCTGGGGTACACGACGCCACTCCCTCTCTCCTTTCCCCTCTCCTCTCCAGCACTGTCGCTCAGCGCAGGGAAGTACAGGTTGGTTTGAGTCTGTGGTGGCCTGCTCGTGAAACCTTCCTCCTCCTCGTCCTCCTGCTTGGATGACTCCACATCCACCTCCCCCTCCTCTTCGCTCTCCGCTCCCTCCGCTTCTCCCTCGCCTCCGCTTTCACTTCCGTAACTACAGCTGCTGGTGGGCGATAGCCGCTGGTGGCGCTCTGACCCGCCGACCACGACCCCAAAGTCTTCATCAGTTGCCCCGGCGACTCCTCCACTGTTGCTGTGGAGTTTGGCGATGCTCTCTGCATCCTTGATGACGGGGCGGAAAGCCGAGCCGTAGCTTGGCTTCCTGCTTTGGAGGGTCGGGGTGTCCAGGAGTTTGAGCCAGCCCTCTGATGTCACAGGTCGAAGGTCGGAGGTGACCGCCGTACAGTCTGGTTCAAACAGCCCAGATCTTGGGGTGGCCGTACTACTGCCAGAGGCCAAGGTTGCACTGACACTATTTCCGTTGCCAGCTACAGCTCCAGGCTCACTGGGGTCTGAGAGATCCAGAAAGGCCTGCCTGAGAGAGGGGTTGTCTGCCAGGGAAGTGAGAGCACTGGGCTGAGGCTGGAGGTAGGTGGGGACAGGGATTCCTCCTGCTGCTCTTGGTGGCCAAAACATGCAGAAAGGTGGATAAAAAGTGTCTTTGCGGCCAGGCCATAGAAGACCAGACAACCCTGCCCCTTTCTGCCCAGCTGAAACATCACTGTCCTCTTTTTTCTGCTGGCAGAGGCCGAACGCTGGGAAAGGGTAAGGTGAGGGGAAGAGTGATGTAGGAGGGAACTTTTGCAGCATGCCGAAGCCTTTGCTCGGGACAGGGATGACAGGGTAGCTACGTGGGGTCTTACGGGGAGACAGGCTACCTCCATCCAGATCGTCATCGTCCTCAAAGCGGGCTCTTTTCTGAGCACCCAGGTCAGGTCCCATCATGTGTGAACCTGGGAGACTCTTCATGGGCCCCATGGAGTGACACTGGGATGAAGAGGGCAGCGCTCTTTTTCGGCTGCCTCCATTGAACATAGCTTTGACGTCTTCCCATGCGTAAACTAACTCGTCGGCTGGGACTTTGTCAGAGAGTTTGAGATGTCGTCGCCAGGAGTTAAAGTTGGCAGCATCAGGCTGGGTGTACTTGGCGTCTGGTGTGCGATGAGAATGGAAAATGAACTTATTTGGGGAGAAGTACATATTGCAGAAGGAACACTTGATGCATTTGGCTCTGGAGCTGTTGTAACGTGCTGGTATGAAGTTACCACGGCAACCCCAGGCACACTCGTGCGTCACATCGAAAGCAAAGTTGTCGGGCAGTTTCGGCGGCGCATTCTCTCCCAGGAAGGACTTGCACAGGCGCTCGGCTTCACGCTTGGTGATCATACCACAGCGGCGTGATGAGATGGGCATGGCCCCGGCCCGACGGAGGATCTCCAGCTGAACCGGAGTGCACTGGACACAGGTGATGCCCAGCGCCACGCGACGATTATGAATCTCATTGTAACTGTAGTTCTTGAGGAGTGTGTTGGAAATCTGCGCCAGGCAAAGTCTCTCATTGTGATCAATGACCAGTGATACGATTGGAACGCCGTAGAGGATGACCTGGCCGACCTGGTTGGGCTTGAGGGGTGAAGAGGAAGAAGAGGGAGAGGGTGAGGACATGGAAGAGGATGACGAGTGGATGTGGGTGGGTCTGGGTGGAGTCAGGGGTTCCTGCTGATAGCCAGTTGAGCTTGTCATAATGATGTCATTAGAGCTTGAAAGATGGGTTTTATCCATACTTGGAGGAAACTGTAGAAGGACCTAGAGAAAGAAAGAAAGAAAGAAAGAAAGAAAGAAAGAAAGAAAGAAAGAAAGAAAGAAAGAAAGAAAGAAAATAAATACATTTTATTCAATCTTTCTTAATTAAATAGGCAATGATTTCTATATAGAATAACCTCTGTTGATGCATTTATTCTGCCAGAAATATGTGTGTTATTGTGCATAATAAATAAAAATTAATATTTAAAATTGGATGTATTTACATCAGATTAGTTAACCGCCCAGTTTACGGCCAAACAAGACAACGCTGCAAGGACTCACTTGATTTGGAAATAAATCAACATCAATACCTATTGAAAATTAGATTTGAATAATAGATAATAAATAGGATCTGGACTGCTTTGAAAAATATTAGGAGCAGAGAAATATTTCAAACCATCAACAGAAAAGGCAAATACAATAATTATGTGTCATTTTCAGCATTTATTCCTGTATTTTCAAAATATTAAATATGAATGACCAGCAATCAGTAATTTTCTTTAAAATGACTGTCCCTGAAACTTTTTTTTAGTTTTATAGATTTCCAGTCATAGCTTGAAAGTAATATTTGTGTTTCCCTGGTTGTGTTATCAACAGCTGTTCAAGGAATATAGAGGTTTGAAAAAAAATGCTAAAATAAAAGTCTATGAAGATACTGAGGCACATAGTTCAACACATCCAGTCTCGCCTTTTTTTTTTAAAGTCTTACTGTATTTATTCAGCTCTAAAAAGTATCATGAAAAAAAAAACAGAAATCTTAAGAGTAAGAAAATATTTATAATGTTCCATGCACTGGGTAACAGCAATATTAACTTGTATTTTTTTACAGATTGCATTGTAATGTTTTTAGTGTTTTGGCTTTACTTTATTATAAACATCAATTAGTTAATTAGTTAGATAAATTCGTTTTAGTTTTTTTTTATGGTGAATTCTGAAATTTATATTTTAGAAATTATCTTTTAAAACAAAGCACGTCTAAACCTATTTGTAATCTGACTTTTGGCGTGTTTACAGAACAGAAACGACGCCGAAAAAAGAGAGAAATTGCTCACAGATTTTTTAATCTACTCATTTAGTAAATATTTGTTTAAACAAAAAGCCTCAATCAGGTCTACAAATACATTTATACATATACGGGGAAAGCGTTATAATGTTAAAGCGGAACAACAAGGTAGGATAAATAAAACAAAGAACGAAAAAATGTCATTTTGAATTTAACAATTAAGAGATTTGTTAGAAATTACAAAAGCGCGATAGGACTAACATAATGTGGCGTAATTGCGCAGACTGACCAACTACCATGAGACAATGAAGTAATTAACCAACAAAAAAGTCCAGGCTCTCGCCTAAAGTTCAGAAATGAAGTAGCCCGTTGGCTCAAATATTAATTTTAGAATTTCACATCGGCCAAGATTAATTCAAAGCGACATTTTAACGGCAGCTATAGGCCTGCAAACTAACGCGCTTCCCAGGTAAAGTCAAGCCTCCAACTTATCGTGGAACAATTTCGCTGGCGGTCCTCACAGTCTAACAAAGTGTTATGATAATAATAGTAATAGGAATACAAATGCACCACAATTAATAGGCTACTGTTCACGATAATAGCAACAATAATAATAACAACAACACAGTCTTTGTCTACATTTTAAATTAGGGTGCGATAGCCTGTGCAACGGAATGTAAGATGTTCACATTCATTTTCCTCTTTGTGAACCATCGCTCATGTCACACACACACACACACACACACACACACAGTTTCCATTAAGCAGATACATTTTAGAAACAGTTGAATCAACTTAAACTCAAAGCTGAAACGGTCGAGCAGTACTTACCTCTGACTCCCGGGAATAATCCCAAATGCGTGGAAAAAAACGAACCCCGTCACGAGACAAATCGATTTATCCTACACAGTTTTAAAAAACTCATTTTTATCACGTGAACGAACAGATTTCACTGAGTTATATCCGAGATGAACAGAATCGGCATCAGCTCGCTCTCTCTCTCTCTCTGTCCAGCTGACGAGTGAGATGTGAGTAAACTGCGACGCTCGCGCGGCTTTATTCGCTTTTCAGAGACACCACGCGCCGTCCTGATCTCTCTCTCTCTCTCTCTCTCTCTCTCTCTCTCTCTCTCTCTCTCCAGACAAGGCACCTGCCTCGTCTTTGATTGGCGTGTAGCGCGAGCTCAGCCCACCATCCAGGACACACACACACACACACACACACACACACACACACACACACACACGTTTTTATTTCTCTTTGCTGCCCCACCTGAGCAGACCAGCTAACTGACACTCAAAAGGCTGCAAAAGTCAAAAATAACGCCACGGACGGCAGGACGCACGGAGCGCGCACTACGAGCATTGGCTCACGTGAACCCGCACATTTCAGGGTGAAACTCATAAACTACATCAGAACCAAAACAGAATTTAAGATCCGGATCATTCTGGCGTCTGCACTCACTAATTGCGACTTTTAATGAATATTAATTTGGAATTAATTTGACACTGATCTCATCTCTACAAACAGTTGTAACTACAGTACAATCTGTCGCTATCAGATTGGTGTCTGCAGGTCGACTGCACACACTTGAGGGAGGGACGGGTGGATGGGTGGTGGGGGGGCACTTTGACATTTAATAGCCTAGTTTGGAAAAAGCCTGGAATAAACAACGCGGGAGTGTGACTTTTGATACACAAAGCCCTGAGTTGTGAATTAATTAACAAACTGATGTTAGGAGCGACTGCTGGCACCAGACACAGGCAGCAGATGAGCTTGGCATCGGAAATGTGGCTTTTAAACACAGACACAGTGTGGAGTAAAACATTAGTCTGACCATAGGGCCCGAGAAGGAGGAAATAAAGGCTGAGGCAGCAGTCAGACAGGCAGGCAGTCTGGGGATCAGAATAATGTCTGTCAGTACAGTTGATACTCATATTCAACGCTGAGAAGGCTTTTCTAAATATGACTCTATACATGTGCAGGATGTTCCCAGGAGATAGACGGCAGCAGGAAGCACACTATATAGCCTATATCATCTGTTGTAATTGTGGGTCAGAGGAGCAGCTATAGCACCTAATGCTGAAACGGCACAGACAATTCACCTGAAGAGGGCCATCGGAAATTGCAGTGTGGGAGTATTAGGGGAGGGGTGGGGGGGTCAGATCAGTTAGCCTGTTCTCTGGGGTGGCAGAGGAGTTTCTAGCTACGTCCCTGCTCCAAGTCCTTAAACCGGCATGTTGCTCCTGCTGCTCAATTACTTCTTCCACTAAAAATATGCAGGCAAATTACAGATATGAAGGCACAGACCTAAATATGAAGCCTATAACCCAGATATTAGCTGCCTCGTAGTCATCAGCAAATGTTTGAATGATGCAAGAAAGGATCTCATTTAACTCTGAAGGCACTGTCCCAAATATGGAGTGTCCTTGTTAATTAAAACAACTTCATGAAGTTCTTTTTGGGACAAATTCTTCTGTGGCCCATGTTTCATGCCTGGAACAAAAAAAGAAAAGAAAAAAAGTGGAAAACTTTATCCCAGGAGTAACTTGGATGTAAGTTCTGTAGCCTATTTGTATTGCGGCCTTCAGTTTATTACTGAAGACTGTTGGGTATTAGAATACACCACTTAGCCTCTTGTCAAACAAGCTCCTCTCATGAGGTGCAGGGAACGTTTTTAACAGGATGTTTTTGATTATATAAGAAGGCCAGAATAATGTTGATGCATAATGTCCCTGCTGTTATTGAAGCTTGTAGGCCTCCAGGCATTCAGAACAATAAAGAACTACCATGGGGGGAAACAAGCAGGGGTGCAGTAAAGCAGTACCGGCTAATGTGAATGCTAATGTAAATGTATTTCAAAAGAGCCTGTGAGCATTATTAACCTGTTTCTTCACAGTCTGGATCCACACTCTAATTCCTCTTCAGAGATGTATACCCTCATGTAGCCTAAATAATTTTGAGACTCACAGACTCCACTTTTACACTTTAACTTCTTGTTAGCCACTGGCCTATTTATTTATTTATTTTCATCCACAGACTTTCAGAGATAAAAGTTGTGCCCAACCTCACAGAAATTGATGGAAAACAATCAAAACATGTTACTCTTTTCAGTTCTTTTTAAACAATAAATTACAAATTTCTCTGTCAAAGCAACTGTCAAACTAAAAGGTTGTCGGTCAATTAAGATAGGCTGTAATTTATTCGTTACCTATCTCTATTCAGTTGTTCAGTCTTGATCAACATGACAGGAGCACTTTTAGGCTCACTCTACTGCACGTGTGTGCAGGAAGCGACACAGAGGAGCGCGTGAGCCCCATCTGCTCCTTCTGAAACCAATTTAGGTTGTCACCGCGCGTGCTTTTGTCTCGCGGACGGACGCCACGGGAGCACTCGTCGCTCGCGATGGGACGAAAGAGGGGGGGGCGCGGGCGCGAGCCACGCACGGGTGACGTCACAATAGATGAGAGGAAATAATAAAAACACGAAGAGAAGCTCTAAAAGCTATAATAACCAACCGTTGTACATACGAAAAATCTATAAAATATAAATATTTTATGAAGACTTTGCCTAAGTTTTTCAATGGTAGATTCCATGTGTTAGAAAGCTAATGTTTCTGCAAAGTTTACCCCCCTAGAACAAGTTTTTTTTTTTTTTTTTTTAAGTTTCTAAGGCGGATTTTTTTTTCTTTGGGTTTTTTTTTACCCTACGTGGACTTTGATTTAGCAAGCCTGTATTAATAAGTGGCAAAGCCTATAAGTGTTTTTCAACGACAATAATGGCTCTGTTTTTGGTAAACTCGCAATGATGCACAACTTGTGTCTGTGTCTGTGAGAAAGATGTTCCTGACATGTTATCAAAAGCGGAGCGTGTCTAAACCATGTGAAGCAGGAAAAGGCTTATTGGAATACAATAGCACTATTAGCCCCTTTGGAATACATTTCACTTTTTTCATAATGCATTAGTCGGTCGCCCGACTGAGAAATTAATCATGCGTTTAAAAAAAGAATTGCTTGTGTGACCTCGGAGGGTCAAAGCAGAGAGAGACGTAGAGGGAGGGAGAGGGAGAGAGGGAGTGCTCCAAACATAACAAATTAAGAGCTACAACACTAAGTGAGCTTGAGACTTAACATCAAATCTGTCAATAAATGAAACATGCCCCGGGTGAGTGATTACCATATTGAAATGCATCGCCTGTTTTTCTCCAAACGCACCGGGTCCAGTCTGAATTACAACTTACTTTTTTATCATCAGAATCTTTTGTAAAAACAAACCAACAAACAAAAACATTGATCTATACCATTGCTATTTCCCCCCAGCCTCTCTAGGAATATGCAATATTACACAAATCTGTATTTAACCAAGTGTCAACTTATTTCAGCCCATCCTGTAACGACCCACCAGCGCTCATATTAATTTATTGTGGATTTAAAAGCAGATGTAGGCTACAATATGGTGCACAGTCGCCCTGCGTGTCCCAGTTTTAATCCTTACTTAATGCTGCTCGTCTTTTACAGAATGAGACTCTTCTGTTCATCTGCACTGAAGATTTACTGTGCATTACAATTAACACACATCTTAAATAAACTGCTGAGAATTATAATGAGGATTATTTACGTGTTAGTTTTTTTGTTGATTTTTTTTTTAATCCGTCCACTTTTCTTGATGAGGACAAATACATTATTGGATCTGGACAGGGGAATAGGTCGCGCGCGTGTGTGTTATCATGTCGCTCTGTCGTTTAAGAAAGTGTGAATACCACAGTCTATGGTGAATACACACATCAAAACAATAATATAGTGTTATTAACCAATAAAAGAAAGGCCTCATGTAAAATCAAAACTTCTCTGTGCTTTTGTCCATACCATAACACGATTTTGGTCAGTTTTCGTTTAATTTATTATATTAGGTTAATTGTTAGCAGCACACGCAGCATATGTGAGACATTCACAGCACCAGTTAAGGCAGGCATGTGGAGCCATCTGTTCTAATTTAGCTTTTATTTGTCATGTTTCTATTATTACAGTGTTCCCACAGACGCAGCCCCGCGAACGATGCTGTCCTCAGTTTGTTGGACGTGAGCTCGCCTGGGGCGGTTGTACCAATTAGCGCAGCAGACCAGCCACTAAAGATCCCCATATTTCATCAAAGATCTGGAACATTAGCCAGAGTGAATTATTAAGAAATGATCATTTTACAAAATGTGATGTGATGCAATGTTCAGAGAAGCTGAGTGTTTTTTTTTTTAATACATGCATAGGTCTTAAATCCTCTGTAATTGAATGCACAGGCCCCATAGGATTTAATCTATTTATTTTTGTTTTAATGTTTATTATTATTATTATTCAAGAAAAACAATAATGAGTTTTTCCCTAGGTGTCAGCATAATAATTAATCTAACCATAATGTAATGAAGGTATGCCATACATGTGAGGCTAAAGATTAAAGAATGTTTTATTTGACTAATACCTATAATGACTTAAAAATACACACAGAAGATCTGATTTTCTGTGTGTGTGTGAGGGTTGGGGCAGGTTTGCTTGGGGGGGGGGGCAGTAGATCTTTGTGTATGTGTGTATTACACTGTTTTGTCTCCAATAGGCACTGCATAATGACATATGACAATAAAATGAATCAAAAAGCTGCTGTGACACCATTATAAAATTCTTGACTGAGCATCCACTTTAACCATATGAGGAGGTCTCAGAGATACTAGTATTTAGTTGAAGAGGGTCTACATTAAAGTTCCATAGAAATAATCTAGAAATCCTATATAAAAGACTGTATTGTACTGTAGGCTACACTGTGGCTTTCATCTGCTCCAGACATTTAAATATTTTACTCCAGAGATGTCAGTCAGTGACCCTCACTATCAGTTCAGGTACACAGGCCTGTCTCTGCCAATATGAAAAAATAAACAACTTATTTAATTTAATTAAATCAAGAAATTGACCTCACTTCAATAGACAAACCTTCCTCTGAGACAGCAGCTGTTAATCTTGTCTGTCTCTGCACATGTAAACAGAGCACACTGGGAAAACACTGTGTTGAAACAAATAATATCTTCTTGTTAATATGCAGACATTCAAATCCTCATATTAATTAATTAATTTAAGATAATATTTAATTATTTAGCATTTAATGAGAGAAAGATGTGCAATATGATTAAAATGAGATGACATAATTCAGAAGCAACCAGTGCTTTGATGAATAAATATCCATTTAACAAATGAAATTAGAGAGTTTATACCCTTGAGGTACTTTGTGATGGCTTCAACTCCTGTTGTTATTGAGATTCAAAGTGTCTCTGAGTTCACAGTGGACTGACTTGATATTATGTTTTATTATCCTATCAGTGTCGTTTTTCCAGTTTCACTGTGACATTTTGACCTTTGCAGCATTTACTACCATAATTTATTTCCTAAGTGATTTTGTAAAGGACCGAATACAGACACAGTACACTGGGACCTGCTGGGAGATGCAACTTTACTTACTGAATGATCTGGGTTCGTAATTAAAGGCTTCCTTGACTTTTAATGACCCCTGAACACAAGCAAAGTTGTGGAAGTTGCTCTAAGTGGAATGACTGATGAGACGTTTACAGTGAACACTGAAGCCAATTAGCTCGATTGCAGACAGACTGCTGGGCGCTACAGTGCGCTTTAGAGGCAAGCAGAGAGCCTATGGGTCAGAGAGGGCAGCATGAAGTGTGTGTGTGATTGTGTTAGTGTGTGTGTGATTGTGTGCGTGTGTGAGTGTGAGGAGAGAGAACACAATGTTGGGGAGAAACAAAAAGCCAGTTTGTAGATTTCTTTTCTCTTGAATCAAGCAAGAATGATAAGTTTTCTACATTTGTCATCCATCTGCTTAGCCACTAAATCCTGTGGCAACTTTCTTTTGTGGCTGTGTCTTGCTAAAAGCAACACGTTTGTATGTTTGTCACAACCAAACTACTTAATTATGAATAAAAGTTTCAGAACATTCAGCTGCTGATGCTGATGTTGTTTCTCTGCTCTTACCAATCTAAGCAGGTAGATCTATTAGAAACCTTGATGGCATGCTATAGAAACTGTACATTGTAATTTAAGGTATACAATACAATTTGAAGTTAATGGGCTACAACATGCAACATCATTGATATGGCTCTTTTAACGTTTTATCTTGTGAATACAGTATGGTTTAGATGTGTTGTGTTTATAGACATGGTTTCTTATAACGCTGAACTAGGATTTAGCAGTGGGGTACTGAGCTAAGTGTTACACATGGGTATCTGATACTGAAACTGATACTAAAGAATACATAAAAAGTCAAGGTGGTCTCAGTGTTGTGCTGAGGAACACACTGACTTGTCCTGTGGTTATGGCAAGTTTATTCTAATAATAAAGTCAACAGCTTCATTCATCTTTTGACACAATTTTGATAAAAGTTACTCTACTGCTCGTACTTATGTTGTTTTTAATGTTTTAACTCTAATTATCTTTTACAGCATTATACAACACTAAACATGTAACTTCATTTTCTGGATCAGGTTTGTGAAGAGAAGAAAGGGGCTAGAAAGGAAGAGAGAGATCCTAGGCAGGCGACACACTGTAAGACTATTATCTCTCGTCCAAGAGAATCATTCAGTTCTCCACGGGGTGTCAAAGCGACACATCTCGGCGGGGAGAAGATAACTAACCGAGATGATCTCACAGTATCACGGCTTAATTTTCTTTACTGGGGAATATTCGGCAGTAATGTAACTTAAATAGGCCATTGTGGAGCAAACTGCCTCGTTTTATATGGGACATAAAATCATGGAAACTCACCAAAAAGGAAGATTGGCACTTAGGCCTGCACAATGCGTTAAAATGGATTCTGAATGAATTACCACAAATGTCGTCCCATAAGGCCTGTACTCAGTTTTTTCTTGGTATGTGCATGAGTGCAAGAGCTTGTTGTTGTTTTTTTTCAATGAAAACTTCACTTCCTCATTGTTATTAACCTTGTACTCATTGTAGAAGAACTCAATTCCCACATGATTATGAGCACATTTGAAAAGAAAAGGCATGATTAAGGGCAGGAAAGTAATTGCCTTTTCTTGTCTGTGTATGTGGGTGTGTGTACGTTTACACTTTACTGGAGCTCACATGCAACCATCCACATGTGCATGTCGAGAGTGTTTACTCAAGGGCAGTTGATAAAAGCGGTCATCAAGCAACCTGTTGGTGACCACATGGTCTTAGTTTCCTGTAAAACTAACCAACAAGAGCATCATCTTGAATTTGGGTCTATTTATTATGCAATATATGGCTAAAAGTACGTGGATGTTAGTTCGGGGACTCTTTTTTATTAGGGTCCTTTATTCCTTTTAAAAAGGATCTTAATGCTACAGCACATAATGATATTTCATTTTCTTTGCCTCACAAAGCAAGCTCTATTATGAAATGGTTTTCTGTGTTTGGTTTAGAAGAACCTATCTGAGCCCTGAACTCCATCCCATCCAGCACCTGCAAATCCCTGAGGACAGGTTCCAAAACTTTGTGGAAAATGTTCCAATTGAACAGAGCCACATAGTTTGGCCACATAGTTTATGCAAGTTTTGTACTAGATGCAGTACATGATCAATGTTGTTCAATGAATGGCGTTCATTTAATATGTTCTATACATGACATACAGTGAACGCCAAACTGAACAAATCAGTTCACAGATGACAAACATGAACGTGAGCAGCATTCACACTAGCGAGAGTAAATGCTGCTAGCGTTGTAGAGCAGTTCTATGACATGCTGCACGATGTCTCCATAGACACAGCCCAGCATCAATAGTAACTTGCTAGTGGTACAGACAGTAGAGTGTAGCGCAGTTTGAGCGGTTTTATAAACAAACATGTGAAAACAGACATTCAGATTGTGGGCCAGGTACCAGGTATTTCCTTATACATTATACCTTCACTGTAACTTGTTTTTTCACTTCCAGCAGAATATAACACGTTGCTTATTATGCACTACAATATACTCTCAATCTCTAATAGCCACTCATGTCTGTGATTCTTCAGTGGTTCAATAATTGATTTAGTTTGGAAGTGGTGGAGATTTGGGGCTGGTGATGGACAGTAGAGGGAGGTTCTCCTGAAAAATAATAGTGGTACTTTGTTTAAACAAACAGAACAAAGAAACGTGAACTAGTTTTTTTTTTTTTTTTTTTCATTTTTAGAACTGCGAACTTTGTTAAAAATTAAAAAAAAAAAAGTAACCATGAGTGTGAATTAATTCATTTTCATCTGTATACCTGAACTTTCAACTTTCAACACTGTCCATGATGCATTTATGTGTCCTGTCTTTCACTTGTCCATGTTTCTGACTTGTCTGTCCATCTGCCTGAGTAAACAAGAGGTATGTTAATGTGAACGTTAAGGGCTCTATTAGTGCTGCAGACAGGAAGCGGAACAACCAGGGCTTTTTCTATTCGTCCATTATTAATGAGGACTGGAGGTTAATCTACCGCTTAATCACCAGGCAACATAGAGAGTGATGCAGAGAATGGAGAGGGTGAATAAAAGGGGGCGAGTGAGAGAGTTTACTTTCTGCAGAAATCAAACAGAGGAAGTGAGAGAGAAAGACATCTGTATTGATGACCTCATCAACTATGATCAATGAACTACAAATGTGGATGTGTAAGAAACCTCTGTAATTGTCCCTGTGACAATTAGTTAAAACATGAGATCATCCCATTAGTGCAGTAGTAAATGTTGTCCCATCTCAGTTAAAACAACCTGGGTTCATACAGTAACTGTCTTGGGTAACAAAAATAAAAACTGGCGCATCTTCTCAGAAAATATTCATATCTGTGTCTTTGTAGCTGTCAGAGAAAATACTCCACCACTATCATAATGCACCAGTCCCATAATCTTCCAGACCAATTTAGTTGGTTGTTCTTTTTTTTTTTATTCCTGTGAATATTCGTCCGTGACCTGAGGACTGTGCCAACTGCAAACAGGCTCAGCCGCCATGAATTCCCCAATGACAACACTTTTTCGCACTATGTCCTGATATAAACTATTGAGTCTCAGCACGTGTGTGTGTACCTGGTGTTTGTGCCGTCGCAGTATCACATCAGTGTGACCCTCCTCACCCCAGACACAGCATAATTGTGTAATCCTGTGATCTATCTTGTAATCCCTTCAAACATACAGTACAGTATCAGAGATTTCTGCCAGATTATATTTTGTAGAGCTGATCTCCATTTATTGTTCATATGTTGTTAGAAAAAAATACAGAAAAATCAGATCTAGTGATCAACAACACAATTTTTGAGGAGGATGCTAGGTTCAAATAAAGCAAAGATGGAATTATTTTCTAGCAAAATAATGATCTGTGTAAATATGAAAGAAAGAAAGAAAGAAAAACAAACTTCAATTTGAACATATCATCTTCAAGGTACCTTGCCATGCTCTGGCCAAGTCATTGTAAAACATGAATTTAAAAATAAATATGAAATCCGATACCAAGCACAACCAGAAATATTCTTCTGAAAAGAAGCAGCTCACACGTTTCACTGGCAATTAATGTTCAAACACAGAAAAACAGCACTTTTATTTTTCAATTATTAGATTTTTAATTATTTGATATTTGTGTTAAATGCAGTTCTGCTCAAGGGCTCGCCATTATAGATAGAGGCTGAGTTTTAAAGAGGGGCCACCAGGCAAAATGGTAAACAACAGAATTAAATGGTAATAATTATTGTTCCAGAAAATAATTATTGTTCAGCTGCCTATCTGCTCTGGTGTTTAAATAACAATGAATATTAGCTGACTTTTTTTTTTCCTGTAAGACAACTGTGTGTGTGTGTGTGTGTGTGTGTGTGTGTGTAGGTGGCTTAAGTTGAATCACATATGCAGGGCACAGATAGGCACACATGCAGCAAATACAATAACACACTCACAAATCCACACGCAGCTGGAGATTAAACACACACAGTGGGTTATGCAGATAAATAATATAATATTCTGCATGTTAATACATGTAATTTCATCAATTGTTATCATTTTTACAACGAAAGGAGTGACTCAAACTCAGTTGTATTATTACTTTTAGTTAGTCCCTGACTTTGCAACGTCTTTGAGGTGTAAGTTATGGTACATATTGAAAAAAACATGATGAAGAAATAAACATTTCTTTAGACAAAAATGATACCAACAATCTGTCCACTGCAAATTCAGATTGTTTTCCACTGCAGTAATTTTTCATATTCATCTGAAACTGTTTTTTTTATTATATAGAAACAAAACAGTTCTTGTTTCTCTGAGACAAATTTTAGCTCTGTCGTCCAAACAGGATTCTGTGGAGCATAAATGGGTGGATTTTACATCTGTATTGTTTTTTGATGTGCTAATCCTCCACGACACAGCATCATCAAAACAGCTTTTATCATTATTATTGTTATTATTGTTATGATTCTGCCTGATCTCTGTGAATTACTGCTGATCCACTGACGCGTAAATACCCTTCTACCACAGTGTGTGAACGGAGGGATTAACAGGCTGAAAGATCCATGAAGGATATGTGACACTGATCTCGCTGCTCTAATGATCATAGAAATGCGAGTCTGTTGTTTTTGACACTCAAACACGTTCAAGTCACATGTGCAAATTAATAAACACACAAACAACGCATGCTCACTGATGTGAGCACATACACAAACATACTGTGTCTCTTACACTACAAGATGTTTTCATGTTGGATTATCTTTTCTGGAAAATGAATGTAATCTATTTTTCACAACCTAATGACAGATGTTATGAATAAAAGAAGAAAAAAAAAAAAAACAGTTTTAATACTACTACTACTACTTCGATTCATTCACAAACAAGACATTATCCTTGTATAATTACAAGACTTATTTATGAGTTTGATTACAGTTTAGAGTGATAATCACAGCTGTTGTACTGTATCTCTCACACCTTCAACCAGAATAGATTTTACTGTCAATCTTTTGATGCACATTATTGTTGTATCTTGAAGGGACAGCGAGGAGTTTGTATCTGGTTATAAAAAAGTCTCATATTAATGTGGATGAATCTACGTTACCCACACTTGTTAATGGGTCTATTTTCGATATATCATTTTGTCTTTATCGTTATTTTGTTATTTTTCTAGTGGTCGGCTCACCCAGCATTTCCTACTTTCGGTTTCGCGGACGCTGCCTGGTAGATCATGGGAATAACGCAGCAGAATCGCCGTTCATGGTCGGAACTACGATGGTATCTGATCGTCTTTGAACCTCCAACTTTCATTCTCGATCAATGAAAACATCTTGGCAAATGTTTGGCTTTCGTCCGTCTTTTGCCGGTCCAAGAATTTCACCGTGCGTGCAGAGGCTCATGGGAAATGTAGTGTGAAAACACTTTGCTTTCCAAAACTCCTCGTTGTCCCTTTAATGTGGAACTTATAGCAGAGTGCATTATTAAGTGCCTTAACTTACAGTAAGAGGTCTTGAAAAGTGTTTTATAGTTCCTATTAAATCATAAATTAGCCTCAGAGAGTTTACCAGCGTGACATGCAGCGCCTTTTAACCTTAGACTCTCGATTTTTACAACAGCTGTTAAAGCTATAGTGCGTAACTTCTATGTGTCTGTAAATATCCGTTTCACCCAAGCCACTACAAGAGGAGATGATACAACACTGATTAAGCCATTCGGCTCCTCTAACACCTCGCAGTATTTTTCAGTATTTGTTGTATTTGTGTTTGGTGTCTTTAGCGACATTCGCGCGCTGGCGCACAGGAAATAACAAGTTTTACCTGACAACGAGAAGGGAGGGGGGAGGAGAGCACTGCTAGAAGCAACATGGCGGAAAACCCGAAGAAGCGACCAAGAGGTTCAGAAGTGGATCCTACTAAAAAGAAAAAGCCGTTCGGCAGAAGGTCAAACGGTAGCAGTGGGGAGTGGAGGGGTGGGTTACACCGGGCCATAGGCCTATCGTTGTAAAATAATGATGCGGTTGTGGATGAAATAATTGCCTATCCACGCAGGGAAATATTGTAATGACTTTGGAATCATCATTATATGTCTTGCTTCTTTCTTCTTTGATTACATTCCAATCCCCTCTACAACTGGCTGGAGGTCAATGAATCTTTGTTTTGAATGTCAAAGGTTCGTTAGACTGAGACTGAATGAGGAGAGATCTACTGCAGCTATTTGTAGCTGGATATCCTCAGCTGCAGGAACCTAGACACACACACACACACACACACTGTTCATTTTAGTTCTAAGTGCCCTGAAGTGGCCTCGATGCCCTGCATTTGACTCTTAAAATACTGTGCCTTTACCAGCTTCCACTCTAAAACATGGATTAAAAATCATAGCTGAGAGCATAAATATGTTTGTGTCTTTGGCGTGTGTATTTGGTTTTTATAAATCCCCGCAGCATATTACACTTTCAGGGGCTCTGTGCGCTAAGTAAGAATCACAGAGTGTAAAATTGACAGATGGGGCTATCTGGTTTTCTTTTAAGTGCTCAGGGACACTCATACAGTTTGGGTGGGTCTCTTGTCATCAGCGGTGCTTTGGTTAATGATGACAGCTGCACTCAGTCATGATTTACTTATTTTAAAAGAGAGTTATCCTCTAACTCCGCCCACCTCGTCACCATTGCCTCCTCTCTCACATGAAATTAAGGACAACATGTTGACTTCTAAATCTAAACATTAAAAACATATGCGGTCCATTAGCATAGTCCCCAGATGTTGTGGTGATAATCCCAGGCCTTCTGCCATTCTGATTGGCCCAGAACTTTAATCATGAGATTGTTAATGCAAAGTACTGGAAACAATAAAAGTGCTTTGTGAGTTTAGAGCTTTTTGTGACACGCAAACACTGAAGTTTTCAAAACAGATTAATATAGAAGGTGCAGAGGTTGACATGGGATACATTATATGCTACATGGCCAAAATATGTGGACACATCAGTATAGTAGTCTATACTTTTACAGCTTTTGGTCTATAATATTGTCTTCTGAAATCTGAAAGGTGTTCATAGTGGAACTCTTTAATGAAAGCTTAAGGCAGTGGGATGCTAACTTTTATCTTTGATAGAAAGTATTTCAGTTGATGTTACTGTAAATGTAGACCCTCATCTGATTCACTACTGCGGTGTTCCCCAAGGTAACGTCCTGGGTCCTACCGGATAAGGCATTTTAAAGATACCTCCTCCTAGATGATGATGATGTCCAGTTTCATATCTCATCCCAGTCTCCCCATGGAGCTAGGTGAACTGAACAGAAGGTGAAAGCAAAGCAACCTACAACTGCAGCAAATTAGTGGCAAATTCTGCTATACAGATGGAACAAATTCTCTGAACAATGTTCAATTTCCTTAGAAAAGATGTCATGTGTTTGTGGCAACTAAATAAACTTAATTTCATAAAACTTTTTCAACGCTTCAAAGAGGAACTATGCAGGATTTTTTTTTGTTTAGCTATGCTACATTTTTACCTTAATTCAACAATTGGAGTAATTGGGATGGTTAAATTAATGACTTGTTACTTACGAGGGAGAATGGAGGCTCTTTGCCTTAAACGTAGCATGTCTTGGCTAAAAACCAACCTTGCAAGATCAGTGCCAACCCGTTGTCCCACCTCTTATCTCAGTGGCCCCGCGAGACGAACGTGCCCCGTAACCCGTAATCTCGTGTTTATGACAGATAAAACTACACAAATATACACGTCATAACAATGTATATAATATATAACATGATCCATTGCTCTATTGATTGCTCTCTGCTCACTTCGTTGAAAACAAATGCACATGGCCAGGAGGAGGGTTAACAAAACAGCAGGAAAACGACTGGACTTGCATAGGTCCCCTTTAATGTCAAAACATTCAAGACACTGAATCATGTAGATTTAGATAGCCGCTGCAGAAAAACGGAGGCATCCTAAAACGTTTGTTATCGACTTAATCAGAGTAATCAAAACCAAAGATACGAGTGCAAACTTCTGCAAATGCGTGCAGAAACATGCCCTATACTCGAGCACAAGTTCAGGACGGAAATGCGAGGTCATTTGGTGCAAGGCGATTTAAAATGGTTATTTTGCAGACGCAGTTTTAAGTTGATCCTCTGAGTGTCTGATCTCTAAATGAACGTTACAGATTTAAATCTCTCCCTCTCTCTCTACTCACTCTCTCTGATCCCAGGCTGCTGGTAAACCTCTGAGTTGTATTTGAAACCCAGAGGCCACAAACAAGATATTTAAGAGAAAGCAGATCTTTAAATGTACCGTGTGTTGGCCTTCTCAGCCATTTGGTTGACATTTGCGAACAGATTTCATGCTGTAAATGATGACAACAGAAAAGGACATTGTTTCCATCATTGTCTTTTTGTTTGCTCAAGTTCTTAGGGCTCATATGAACAGAACAGATTGAACCTGAAAAGGTACCCTATTAAATTAAACAATTTTAAATCAGGGATTCAGAAGACTCTGGCAGTCAATCAGGCAAACGAAAAAGGGAAAATTAAATTATTTCTGCATAAAATGTACAAAAATATATATTGAGCTGATGCTTACTTAATGTCTGCTTCCTATAGCTGCTCTGAATATAACATATAAAGTGTTACATATACCGGCGACTGACAGGTAGACACATATGTGGTTAGATTGGAACTGGCAAAAACATGAATTGAAGGTTTGAAAGTCAAATGTATCAGTAGACCTTTCTTCCTTTCCTAACATTGCATAAATAACCCCATAGGACACTTCACCTGTTGTGAGTTGACTGCTTTCTCTCCACTGAGATTTGAAAACAGAGGGAGAACATAGGTACAATATCTAGAAAGCAACCAACACAGTATAGCAGCTTGTGGCTCAGCCCTGAACAGAAAATGAAGTTCCCCATGTACAGCAGTACACTACTGTAAATAAAACTAACAAAGAGAAGAAACCCCATCACAAAACATATCGTGTTAGTTGAGCTCTCAGAGACTGTCAGACTGAGAGATGTGGGATTAGTTTCATATGGCTGTTGTCTGATGCAGGTCACAGTTTTATAAGCCTCGGAAATGTGCTTGAAACATAAAGTTCATCCTCGGCCAAAGACCAAACACAATCCAAGCACAGCTGAGCTTTAGTTCACATTTGCACATGTTTGTATGTGCATCCTGCACTGTACACTACTGTACATTATGCCATAATGGAATCTTGATTCTAGTTAATGTGCTGTTCCTGGGTTGCGTTATTCACAACTTTATTAATTAAATGACAGAGATTTCATTCCTGATTATTTCTAAGTTGATTATAAGTGAAATATTGCCTCATTTGCCCGCAATTATAAATCCCTGTTAGTAAACACACACGCATACGCTACATGTACACACACAAGGAAAAGACCTAACCAAGTCCTACTATTAGAAAAAAAAGGTAATTTACACATGGATGCTTGATACTTCCACACAGACAAGAAAACAAAGACTGCAATTATAATTCATGATTAATTGATGAGTTAAATTCAAATAAATAAAAAGTCTTTAAAAAGTCCAACGTTGGAGTTAGGTAGGTTAGTAAGGTTTTCAGGATGACAGCAGAGGCACTGCACATGCACTGCACATGGCACTTCACAGTAATACCATGGGTTCATACAGGTCAAATAGGCAGCGAGTCACTCAGCTGCTGTACTGAGTAATCTGTGATCGCTGCATATTTACAGAGAAATCTGTCTCTGTACATTAAGATTTTCTGGTATTTACAGCAGCTTTAACTTATAGCGTGACATCTGTATATTGAAGTAATCGAGAGTTATAACAGGATCAGGTTCAGTCAGTGGCGGATTTCCATGCCAAGGGGTTAGAGTTAGGGTTAAGTATTCCTTGACCTTATGAGATGTAAATAATAGCTACCATAAGAGATTTCTGCTTTTGTACTGGAAGACACCTTACTTTACAAAAGAAGGTATTTTTAAAAATCTATTTATTCGTCGTAAAATCGAGCAAGAGAACGGAAATTTAGTTTAAAAAAAGGGAATAAACTCTGAGACTTTATGGATATTTTTGCTGTGTTGTGTTGTGTGTCAGTGTTGGTGCTGGAGAGTTACCATTCATAAATATAACATGCAAGGGTACACAAATATGCATGTGTACAGCTTAGTGATGTAAGTTAACTCTCCAAATGTAAGTAGAGAGGGATGGGAATTATTGGCCCAAGATGTTTCCATTATGGTCTTATTGTTGTGTGACAGGTTTTCAGGATTAGGATTAAAAACATATGCAGCTCACTCACTGACATGTAACAGCTGCAGATTCCCACACATTTGTTATGGTTACATGGACAAACAATGTGTAACACAACATGGAATTACAGATATATAAAATTATATGTTAATCTTACAGAACAATGGTCCAGAATTGTCTGTTTGACACAGCGAAAGAATTGACCAGTGTACGTGCTGTGATTACCATGTGGTATGCCTTATCTGGATCTTAACAGTAAGAGCAGCAAGGTAAATGAGGTAGCCCAGACTTTCTACTTGATAGCCATGTTATCCATTGATTTCCATATTATCCACAGAATCTCACTGCTTCTCTGGCAGTCCCTGGACAGGTTGAAAGTCAAAGGTACAGCAGTACTACTCTGGGCTAATTCTGTATGTTTGAACTCCCCTCCTCTGTCTCTAAAGTTGAGCCCAGATGCTCTGTTAAAAAAAGAAACGCTTAATGGCAACACGCCGTCTTATTCACCTGTGGCTCATGACCACAAGTGAGAGTTGTAATTAAACTTTAAATTTATTCAAAGAGCTTCGTTTACAGGCTCAGTTCTGTCTTTCACTGTCAGACACAGTGAGTGCACGAGTTAATGCTGCAGTAATTCACCTGTCAACAGGCTTCCTCTCCTTTTATCCCTGTAGTCACTTTGGTCCTAGAGGGAACCATATTTTCTCTGGTCTCAGACTTAACCTCTTCAACCTCAGAAACAAACCAACGGTGCCACTGTGTACACAATGAAGGCCATTTTCCAGTCAGGACAAGAGTGCTTCATCAAAAATAAGCAATGCATTCCTGAGTCCCTCATATTAAACACTATTAAACACAAGGGAAACAGCTTTCAGTCTCATATTGGCGCTCTAACTTCAGGAGTTTGGTTCCAGGGGCAGGACAGTATATGGAGGTGAACATCTGTATACAGCTGGTACTGTTCACACTGTAGAGGTGAAAAAAGTGGCCCATATGACATACACAGATGTTTTGTGGGAGAGCCCAATAATTAGGTGTTTCAGAAAAGTGCATTGGCCAATATCATCTCAGGGCTAAATAATATCAGTGTGTTATCATTCCACCATCTCACAGGATGAGGCTAAATAAGCTTAATTTGAATTTGAGTTTGACCAAAATGTGCCCACTGAGGGAATAAAACAGGGGGGAAGGACACTAAGATCAGAAGCAAAAGCATGGTTTATCTCACATTTAAATGATCAGGCAGCTTGAATTCAGCTTCTCACTGTGCAATAACGTCAATATTAAATACAAGTTATGTCACTGACGCAGAGAGCATGGAAGAGTTTACATCTCACTGCAAACGGATTATAACTGGAGTTGAAATAAATATATTTCATTGATTTTTCTCTGGTCTGAATTGTATTAATTTGTGTGGCTCCATTATGATCTAATTTAAAATTCCACTTATTTTAATTTCACCTTTATCTTTTAAAAAACCCTGCGTAAAATCCAGCTCTCCTTGAGGTATAGTTTGGTTTCTAGTCTTTTGCTACTTCCATATGTGTCACTGGGCGTTCTCGCCCAAAACCCTTGGAGAAGACTGATGGTTAACATCACTTTCTTTCACCCCCTCTTCCTCCTCCTCTTTCCCTCCCTCCCCCCCTTCTCCGTCCTTCCTTCATCACGTCACACGGCGTGTCCTGCGGGATCCGGGAAATGATTAAGGAAGACAGTTTCAAATACCTTTCAAGCCTCTCCCTGATGGCACCGTAAAGTAGGTGGGCATGGAGAAGGTGGGAGCTGGCAAGAGGAGGATGCCAAGCTGCCCGGCAGAGACAAGAGAGAAGGTAAATATTTGAGTTTATGGGTATTTTTTACATATGGGGAAGTAGAAGGGGTGATGGGTTTGCCAGTACATGGGGATTTGTCTATGTTGGTGAGAGGAATGACTTGTAGTACTTTGATAAGTTTCTGTGTTTGCTGAGTTTGCAAGGTACAATCAGAATGGGCCTATACACTGTATACAAATGACTGTGACTGAGAGAATAAGAAAGAAACAAGTGAAACAAATCTGAACTCCCCTCACATTTATCATCTCCTTTAAACCTGTAATATACTTCACATAGGGGTGCTCATGGTGACATACATACAGGGTCCCTCATTGTGACATGCTGCTCGTTGGAGTGCGTGCATGAGTGAATACATATCTGTGTCTGTATGTATGTCTATGTATGTGCCTCTATATGTGTGTGCATGGGTCTTTGTGAGGGAGAGATAATGAGATCTTGTTCAGCTGAGGCCTGGTCTTGATCCCCAGAAGCCCTGGACTCATTTCAGTGAGAAACCTCTGAACAGAGTGAATACGAAACTGAGCACCTCTGGCAGAAACACAAACCTGGTCTCAAGTACAGGGATCTGAGCAGATGATAAGCCCGTTATGCACTATAAGCCTACAGAAGGCCGGGATGATAGTCTTTGTTCTTATTTGAGGATAGAGCTTTTTATGACTTCATCCATTTTTCAAGGAAGTAAATACAAGTCCCTGCACAGTACTTCAACTGCTTCCTACAGTCAATAACGTCTGCTGCCCTCTCTGCGCTGCACTTTTTCAGCTATATTCAGTTATAGTAGAAAGAACATGTCTTGAAACCTGTTTTCATTAGTGTCCCAAGTACCGGTCAGGAGGCATTTTGATTAAAACATCTGTAAGACATTTGAACAACAACATTAAAAAAGCTGCAGCACCTTCACAGCTGTTACTGTACATTTTTAAAATATGGATTATCCCATACAGCCCTTGAAAAAATGCTATTTTAACTACACTAAAGCAATCAGTTTTAGCACAAGAACACTTTAAATAATTCATCTGTTCCCAAGACCTGTGAGCTCACTGCTGTTGTAACGCTCTGTTAGATAGTTGTTAACTCTAACTACAGGTGCTACAAATCATATACAAACCAAACACAAAAGAATCTGCTTCACCTCTCGTAACGAGAGATAATGACAGAGAAGATCTCAGATCAGTGTGCAGTCTCTTTCCTTTATTGATATGATGGTTGGCTTGCTACGATACCCAGAGCCACCAAGATATTTGGAGTCGCTACAGTTCTGTAAACTGTACCAGGTGCACTTGTAGTACAATTATAGTTAATGGGTCTATTGTGACTCAAGACATAAGTATGCATCACCGTTTTCATCAACAGATAATGCACCTTTTGTGTTTGCTCACACTGTTCACATTTTACACACTGTTCACCACCAAAAAATGTAAACGACTCAAATTAATTCTATAAATCACTAGGCTTTAGTTTGCATTGACTCAGTTATGTAACCAAAGTTTACATAAGACTTTTTCCTTATTACCATTATAGAATATCTAATGCAGGCCCTGTGGTACAAGCTGTAACATAAAGGCCATTTTACTGTCGCTACCAATAATAATACTTCTACTAATATTATTATTATTTCCCAAAAAACACCATCTATGGTCACTGTTAAAAATACAGTGCTTAACCCACAGTGGTAATGTGAACCAAATCTTATTTTATTCGTCGTCTCAATATTATAAACTGCTGTGCAACCTTTTGGCACTTTCTTTTCTTTCTTTCTTTTTTTCTTTCAAGCTCTTTTCATTTCTCTTTTCCTCCTCCCCTCTCCCTCTCCTCTTCATTGCTGTCAGCTAGCTTCACCATGTGAGTTAGCCAAAGCTATCACTGTTCCCTTTTCTTTTTGGCATTGTTCAAACTAAATGGAAACAAGGTAATTAGCTTGTTACAATTAAAGCGAGACGAGCGGATGAATTGTAATCACCCGCAATGGAGTTCCTGCTTTCTCCCCTGCAGCCTCCAACAGGCCAGCTGAGCTATCCTCATTTGCATAATTAAAATATACAAATGATAATGGATTTTGTAGTCAATGTCCAGAGGCTGCAGAGGCAGGGATGAGAAGAAAATATGAAATCACAATAACAACCACGCTGGCTTCGCCTAGAGGGGAGGGGAGGGGAGGGGAGGGACGAGGAGAAAGGAAGGTAAAGAGATGGGAAGAAAAGAATGTGGTGCCACTGGAAAAGATGGAAAGAGAGAGAGAAGGATGTGAAGATAATAGAGGATAAGTGAGAAGAAAGAGAAAAGACAGCCTGAACATCAGGGAGAGCAGAATAAAGGTGGACCAATTACATTTGCAAATAGCACACGCCTGGCCCTGGCCTGCGTTGCCCTCCCTCTAGGGAAGTCTTTCGCCTGATTACATGAAATTGGGATAGAATTAAACATCTAAGAGTTGTCCTAAGACAAACCAAAATGAAATTAGAACCCGACTTCTTTTTTACCTCGGAGCGTCACAGGGCCGCACGGCAGGGAGGGAAGGAGGAATGAAGGGATTTTTGCAATTAGGTGAGGGACAATGTTGGTGAAATTAGGCCTTAGAGCTGAGTTCTTTCTCCCTGTGCTTTCTCTTCCCACCCACCCCCACCCCCACCCCCCTACCCTGGCTTTCTCTATAGTTTTCTTCTTTTTTGCTGTGAGAAAGTTCAGAGGCAAAACAGCTGTGATCTCTTGTTGCCGATGTGGTAATAGGCTTCAGATACGCACACACACACAAAGCACTGCGACGCCAAAATACATTTAGACACACTTGAGCCTTGGTGATTTGGCCTGTATGGCAGCTCAGTGCACAAAGAGCATGGCAGTAGAGTGGTGTGTGCTGTGAGCACCGGGCATAGCCCCAAAACAACAACTGAACAGCTCTTCAGTCACTAAACAAACTTCTGTGTTGCTACAGTAAAGGATTGAGGGAGGGCGTTCTCATGTGTTGAGGGACCTCCTTAAAAACACAAGTGTTACTTGCCTCATCCAAAAAAGTGTATGAAATGTTTGCTCAGGGGTTGACTATGAGCCTCTCTGCCTTTCTCTCAATGCTGTCGTCATACAGTAATTACCTTTGTATACATTTAAAAGATGTCTAAATTACTTACTAAATCAAACACATCAATCTAGAAAGGGTTTTGTTGTGTTATAAGACAATTTAAAATGTTTTATATTCCATTCATGTTTTCCCACACAGGGATCAGGGGTGATGCATTATGCCATCTGATCATACCAATGTACTGTAAGAGAGAGGGAAAAAAAGAAAGAAAAACAGATGATACAGGTCTTATCCACACGGAAATGGAGCTTTCCTAAAAAAATCTTTTACATTTCGCTCTTAAAGGTTTTCCGTAAACACAGCACGATTACAAGAAAATTCTGTATTAAAGCAGAAGTAAGCAATCCGGTCGTTTTGGCTAACTTCTTGTCAGCAGATGGAGTTAGCAGTCCCCGCCCTCGTCCCTACGTCACCACATGCACACGCATCCCTTGGCTGCACACACAGACAGGACCGCCCCTTTATGCCATTCTCTCTCCCCATTGGATAAAGGTTGTAGGATACAAGGAAAGTTTTCTCCTCGGCTTACAGCAGAGCAGAGTGACTGACAGACCCGTGTTTCAGACCAAACACTCTATATAAGTGATTGCTGTTGGAAGATATAACTATTTAAGACTTTTATTAACACAAACATTCCGCTTACTTCTGCTTTAACACTAAACCACTGAAAACAACTCTAAACACTGCAGTACATTTGCCAAGCCTGTAACAGTGCGTTCACACCGGGCGCGAGTTTGCCCGCTGGAATATTTGTTTTTACTCGCGGCATTCACGCAAATATTTCACTTGAGTTCAATATTTTGAACTTGCGCGAACAGGCGAATTTCGCCATTCGTGCCGCCGGCACAAATTTGCGTCCATTCGCGTCTTTACATTGACTTTGTATGTAATCTTATCGCGCGACAAATTTGCCTCGCACCCGATGTGAATGCACTGTAATGATGTGAAGCATGCACTTAAAGATTGCACACTGTATACAAGTTTCAAACATTACAAGCATTGACTGTATAAGATTACAAGTCGACAAAAGAGAATTTTGACTTGGAGTCGTGCCAGTCCCAATATACCGATATTATACCCATATAGTGGACGCATTTCAGTTGCAGTATCTGAGGGAGCCAACAGAGAAGGATTTCCCTCAGGCCAGGTCAGAGAGGTGGGGCTATGACATCATCGTTTCACAAAGGTATAAGGAGTCGTTTTGTACATGAAAATGCTAGGGTGGAGTTTTGAGGTCCGTTTTAAAAAATGAATGCTTTAGGGTCCCAAAATGCTGTTTCTATGTGGGTGAAATGCCGATACGATAAAAGAAAAAAAAAAAAAACTTTTGCAGATACTCCTACATTCATCCACATGCGGACGGGCCCACAGTTCTTCTAATTTTCTTAAAACCTAATCAACATAATGTGTCCTTTGTCATTGTTGTAAACATATTATTTACTTTAAAGGCAATAGCATAAAGCATACAGTTTAATATTTATATATATATTTATACACCCAGCTCTGTTTTCAGTCTGCACGAAATCCAGAATAAAATATCACTCCACTGTTGTAGCAGTGGTGATGTTGAAGTCATGCAACCACGGCATATTTATACAACCTAGCTTTGGCTTCTTACTTATGGTGATTGCATTTAGGATTCACACATTTTTGATAGTTACAGATCTTATTTTCTGCAGTAATCAATAAGCCAATGAAGAAATCCTACTAGATTTTTGGTCGAGAGAACAAGGGTGACGCTAACTTACAGACTGGTCGACATAAAATGTATAAAAACATTACTCTATTGATTAAAAGGTGCAATAACAATGCCACACAAACTCTAACCCCTGCTTCTACAACATCACACAACAGGAAGTCACTGTCAGGACCAAATAAAGTTTGGTTGAGTTATTGTTTGAACAATTAACCAGAACCCTTTATTCATCTGATGAGGCCATTCTCCTTGTATGTGTGGTTGTTGTTGTTTTTCTTTTTTAAGTTTTTGTTCACACTGCTTTTCTCTTTCATTCATCCCTCTCTCCATGGACCAGGAAAGAACTGCACTGCATTTGTCTCTCTGTGTACATATTGTTCTCCTCCTCTTCCTATTCCACTTTATTTCCCATCTACTTGCCTCCACGATGACTCAAATGTTCTCTCTTCCTTCCTTTGAAGCTATTCCCATGAAAACTGTACTACCAGCATGCGTGCGATGAAATGAAATGTTCATGGTGGTGTTCGAGGGTTCCCTCTGTCTCTCTATTTAAACAGTCATTTTCTCTGTTCTTTTGTCTTCATCCTCTCCTTATGCTTCCAATAACATACACACATACACATACACACACACACACGTTAGACTCTTCTTTTTGTCTTCTCTCTGCAGCCGTTTTCTTTGTGTCCATATTCCCTTTTACATCTCTCTGAACTTATCTTTACTCTCACTGCATCTATAAACAAATCTACGCTTTACTGTTTAGTCTTTATTACTTGCGCTTAATTCTTTTGTTAAAGTTATACATGCTTGTATAACTCAGCATGTGTTCCCGTTTGCATCGGCTCCCACCTCTCTTTGTCAGTGCGTATGTGTGTGTGTGTGCGCGTGAGTGAAAGCAATAACAGTGGCAGAGCTGTAAGTAAATAATGAGGAGTAATCAAAGTTAATGGAACCCAATGGGAGCCACAGCTTCTGTGTGTGGCAATAATCTCATTTAGAGAGAGAGGCAGATTTAGTGGATAATTGGGGCCTAAGTACTCACTGATTCCCCTGCTAACTAACTAACAGAGCTGCCGATGCTCGTTTTGTTTGCAATCACGCCGACACAGATGGAGCGCAAACAAAGACAAGACGTTCGATGCATTCCCTCGTCTTGGCACGTTCTCCGCTTTCGCCTTCCTTTCCTTTTTTTTGTCTTCTCTTCCCTCTTTTACCAACACGCCATGTTTTCCTCTCATTTTCTCCTTTCCTTTTATGTTGCCTCATCACCTCTCTTTCTTCCTCCTATACACTTCTGTTCTTGTAGCTTTCCAGTCATTTCCCTTCCTCTTTTCATCTCCTCGATTCTCCCTTGTTTCCTCTCCTCTTTTTCTTTGCTTCTCCTCTCTGTCTGTTCTTTAAACTCATCACCTTTCATTTGATCCCCGCTGTTCCCCCTTTGTGTTTTATCTAGTCTCAATTTCATTATTTCCCTCTCTTCTTTACCTCACTTTTCCTTTTTCCCATTTTCTTCCTTCCCTGGTTTGCCTCTACTCCTTTCTGTTTTCCCCTTCCCTTTCTTCCGACTTCCCCTCATTGTTTTCCTTTAACTTGTTTCTTCTTTCTCTCTTTGTTTTCATCTCATTTCCTTTTTTTCTTTTCCCACCCTTCCCTATTGCTTCCTTCCCCTTTCCCTTTCTCTTTCTTATCCTTTCTTTCTCTCCTTTCTGCACTCCTGTTTTCCTGCCTTTCATCCACATAAAGACATGAAAGTCACATGCATGTATGTGTGGACATGTATGTTTGTGTGTGATGGAGTTAATGGAGGATGTTGTCAGTCACACAGTGGGGTGCCACTCGATCTTGGGAAAGACCAGCATGCTTTGCTCCAGGTGTGCGTACGTTTGTGTGTGGAGTGGGTCTGTATGTTTTTCTGTGCAGCGGTCCCAGACTCAGAGGTGTCGAGATATCATTATGGAATAACACAACAGTGTGTGTGTGTGTGTGTGTTGCTTTTGTGTACATAGCTGAGTTGTAACCCCCATTTTAATAAGATGGACAAAATGTCCTCAACATGAAAAGTTGACCACAACTCTTAACTCTTCTTCCTATTCACACACTTCTTCCCCACCGCTTTCCAATTATCAGTCTTCCTTTCTTTTTCCTTGTAATCTTGTTGTTTTTTGCTAAACTTACCCCACTTCTTCCATTTCTCCCATTCAATTTATGAATATGAATCTCTGAAGAATAGTTAAAGCATCTCAATATTAAACAAAATTAACAAGAGAAATAATTAACAAACAGACAAAACATAAGCCACCCGATTTCCCCTACGTCTCTTTCATCTGTTTACACACATTTCTATAATCTTATGTTTGCTTTTACCTCCTATTTTTTTAAATTTTGTTTTTCTTTTCTATCTACAATATATTTTACACACTGTGATTACAGTATGATGAAGTATGCTTGATCAGTTCTCATTTCATCACATACTGCATCATAATGGGCAACACTGACTTGAGGATCAACCTGCTGCATTATCAGACCTAAGTGAGAGTCTAACTCCAGGTCCCTGTGGCAATTAAATCTGCAACTGTGGCAGCGTTAGCGCCTTGCGTTTGGTCTAATCTACAGAGAGTCATTACTCTAACAGGTTTTCCTTCTCTGTTTGACTGTGAACAGCAGAATTTGATCATTCCATGTTGTTACACACTCATCAAGCAGAGTAATTTTTCTAGGGTGCCAAAAAGCCTTGCAGGTCAGGTCACATATTTAAAAGTACAATTTGCAAAGCCTTCCAGCTACATTTAATATTTTTAAGTATGGTTATGCCACTGTGATTATAAGTATATGTGTTCAGTGTGTGAATGCATGGTGGTGTCTACAGATGAGTGCAGACGTTTGTATGTGTGTGTGTGTGTGAACAGCTTAAAGCAGCACAGCAGGGCAAAGCCAGTCTGTAAAAGATGTATTTAATCTGAAGATATTCAACTCAGGTTATTTTTACTTACCATCACTCGGTATTAAAAAGCACAGTTACAGTTATTGTTCTGTCAGGAGGTAGTTACGCTTATTGGAGAGGACCTTGGGAAACCAGGAAGCAACTGAGATTAAAGGGGGTGGGAGGGTGAATGCTGTTTAATCAAGGAGTGCACACACACCCACACACACACTGAAAACACACTTAGACCTAACTTGTATGCTGAGAACATACAAAACAATATCACTCAGTTACACTTTTATACCTCATGTATAATGTACATTTAGGAATAATAAGTACAATTTGTTCCCATTCTCTCTCTCTCTCTCTCTCTCTCTCACACACACACACACACACACACACACACACACACACACACACACATGCGCACGCTGACAACATGCACACGCATCTAAGGCCTAACTAAAGTCCCCATTACATAAATGAGCAGGATAAGATGCTTAAACATTATTTACACAGAGGGAAAGAGGGGATTAGGATCAACCCTTTGTTTCCTTTTGTTTCATTTTATTTTCTATTTTTCCTATTTGATGATATTTTTTGTTTGAACCTAAACTCAGAAATGATGAAACTGTCCAGTTTGCCAACAGAATTTGCAACTTATCTTTTTTCTTGTTTTGTAGACTCACCTTCTTTATTTAAAATGCTGCTCAGTGCTCTATAGTGGACATACGTTGTCAGTGTGATATAAAAGACTCAAAGAGAATAGATCACAGCAGCATTGAGTAGAAATAATGTTGTATAGTCTCCTGCCTGCAAACAGTATTGCTTAGTGAGTCAGGGAGTAAATCGACCTCTGCGTAAGAGAGCTAACTGGAGCGACAAGTCATTCTGTCAGAAGTCCTGATTGGCTCATTTAAATACCGCTCAGGTGTAATTGGCTGGCAAATTAAACTGTCATTATTGGACAGGTGAGGAGGGAAAAAAGCACAGGGAAGTGACAGGACAAAATAGCCGCTGTGCTCTCATGGGAAAACTCTGGGAAATAAGGGGAGACAGACATATACACACAGACACACACTTAGAGACCTCGTTCTAAAGTACACATGATGCATGAGCTCACTCAGACATGCATAAATACATGCAGGCCCTCTGAGTGTATGTATTTACTTAACTACAACTGTCTGATTCCCTTTGTCCTTTATTTTCCACTTTCTTAAGAGTCTTCCATTATCAGCTTTTCCAAATCTCTTTCTATCTTGCATCTCTTGTCCACTTTCTATTTTGACATGACTCCGTAATAAAAGTGATGGATGGACAGTGACCAGAGCTTCTCCAGGTGAACCCTGACCTCCCCGAGAGTGTGTGTCACTATAGCCCATCTGTGTGGGCCGTTAAGAGCCTCTCTTCCTTTGCCCTCTTTTTCTGACCCACATCCTCAACGGTCAACACTGAGAGCACTCAGGCCCTGGGGAGTGTGTCTCTCTTTCTGTGTGTGTGCGTGTATTTATTAGAGTCGGTACATCTAGGGGTAAGTCTTAGGAGGGAAAACAGACACACACAAAGAGTTTTTCATGATCTCATCAATGGATTGTGAATACAGTATTAACGATGGCTGGGCGGCCCCTGGCCACTACTTACTGAATCAGATATGTGACATCTGATATAGCCTCAATTTGAAATCCATTTGTAATGTAATATAGCAGTGTACTTCATGTGAAGGTCAGGACCCAAAGTTGGGTCACTGAAAGATCATAATTATTTTTTGTATGAAGCAGACTGTCATTTGCTTTTGAAGACATGTTAAACCAGTGTGTGCGGTTCTCTCAGCTTTGACCGTCAAACCTTGTACATCAGCCTGCATAAGATATGAATGTATTTTATTGATGGAATATCTAAGTTCAAAACATTTAAAGACTATTTTCTCTAGCTGCCAGCTATTTTCCCAAAGCAACAATTAATAGTTCGAATGAATAGAAATTACTGGACAATGGCCAGAGCCCAAGGTACCGTAATCAAATTGCTTGTTTCATCTAACAACTAAGATCTTTGATTTACACATGAGACATAAAAACAGATTAAAGCAGCCTATTTCACATTTGAGAAGATGGAAGCCATGAATGTTTGGCATTCTTTTTTTTTTATCCGTTATGCTGATAATGGGTAACGGGTCACAATGAATGAACTTCTTAATCAATTGTTTGTTTTCCTATTGTAATTTACAATGTCAGTGTGTTACAGAATTCCACTATTGGTTTTAACATTTTATCTGAAAGATACACTGACTTTCATCTTTAATGTAAGTAAATAATCAAACTTATTATTATTATTATTTACATTTGTTGTTCACAGCCACAGTCTCACATCGTTTTCAACATGGCAGAGATAAGCTCACAGATTCCACACTCTCAGATCCTCCGGAGCAATAGTGGTGCTCATTGCTCAAGGTACTGGTCACTGTTGAGGGAATGGACACAATTTCCTCTTCAGGTTTCCCTAAAGAGATGTTCCCAGTCACAAATTTGACTGATTGAGCTCTCTAGGCTACAGTTCAGCAGTTATATTATTTCTCACATATGCAACCAAAACAAAACTGAACCTGTTCATTTTCAACAGGACATTACAAAATTGTGTCCAACTGTTGCACAGTACTGTAATTACACGGCTTTCACTGTTAGTCCAACTCCAATAGATGATAGATTCAGAGCTGTGGGATTCAGTAGGGATCGCACAATGTTTTGCCTCACACTATCATACTATTAATAGGTGGTATTGAGTATGACATTATAATGGCCAACTGTATTCCGCTAATGACATGGTCCAGTGAACCATCTGTCTGGGGAATGAGAGGACAGCAGACATTAGATCGGCTGTCAGAGGTGACACACACGCATAGAGATGTTCTATGTGTGCACAGAGACACAAAATCACGGACAAACACACAGCGCTGTCATTAAATGCTGTTTAAAAAGGATAGCCTTTGGTCGGTGTGTGTTTTGAGTGCATGTTTTTGTGCACAAAGCTCAAACAAATGGATTCAATATCCCAAACTGGGCCTGTGTGAGTGTGTATTTGTGTCTCAAAGGCCTGTGCCCCTGTTGTGACATCATCTATGAATGTCATAATTGAGGGTCGGTAAATTGCCGCTGTTCCCCGCTCAGCGTCGCCCCATGTGTCAATACCGAGGTTCAAGGTGACGGTCCGGATCAATACGCAGAGACAGGAGCCATCCGCTGAATTTACAGCCCAGTAACAAGAGAGCCATGAAATGACGCTGCTGTAGCCTTCAGCAAGCTGCTGGACGGGACTGCAGCGCTGCCGGCGAGCATTTGTCAAGCATGCACACCAGTGATTCTCTGAGGAATTTTGTGCTCTTGTTGTTGTTGTTTTTCTTTTCTTTCTTTTTTTTTTTTGGGGGGGGGGGGGTACATAATTTTGCTCTGAGTTTTGCGTCAGTCACAAGTGTGGTGTATTTTTTTTTACAATGGTGGTTTTCACTTGAAGGAATAATGGGCCACTTACAAAAGAGATAATTTTGCTCGTCAGAGGAGCAAGCACAGGTGAGACTAATAATATTAACGACGGCTCTAGTTGTCCCAGTGAGTCATGCCAAAGAGCCAGTATTAATATTCTTAATCACAAAAGTGCTTCATTGATGAAATAACAAAATACAATAAGTTACTTGCTTGAATTTTATTTTTATTTTGCATATAATTACATTTGGATACAGATTCGGATACAGCGGATGAAAATGGATGGATGGATGGATAATTACATTTGTTTAAATTGATTTGTTAGTTCACTAAAATGAATATCTCTAGTAGGTAGTTTTAAATAACCACCTAATAGAATATGCATTAGTTATTGTATAATAAAATAGATAACATACTATGAATGTGTGACTGTAAGATTGCTGTCAAATTGTATTTTGGCATCACAGTTCAGCTACTTTCACTTAAGAAGATCTGAATATCTTTTCTGCTACTGCTATGCTTTTCCTGCCATAAAGTTGTGTCATCAAGTCATTTTGTTCCTTTTGCATGCAACCTGGCTGAATGGACTCAAGATCCATGGGCCCAAGGCCAGAAATACTCTGAAGTGACCATTATTACCATTTACACATTTACCAAAACTCACAGAACTGCAGGAGTTCAGAATTGTGTTCATCGCTCCTTCAATATATTTTCTAAGCAATAATAATACTGTTGCATAGTTAGACTACCCTCACAACAAAATTACTATGAATATCTACATATATTTGACAGCACAATACCTGCTGCAAAGTCTTACTTTACTGAAGTGCACAATCTGTTTAGTTTGGAGATGATTTGAAGACAAAATCATAAAAGAATACAATCATACTGTATTCAATGGGAACTTTGGTATAGAATAAAAACACATTCATTTCTTTGGACTTCCATACAGCACGTATACATGAATTCACATGCATGTGTGGGCGTGTAAGCACATGTGTGCATGTGTTTTTGCGTGCATTTATGAATTCATCACAGGAGCTATAGTGTCCAGCAGGCATGGATGTCACAATGATAGTAGGTGAGCTGTGAAGGTGACGATGCCTGCTGTGTGTGTTGGTGTGTGTGTGTGTTCCAGGTGATGGATTAGCTTCATTTCCAGTGTAAGCCGTCTGTTGTAAGTGAGTGAGAGTGTGTATGCTTGAACCCCAGCAGCAGGAGGGAGTGTGTTAGTGATATGTGTGTCTGCTGGACCATGTGTGCGTGAGAATGTGTTTCTGTCACATTGTGTCTACTTATAAGTGTCTTTACCTGCATGTGTGCGTGTCTGTAAGTGTGTGTGTCTGTGTGACAGTGGCTGAGTGATGGGTCCAGTATAGCGTGTAGTATAGCAGTCAGACGCTGGGTCTCCATCGCCGGGGGCAACGGCGAGGTGTGTGTACAATCAAACGTCTGTTGACAGACACGATGGACATCACACAGTTATGATGACCTCAACCTGCTGCAGGTGACCCCACCCCCACTCGTAGCCCTCACACGCACACACACAAACTGAAATGTACTTTTGGTGTGTTACTTTTTAACTTATTGTAAAAAAAAAAATTCCTGCTCGAAATACGCTTTGCTAATACAATCAAATTAAAAAAACAAAAAAACAAATACCGATTTATTGTGTATGTATACTGAATCCCTTTTTGTGAGTAATGGTCAAGGAAAACTGACCTACAGTATACAGTAGATGATTTCCATCAGCTGTGACACTGCTGCTGCTGCCTTGCAGTATTTTCTAAAAAACCTTGAGGTTTTAAACCCTTAACATTTTGTACAGATACAGTAGTTGTTCAACTGAACTGAAACCCTGAAACTTCTATTTAAAAGTATAATTCTCTTGCTTTCTATTCTCTTTATTTGCACGCAAGGAATCTTGAGATATGGTTTGGGGTATGGCCACAAAGAAACCACCATTTGGAGCCCTCATTGTGCAGGAAGAGAGGGCCACATTTGAAGGAGCCTTTGAAATTGGACAGTCTAGTCACAACGCTGTGATGGACAGTCTTCAAATGCAGACTCTGAAGGATGCAGCTGCTCAATTAGAACACAGCTTATAATGCACATGCTCTCAACCAGCTTGGACACATTAAGCTATAGGTTCAAAAAATAAGACCTTACAAACCTTTGATGTCTATGCATCCATCGAAAGCAATATGTTGTGTCAAGCAGCATCTTAAAAATGTCCAACATTTGCAATGATTTTATGCATTTATAATGAAAACTTTATGGTTTGCCATTGAATTCTCTTCCTGTCTTGTATTTCTTTTATACAATGTCACTTGGTGAATTGGTGACAAATGAAAAGAATGTTATAATGAATTGATATCATTGATTAACAGAAGAAGGATTAGAAAGGATATCAGCGGTAAATAAAATAGGAACTTCTTTCAAGACAAGACATAGAAATCAAGTCAATTTAAACTAAAAAATGGCCTCAAAGTGAGGCTCCATGTCTTCTGTTCAGTCTGACACTGTTATCGGGTTGCGTTTCAGAGCTGATGATTAATATATTTAGAATAAACCACATGGGAGTGTCTTATCTGTTGTGCATAAAATCAATTAATACAACTTTTTGATTTAGAAAAGTGAAGTGGGTAAACAGAGTGGCTTTGACTTAATGTTCATTTGTATGCTGGTGTGTATGCAGGCGTTTGTGTATATGTGCTGTATCTGTGTGTACATACTGGCTTGGTGTGTGTTTGTAAGTTGTTGTTTTTTTGTTTTTTTTAGTCCCCCTGTGAGCCCAAAACAAGGTAAACGTATAATAATAACATCTTCAGAATGTATCTCCCCATCTTTCTCCCTTGAGCAAAACAACCCACACCACATACCTCCTCCACACCTCCTCCCCCCGGCGGTGCGAGGAGCATCCGGGTGTGAAATGTAAAAGGGAGAACGCTGTCGTTCAAACTGTCCCAACCACCATTGTCTCCCTCTCTCTCCCGCCCTCCCTTTCATTCTCATCCCTCTCCCTCTCTCTCAGGTGGGCTGGCTGCTGCAGGTTGCAGGTGCGCAGGACCCCTCAGCCAATGAAAAATGAGTGCCGTCGCGTGCCGTGACTTTGATGAACCTCACCGTATGTCGGCCTATCACTCTTCTCCATTTGGCTTCCCCCGGAAAAACCGGCCTGCTACACATACACACAGTTGCACGCACGCACACACAGGTGGCGAGCACTCGGGACTGAGTATTTGTCTTGTTGAAGGAAGAGGCTGCGCTCGGGTAAATACGCGGTCAAGAGTGCCTGTTTGTGTGTGAATGTGTGTGTGTGTACTCACATAATACCCAAAATGTGGAGAGTGCTTGAGAAGATTTGGAGACACATCTGTTAAAAAGTTATTTGACTTTGAAGCTACTGCACTGAAAAGTTAACTGAAAATAAACAAAGTGATTTTTAACCATATGAACTCTGAAAGCTTGGGGTGCAGCAGACATCCGTGATGATCTGTGTGGTTGTAATAAAAAAAATTGTAATAAAGCGATTCACTAGAAAGAAAATTAGAAAATAGAAAGATTGAATGAATGAATCAGGATCAGCGTTGCAGAATGTGGTCCATTAATATAATTCACTCCATCCACTGTGAAATGTGAACCTTCTCCAAATGTCCTACTGCCTTCCTTTCTCACTCATGCACATTCCCCTTTTCTGCAGGAAGAAAACATTTTTGGATGTATTAACACCAATCCACAGTCCAGACGTCACTACTGCGTATGCATGTGTGGATCATATATGTGTGTGTGTGTGTGTGTGTGTGTGTCTGAGTGTGTGCCACAGATTGTGTCCGGTATCTGCTATGTGAGCAGCTAAGAGTCGGGGGGCTAATCCCTCCCAGTTGGTCCCTAATCCTGTTCTAATCCCTTTAAAACTCTCTATCAGCCTCTCAGGACCTCCGGAGGGGTTAAATCTTATCAAGTCCCCCACGCACCCCCCTACGCACACACACAGTACTACTGGTTAAGTGTCAACAAGTCACTGTCTTTCTTTGTGTGAAATGATCCACTTGATGAGATTATGTCATTTGAAACGGAAGGAAACCAAAATTTTGCTTAACCTTTCCGTCTTAGCTGCAGCCTCATTCATGTTCCTCATCTCTCATTCTCTATCTCTCCAATGAGGACAGATGCAAATGTAAGACAATGAGATGAAAGAGTATTAATTCCTTAAAATAATTAAATACAGCATTTACATTACAACTGTACCGCTCGTACCCCTTAACCAATAACAGTAATCTTAGCATCCTAAAAACCAATAAAGTGCATATTTTGATGTTTCTCACACCGCTCTGTTCTTCATAGCTGGGCCTTATCCTCATATAACAAGAAAATCCATCATCTAGCTGAACTTCAAATCAAGACCACTCTGTTGTTACGGGGTCAGAAAACAACAATAATTGTTTTAAGACAACCTGGAATCTGAGCATGTTTCATGAACTGAGAAAATAATGGACGAGATAAAGATAATGTTTTTTTGTGAGTTTATCAGTCTCTGTATTAGGACATCTATCGGTGCATCAACATGACTCCACAGTGACAACTTAGACAAGGAAAATTGTTTGCAGTGAGCTGATTAGTTCCTCCAGTGAGATCAATGAAATCAATTTGTATAAGATCAAAACTGTTACTGAACATACTGACTGAAGTATCCAGGTGTATGATTTTAACAAACCTATGCCAATCAGTCAGAGCTAGTTATACAGCAGGCTGTGGTTTGGCCAGCTTTAATTTTCTAATAAAACACATATTTCATCTTTTATAAAGGAAGTACCCACTTTCATTACACAAACACACACAGACTTACACACTCCCTTTAATCCTCTTGTTCAACCTCAGCCCCCCCCCCCCACTTCCCAAACAGACAAACGCATTACACAAATGAAAAACAAGTGAGAGGTTGGAAGAGAGGCAGGGAGGAGGAGGAGGAGGAGGAGGAGTGAGATTTTATTTAAGTGTTCTTGTAAGCCATCTAAGATATTAATGTTGCAAAGCTACTTATCAATATTTAAGAACATAAAAGGAGTGTGAGGGCAGAGGTTGGTTGTGTGTAGGGAGGGTAAACCAGGAGGGACCTGCACTCTCGAAGGTGTGTGTTTGTGTGCGTGTGTGCCTGTGTGTGTTCGCCAGAACCACAGTACAACCATCAGAGACAAGATGAGGTCTCTCGGACAGTTAGAGAAGAGGAATTGCCTGGTCTCTGTCCCACTAAAAGCTTTAACACACCCACAGACATATGTATACACACACACACACACACGTAAAAAAGAGAGTGAGAGAGCGAGAGCGCTGTTAAGTGATGGTCAGGAGGGTAAATACAACTGCTAATGCCCCATAACCACAACATGCTTATTCTATGTTGTGGTTAAAATGCACTGATTTATGTTTAAGTGTGTGTTTATGCGTTTATGGATGAAGACATTTATGTGTACTGTAAATGTGTATATGTATGAGCACAGGCATGTTTTATGGAGTCTGCCTGCACTGCTTGTAGTCACATACTGTTATGTTTGTGGTATGTAATGTATCTGTGTAAACAGATGCACATACAGCATCAGTGTTTTCTCTATTCATCAATACTTCTATCCAAAGCAATATTTGAATTTATGTCTGTGCAACTTCATCTAATCATGGTCAAGTATCAAGTGGCTAAAATTTATCATCAGATCTAAAATCACTCATTTGCCCCTGGGGATTTTTACTGCTGTCTGTAGTGCACATGACATCCTTCATCATTTTACAAGTGAGAGAAATATTTGAACGAGAAGAAACTTAGCAAACCTATGTCATGCAGTTTCATATAGTGCTGTATTAAGGCCAAATTGAAATCAGATTTTGTTATCTGTTGTACCTATACATTGGCTTCGTTGACCTTGTGACTTCCCAGCATAGCTGCGCCCCATTGTTGTACCAAACAGAAACATGTTTGATGCCTTGACATGTATCTTGCACACATTTCACCAAAATTCAACCTGACATATTGTCGTATTGTCAAAAACCTTTGGGTTAAATATAGTTTGATAAAATGTGTGTGTGAGTGCATCATGTGTAATGACTGTGACACCTGAGATGTGTGTGGTTCAATTGGTCAGACGTTAAAAATAGAGAAGAAAGAAGGTTGGTGTCAACATAGTCTCTCTCTTACCTCTCAGTTGTCTTCCCCTCATCCTGCTCTCTGTCCATCTGTCCATCTGTCAAACCACCATCTTCTTTGTGCCTCAGTTCCTCCCTAAACATTAGAAATCATCAGGGAAGGTGACGAGAGGTCTACTTGCAGGAAGAGGCACAAAGCACTGCAACCTCTCTGGGGGGAGAGAAAAGAGAGAGAGAGACATTTTCAATTCTGTGCTCATCAAATGAAAAAATAAACCAGATAAAAACCTCTTTTGTTTAAAAAAAAACCTCTATATAGCATATAATGTGTGTCTATGTGTGTACTAGTATACAGCAGACAAAGACAGGAAGGGGTGAGCAGCATGAACTTCACTCCGCAGGTGTTTGCCACCTCTGTAGTTCGAATACATTAGAGTGACACACACACACACACACACACACACACACACACACACACACACACACACACACACACACACACACACACACACACACACACACACACACACACACACACACACACACACACACACAGAGTGACCTCTGGACAGTGTTCTGTCTTCCTTTGTCTTCCCGTGTCATCTCTAGTGTTACACATCCAAAACACTTTCTGAACACAAACCACTAAATGATGGCTGCAGGGCGGAAAAGGTGTGTGTGTGCGTGCATGTGTGTGTGTGCGTGTATTTCTGAGAACAAGCAAGCGACAGAAAGCAGAGAAAAACAAGGAGAATGATTTTGTGGGAGTGTGAATGAGAGAAACTCTGTGTGTCTGTGTGTGTGCGTGTGATGACCTTAGGCAGGGCTAGATGAATGGGTGTTCTGACCTCCCTACAGGGGTGCAGGCACGCTTATTTAAACAAAGCACCCTTAGGTGTGTAGGTGTGTGTTTGTGTGTTTGTAAGACAAGCCTCCCAACTTAGTCTTACAGAGAGCAACACCATTTTTTATTTTCATTAAATCACTTTACCTCCATCCCTCATTTAAGGTGAACCATTAAATTAAAAAATGTGAATATATGGTAAACATAAAAAAGAAGTCCAGACTGATTTTAAACTAATACTGGAGATGGAAATGAAATGATTATGTGCCATGAGGGGGATGACAATGAACCTACGGTATGCTGTAAATCTGGCAGTATAGTGGCACTTTGCTCAACACAGGTGAGCCCATACACTGTCTGTCTGTGTGTGTGTTGGTATAATATTTGATCAGGTGCTTCTTCATGCTGTTACTAATAATAACTTTTATTTGTAGGGGCCTTTCTGAACACTCAAGGACACCGTACATAATCTTCCTTCACGATAAAATCATCAGCATCCCATATTAGACTCATGTACATGACTCGTGTTTGGTCTAAAAACTTTTTGTTTATCATGTCTGATGTCACTGCTACACCATGAAGTATCTCTCCCGCTGGGTGTCAGAGCAGCCTGCCTGACGCTCCATCTCTACTTCCATTATGTTAGTGTCATTTTAGGACAAGACTCTTTTAGAAAGCCTTCACATACGTAAGAGAGAGTGGTAGCTGTTACAGCACATTAATGCCTCTGATTATGGAATGAGATGTTCAATGGGTGTGTATCCAGCCCTCGCTCTATGTTGGCTGGGACGGGATCCAGCCATCCCATGACCCTGCATAAATAAGCTGTACAGCCAATGGATGGATGGATGTTCAATAATCACATGAGTGTAATGTAATGGGGTCAAGGTACTTTGCTTTTTTTTTGGCCATTTAGATGTTGTATATAGTTTAGCTAAAACTAAAGGCAACACCCACCTGCAGCAGGAATTCTGGGACCTGTACCACTGTGATGTCAAATCCGTATAAACTGTAATACAAACAAAACATAGACAAACTATTGGTAAAGCCACAACATGCTAGTATGCTAGTATGAAAACTCACAATGTGTGTGGACCCCAGGAAGACTAGTGGTTCTCTAGAGCGCAGCCAATGGGGATCCTAACAAATAAAACTATAACACACAAATGCAAATGTGCGCACACACACACACACATGTGATATTTTTTTCTGGATTAAGACTGGGGTACTGCTTTCCCACTGGACAAAGATTTTCATGTTAAATATTAATGCCAGCAGACCATATGAAATAATGGAAGCTATTGCTAATGATATCACTACTGCATCATTATTTAAAATATATATATATTTTTAATATTTAATGTTAACTAAAAACTTTGTTTTCAGCTTATAGTGGTAAAGAAATACATTGCATTGCATATTCAACACAACCATACAGAGTAAATATGTTTTTAAATCAGTAAACAATTTTTAAGATTCTTTCAAACAGCAAATAACATCATTGTATTTACTCTTTAGTGAGTCTCAGACAGTTTGCTCCTGTTTGTTTACTTATTTTACATAATCAACATTTACTTGTGATGAGTACTCAACGTGTGGTCAATCAGCTGCTTCCAGCTGTGTCAATAAATCCAAAGCCCTGACAATAGATCCCACAATGCAACAGCAGTTTGTCTGCAGGTTTAAAGTATGCTTGAATAACAACCTTGTCTGTTTTTATAGTGTGTGTGAGAGAAATTTGTTCTGCATCCAGAGAATCACATTGATTTTCCTCTAGAAGGTGAATAAATTGTGTATGAATTTTATGGAAACAAAAAAAAATCCATGCTGCTGTTTACAATGCTTGCTGCTTCTGTAAATCAGAAGGTGATCAATGTGTGTATTGACTGATCCATCGCCTGAGTGTGAGTATATACTTTCTGTGTATGCGGACAAGTGTGGACAAGTGATTATGTATGCAAACACTGCAAGTGCAGTGTCATTTTATATGTTTATATGTTTACATTTAGTTTGAGGAGTAACTTTTATTTCCTGCTTTTAGATGTGTGTTCAGGTGTGTATGTGTTTGTATACATGAGCCTGCAGGTGTTTATGTCAGTTATTGAATGTGCGCAAACAGGCAGGAGGTTTGTGTGTGTGTGTACCTGTCGTGTGAGTGTGTGTGTACGTCTTTTCAGCCCTCCAGCAGGGTCATTTCTGTATTGACAACCTGCTTGTCCCTGTCATACAGAGAACATGAGTAGAAAGGCCATTCTCATTTAGTCTGATAAAGCGCCTGTAGCATCATAACGACCTCTAGCCATTTATAAATCATACTTTAACATGAGGGAGACGGACCCCTAAACCGCTGACTGATTGCAGAATTGATCAAAATCACTTATTCATGAGTCAGAGTAACATTTTTGCACAATCTCACAGCATTTTAAAAGGTGATATGTTCATGTGGGAAATAACGCGGTGCTTATGGTGCGATAAATATTGTAGTAGTTATGTTTTGGCTGATCTTTCGCCTCACGTTGTTATGACTTTATTCCAGTGTAAAAGTCTGGAACACATTAGTGTAGTCGATTTAGGTCGTTTCTTTCCTTTTTCATTTCTTTCTTTCTCCGGGTCCATCTCTCTTTTTTTCCACCTACCTCCCCCATCATATTAATCTGCATAGGAACAATCAGCAGCTCATGTTTACTGATTCACCCAATCAGGTATCAGTTCTCCCTTGAGGTTCAAGGTCCCCATTGACAAACTCTCTTTCTCTCTCTCTCTGTGTCTCTCTCTTTGTGTGTGTTTGTGTGTGTGTGTTGGACAAAGGAGGAAAATCCCGGGGAGAGTCGTGGAGAATGTGTTGATCGATCCTCTGCAATTACCAGCCAATCGAAATGTGATTTATTTCCCAAGGAATCATTTCAATATCAAGAGAGCCAGTGAGCAAATGGGAGGGAGGGGGGAGACGTGTGTGTGTGTGTGTGTGTGTGTGTGTGTGTGTGTGTGTGTGTGTGTGTGTGTGTGTGTGTGTGTGTGCGTGTGTGTGTGTGTGTGTAGTGTGCTGGGAGGGAGATCCTTGTCAATAAACTACCTCTTACTCCTCTCCTTCTCTTCCTTTGACCTCCCATGTCTCTCTAAACCATCCATTTATCCATCTCTACATTTTCTGCCTGCTCTTTCATCCTCATCTTCGTCTCACTTCCTCTGCTGCATCCTGTCTCTCCACCCGTTCCTCCGTCTTCATCCTTACCCTCTCCCTCTTTACACTCCAAGTCCTTCCCTCTGTTACTTTATACATTTGTCCCCAATCTAACCCTCCCTGATATTCCTCCCCTCTTAAACTCCTTTCTCTCCTTTCCCTCTATCCAGCCTCTCTCTCTCTCTCTCTCTCCTCCCTCCTTGACTGCTCCCCTGTGAGGCTATCATTCTGAGGCCTTGTCAATATGACCAGTCAACCAAACAAAAAGACCAACTGACCAATTGAGGTGTTTTGACTCTTAATCTCTCCCACCCCCACCCCTCCTCCTCCCCACTGTTTCACCACCGCCTCACCCCTCCCCTCTCTCTTCATCCCCTTTTTTTTGCACTTAATTAAGTCGCCAAGTGGCTGTCAGGAATAATTTTTTGCTGCGGCACGGGGCTGAGGGCCGCGGCGGACTTGACATTTGATAATATTGCGTCTCCACGTTGATTGAAATTGATTTTAGGGGGGAGAGAGGACCCCTGCTCGCCACCGCCGTGATCGTTTGACAACTCTCAGCCAATCAGCCCCAAGGACAGCCCCTGGACCGCCCCACCACCACCACCACCACCACCCCGTCCCCTCCTTTGGCGTGGCAACTCATACTCCTACGAGTGATGGCTGCTCGTGTGTGTGTTTGTGTGAGGGAGGGAGGGAGAGAGAGAGAGTGTGTGTATCAGTGTATCAGTGTATCAGGGGTCGGACATGGAGCACCGTCGCAGGGTCATGGAACTGGCAGTCACATTTCCCATAAATCAGCTGGCCGGTGCAGAGGGAAAAACGCGTGGAAGTTGTGAGCGTGTGCATGAGACTGCTCCCACACATGTGTGTGTGTATGTGTGTCTCTGAGCAACCTCTGCCCTCTTCAGCTACATTTTTCCCTCGCTAGCTAATAGAGGGTATAATGTTAGATGCAAATGACTGTTTTAATTGTTGCCTTATTAGTGGGGAGTGGGGGTATTAACTAAAGAACATCATGATGAAATGCCACTCAAAAGCAAGCTGCAGTCAGAATCAATCAGGGTAATTAATTACAAACACGAACACCACCATCAGTGTTTCCATAATGTTTACCATCAGACTCTGCAGTTTCACTTCTCTCTCTGACTGCAGGCCTCGACCTCAAACTAGCAGCGGGGCCTCGTTTCCTGCGCCGGTCCCCAGCATGTTTACTGCTATCTGTCAACGGGCTGTTGTCCCAGGGCAAAACTTAATTGTTATTTTTGTTGTTTTAAAAGATAAAGTATTTTGGAGGACCCTGCCTAAGGAGGATAGACTGGCAAAGCAGTGTTTTAAATTACTTGAAATGCTGATTTAATTAGTTTTGACCAATTTTATTCTGGGTGTATTGGGCAGATTCTTTGGTTTTCAATTATAATTATGTCTGGCAGAGTCTTTTTTACTCTTTATCTTACTGACACTTATTTATTGTTATTTTACCATGCTTTGTAACTTTAATGAAAAAGCAATACAGATATGCTGAACAGCATCAAGTAACATCATCAACTCATTAATGTGATTTTTTATTGAACCGAAAATTAGAAAAGTATTAAACATCTATTAAAGTTGTGAACTGCTTAACTTCTTTTTGGTGTTATGCAATTAGACAATTCAATTTATTCAATTAATGCCATTTATTTGTTATTTCTTCTTATTTTCTGTCCTGCTTTTTTCTTTTTTTTAATTTTTAAAGAAGTACAAAGTAATTTTGATTTTATATCTTCAAAAAAGTATTTGTCCTGCTCTTGCAGTTGTCATTTCAAATATAGATGGTAATGAGTATTTTGACCCTTGATTTTTTTTTTTTTTTAACAACTGGATTTTCTGTCATTTACTGTAAAGTAACTATGATAATAAAGTCCTACTGAAATAGCTCTTATTTGAGACAGTAGCAAACATTAATGTGTGAACAGCTCTTGGGTAAGTCACTCAGCTATACCTCAGGCCTGCTGGACAACCGGATTAAAACTGAGCTTGTATATGAGAGGAAACTCTGAAATCCACCAATAAGAAAACCCTGAATGACACATCGTGACATTGCTGAAACATCAGAGTGGAGTAACATTTGAATGCGGTCATCTGGAGAACTGACTGTTTTCCAGCACCCACCCTGTAAACATGGTAGAATTATTTGTGAGGTCCCTCACCAATTCCCATTCAGTCTTTTGCATTCTCATTTGCTCCTGTTTTAATTGGGTTATGGGTGTCACTTGCTGTGTCTCTGTCTGTCTCTGAGAGCCGTTCCATATTCCTGATGAGGTTCTGTCTTCTAACCCCCTTTTTCTGGCGCTCTAATCGCCTCTCACCGCTCCAGGCAACAGACAAACTGTACCAGACGCACACAGAGGGGAAATTGCTTTTATTTTGCAGGGGGCTTGTCTAAATTAATTGTGATTTTTTTATTCACCAGCAGTTAACTAAAATGTTTGCTCTGGTAACATGGCCTAGATAAAAATGGTCTCAGCCTCAGAATGAACAGCAGTGGTCAACTTTTCTCTACAGGCCTTGGATGGATGGATGGATGGATGGATGGATGGATGGATGGATGGATGGATGGATGGATGGATGGATGGATGGATGGATGGATGGATGGACGGACGGACGGACGGCTGGACAGATGAATGGTGGAAATTGTGGTTTTCATCCCATGCCTTGCCAAAAGTTGACATTGGTTTGGTTTATCATGTCGTGGATTTTTGACCAATTACTTTAATTTGCTTAAACTTAAATCAAACATTTTCCACCATCAGCTGCATCAGATCAGAAAACACTCATGTGGGTCATTGTGTGGGGCCATGACAAATGACCTGTTCTTTTGTCTAGTTTGGAGGACATGTCAGAGGGGGTTGGATGGGGCGTCATGTCATTTCCCACAAAAACTGAACAGAACTTATTATAATCTCTAAAGGCTAAATGTGAGATAGGGATGTTTTTTTGTTTTTTACTGTGGGAGGGTTCAATGAACATGTGCATGTTTGATATAGAATTTGTGTGGAGTTGATGAATGTTTGGTTGTGTATTTGTATGTGCAGTGAGGATAGGGGAACTGCAACTAATATTTAAGACATGTGAAATATTTTGTCAAATGTAAAATTTCACCAGTTTTGTGAGTAAACTCTTTTCCTTCCTCTCAACCCCCCCCCCTTTCTCTCCTCCTCCTTTATTTAGCTTTCATTCACTCAATCCCTTCCCTCCCTCCTCCACATTGCTCTCCTGCTCATCTGCATTCTCCTCCTCCTCCCACCCCTCCCTGCCTCTCAGCCCCTTCTCGGCCCTCTTGTCCGACAACCCAGCTATTAACCTCTGGCCTTGTGTCTCTCCTCCCGTCACCGCTGCAGTAATTAGGAGGTCAAACCAACCCTCCTCTATCATTTACCCTGACACACACACACACACAAACACACACACACACACACACACACACACACACACACACACACACACACACACACACACACACACACACACACACACACACACACACACACACACTTTTACTGACGCCCCTGATGTCACACAATGTGACAGATTTGCTGCATTACCAGCTCCATCCAAACACACACATGAAAACATGCTTGCAGACATACAGATACATGTCACTGCAGATTATCAAAAACTTGAATGTCATTTACAAAAGCTGGTTGTTCAATTTTAACGGCTGTAATCAATGATACAGGGAGATCATCATCTCTCTCTACAACTGTATCATAACATCATTTCTCACATTTCTGCTTAGTGGTAACTATCTTTATTTGACTCAAATGCTGCACCTCAGTTGGATGATTTGTGGAGCCCGTTTGCATATATCAAAGATCAGATTAGAAATAAAATTTGATCAAAGGAAACTCAACCTTGGATAAATGTGATGTTACAATGTAAGCTTGAATAATATATTAAGTATTACAACACATGGATCCAGTAATAACAGTAATGATGTTGTTAAATGGTTACGTTCCACAATTGTTCAATGCTAAAAATCAAATTTACACACAAACACATTCAGTATGGTAATTAGATGCATCATTTCAATGTGTGTAAGGAGCTAATCATGCATTTTAGAATATGTTCATCTCCATAGCACAGGTACACACATACACACAGAGGGGGTTGACAGAACTGGGCAATGAGCTGTCAGAGCAGTCTCTCTGCATCACACAGGTCATTGGTTGATCCCAGTCTGTGTGCGTGTGTGTCTGTCTGTCTCTCTCTCTCTCTCTCTCTCTCTCTCTCTCTCTCTCTGTCTCTCTCACCCTTCCTCCCTCTCTCCCTCCCCTGTGTCTCATTAACACAACATACAATTAAAGTGTGTGTATCAGTGTCAGACCCTGCTATTAGCACCTCAGCCTAAATGGCACTTGGCAGAGAGCTGAATCGCAGCTTCCTCCTCCCAGTCAAACAATTAAAGGCCTCACACACATGATCAACGCCAGAACACGTTAACAACTAATTAGCCTGACACAGCGTTGTACAGTGTGGCTGCAGTGTGTGTCGGTGGACTGACACTGTCCAGCTCCTGTCACCATCTAGACTTGCTTTGCATTTGTTAACTCCAGTCATGTGAAGTCAAACTAAACTACTGCCACTGTCTAAACTACAGGACCATCAGACATTGCCAGCTGGTGCATTTTCTAAAAATTGCAATGGTAAATTCAAATAAACAGCAAGTTTTTTTGTTTGTTTTTTTGTTTTACAAGAAAAAGCAATCTGTAGCAAGCGGTGACAGCATCCAGAACAAGGGCCAAAAAAATGTTGGTCACTTTATCTTATGTCCCATGCATTCATTTAATTCAGAAATTAATCAATAATAGCTCACGTTTCACCAAAGGTTTAAACAGGAGCAAGGATTGTAGAGGTGGCACTGGCAACCCCAAATTCTCCAGTGAATACTAAAATTTTGTGATTACATTTCAAACCTTTTAACACAGGGGGTGTTATTGTTAAAAATCAAAACAAACAAAAAAAAAAGTCATAATGTTGTGAATTGAATGTAGATGCACAGATTAGTCTTACCTAGCGCTAGTTCTTTATCAAAAGGAAAATGATTATTCTAAAGTATTTTTTCAACACTTTAACAAGCAGGAACTGGACAAACAAAAGTTTTCAACAGTCACAACTGTGTGTTTCAGGGCTGACTGCAGTGATTCTCACACACACCTGACACTATCTCGCTCACGCACACACACACACATCTTTTACCACACCCTCTCCCACACAGCAGCAGTAAATATCTGAGATCTAAATCCTCTTCACAGCGTTGCCTAATTACTCCCAACAACATGGTAGCTGATTAACTTGTAATTGCTGCTATGAACGCAGCCTGTCCCTCTCTCCTCGTTAGGGTTATTACTGACTATAATTACCGCTAATGTGCAGAGAGGAACACACACACACACACTCACACACAAAACCTCACATGTACACAACCATACTGTACATGCAGGTGCATGCTCATGCACAGACACCTCAACACACATACTCTCTCTCTTTCTCTCTCACACACACACACACACCTCACCAGGAGTATACTTGGTTTCTTGGAAACTATGACTGGAGCACAAAGCAATAACGGTGAAATTCAAAAAACTAAATTCATTTTCAGTATGTTGCCTCATTTAAGTAATGCACCTCACAGCAGCCAAAATCCTGTAATGGTCTTCATATATCACTTCACGTCTCACTGGTGTCCTTTAAACCTCATCACTTTCCCACAATCGGACATTTATGTCCCTGGATCATGCTACTAACACTTAGAACATGTTAAAACCTGTGCCACTTCCTCCTGAACATTTGAACGTGTAGCCTATTATTCATTTTATTTTTTGTTGATTGTGACAGTTAAACTGCAGCTTTTTTTTCTCTCTGTGAAAGTAGTCAGTCCTGGCTAATGGTACCAGTTGAAAAAAAAAATTAAAAAGGGATCAAAAAAAGAATACAGCCTCTAATAAATTACTGGACCAAGCTGGTCCTTTAAACAGATAAGAGCACAAAAACAATCACGTTTTGGATATGTTTGTGTCATTCCCAGTTTTGAAATAATCATTTCACAACAATCTGCAGCAGAGGTATGATTATAAATATGTATTTTCCATGTTTTTGGAAGGGGGTGGGGGGGTGGGTGTTTTAAGTATATCCTCTCATCACCACGGAGATCATATCCCAAATTGTTTTGATATCCTGCAGGAAATCAGATAAGTAGCGACATATGTTTTGCATTTCCATAAAAGCAACATTTGAAGAATTACACTAACTATCCGCTTGTAAAAACCCAAACAGGGAATTGAGAAATGCTCATCTGTTTATGAACTTTTCCTTCCTGTGTACCGCAGAGAGAATGAAAATACTAGCAATATTATTTATGTGAATAAAATATACTTTTCTTTGCACCAGTATAGATTAAAAAAAGAAACAAAAAAAAAAAGATTTCTGATTGGAAAAAGCCCTTTATAAACTCTAGCACCTGATCATGTTTATTAATGCAAATAGGTCCTCTTTGAACTGATATGTGTATCACTAAGCTGTGTGCTGACAGCATGATGCCACCATTGTTCATCTTCCTATGCTCACTCTGCAGTACCTCTCGTCTCCCCCTCTGCCTCCTCTGTGTAAAAAGGCATTTGCGTGAATCGAAATCCGGCTTAATCGTAATTCTCCAACTAAACTTGCTGTGGAGAAAGCTATGAGCGCAAAGCTCCTTTTAAGTTCATAATCACTTTCTCCTTTAGTCGGGGATAATGGTACTACTTGTGGGAGATTTAGCCCACGTCTGTCTTTCTCTCTCCCTCTCGCTGTCTCTCTCTCTCTCCCCGTCTCCTGCCCTCCCTCGCTGTCTCTCACTGTTTTCCCCAAACACTATCTCTCTTTCTTCGGACCATTAGTGATATTGCCGGGCCGCAGACCTCTGTGTTAAGTCACTTAATCAAAAGCAATGGGTTGAAAATCTTGTTTGGCCTCTTACGTCTGATTCATTCCTGCAGACAAGAGTAGCAGAGAGACAGAGAGAGGGCCGGGGGGAAATAAATGGAGAGCGAGACAGATAAGTAGAGGGAAGGGAGAGAAAGTAAGCGAACGAGTGTCGATGGTAAAGTGAGATGGCGAAAGGGAGAGAGAGAAAAGAGAGGACATTAGGTGGGGGTACTATGTGTTATCAGCTAAGCAGCAGCAGAAAGGCTATCATTGGCTCTTTCACCCTCTGGGGATGAGGAGGCCACTGTTCCTCTAACCACTTCTGACCACCTCTAAAACACACACACACAAACCAACACACACAGGTTTGCTCTTTCTTGAACCTCATCGTCAGTATAATTCAGACATTTACACAAAACCTTTTTCCTCTCTGTCCTCTAACAACACAGTCAAACCGAGACCCTCCAAGTGAAATGTCCCCGAAACGACTTTGAATAACAGACCAATGACTGACCAGACGGTCCAAATGAAACAGTCCAGTACTCTGTAAGTGTCCTACAGGATGATGCACACAACTCATTTCTGATCTGACTCCACAAGAATAAGATGACCTGGATGACTGAGAACCTTCACGGACAACACAAATGTTATAATTGGCATCATCTGTCAGCGGCCATCTAACATACATTTCATAGTGTCATTTGAAACATAGAAGGTAATTGTATCATGGTGTTATCCAACATAGTTTACAGATAAACATTTTATTTTATTTATTTATTTTTCAAAGACATTTCACTGGAAGATGCCAATGACCATAAAACATGACGAAGATCCTCAGCCACTTCTATGCAACACACATCATTTCTGCCACATGTAGTGGGCTTTGTCCCCTATATGTCTTTTGTGGAAATTTGCTTAAATGACTAATGTAGTCATCTTTGTTGGGAAGGCAGTCTCACAAAACAACATGTTTGGCCTCCTCTGGTCCCTGCTTAAGTTAAAAACATGTACAGGTGTAAGTGTCTATATATTATTAGAGATCTGTAGGGAGACATGATGCTGAGATACTTTCTGTAAAAATGTCAATGCCACGATACAAACTACACATACTGTACTACATTATGAGTAAAAAGTAATGCATTTAAAATCCTACTTGTGTAAACGATCCAGTAGATCCTCACTCTTGCAGGTCATCAAGGTGAAGATATTTTTATCTATTCTAACTTATTTACATCATTTGTTCCCAGTCTAGGAATTGGGCCCTGTCAGAGGGTCACAACATGAACCTGAGGGATTGTAAAATATATCACTAAATACAAATAGTCAAAGTAAAACAAGAAGCAACACCGAAGAGGTTTGGAGGTTGGGAACAGAACAAACAAACTGCTGCCACTAGAAACCCCTTACATTTCAAAAGGACAAGATTTTGTGAACACACCAACCAGCAACAGACACTCCTCAGGCCGGGTTAGAGGCAGAGATCGCTGTCAGTGACGGTCCTCACAAGTATAGCACTGCAAACACACACGCATTTTGTGTGTGTGTGTAGAGGAGCTGATGGGTAATGGGCTCTATGCTCCATAGGGGGGCAAATGGAACATACGGAGCACCAGACCTCTCCTACTGTTGTACTACACACACACACAAACACACACCAACGCACTAATTTTACTTTCATTTATTAATTCAAACGAAGGGAAGAAAAGTTGATTTCCTCCTCAGCGCGGCTGACAGGTTTAAATAATAGAGTGTTTGTCTTGTGGAGAATGTGCAGCAGAAGAAGGAGGAAGCAGAAAGGAAATCGTTCTCATCAGTGCACAACAAACTTCCAGAGATATTTGCAGCGTGTGCTACAGAAACGAAGATGTAATTGCTGTAAAGGTTAAAATTCACAGAAGTTGTACGTGCGCTCATGACTAAAAGAAAGTGACCCTGATGGTTATGGCCAAATGTTATACCATTAATGCACTATATCAAGCTTTGAACTTTAATACACTCTGTGACTTTGTCTTAGTTGTTGAAGTTACATCAGCAAAGCACTTCTCTCCAAAAGTGGAGAACCGCCCAAAGCTGAAGATCAATAAGATAAGTCATAAGTGAATTGAATTTTCTTAATTATGATAAAAGTCAAAAAGTGGGATATTTTGCAGTGAATTACCCTATGATGCACGTCAGGGTCAGAGAGTAATCTCTCATGATAGCAGTTTTCATTTCCTAATTGAGAGAGAGTTGGACCAAGTAAGATGGACGAGAGACACTGGTATAACTCACTCATCCCTCATCTCGCTCTCTCCCTCTCTTTTAATAGCCTTTCCTTTCATGCCCCCTCCCCTTTCATTCCCACTGTCCCATATGTGAGTGTTCAAAGTCTCCTGGATTTGGGACATTGCATTGTGGGATAGCACAACTTAGTGGAGGCAAGCCCCTTTTAAAACACACCCGAAAAGCGACAGAAAATCCTACTCAGACCAAATCTTCTAAAGCTGCTCCATCCCTCCTTTCTTTCGGAAATGCAGTTAAAGAAGAAATGGAAATATAAAAAATTAAAATACAGAATTTAATCAGCTTTTTGGCTTGTCAGTGAGAGGGAGGATGGAGGAGATAGAAGCAAAGAAAAGTGTTACAACAGCTGAAAAGTACTATAAAGATATCAAACAGCACACACATGAATCCTACATCAACCGATTTTTAATGTTAACAGGCTCATGATGCGCCCACATCATGAGCCCCAATAAGTTTGGAGCTTGAAAATACTGACTGCAATTGTTGGATATCATATTTTTGATTTTTAATTGGAATTTGCAAAGACTGTGCTTGATGCCTCTCCTGCTGTGAGTTTGTACTGTTCTGCTGTTGTTCCTCTCAGGAAAAAGAATAAAAGTGTTTGTGACGTGGAGGATGCTTCACATCAAACACAGTCTGGCACCTCGCACACAATCTGCTGCCTCCTCGCTGCCACAGGTGTCCTGTGAGAACTCGCCACGTTACAAACACCTCTCAGACCTTTAAGGACACCCAATTCAATTAACAGACAGACACATGCACACATTCACACGCACTCAAACCCATCCAACCGCCCACCAGCCAATCACCTAATTCACAAAATGTTGGTGTGCAGATACACATAACACACAAGTTGAGATTCAATCCTGTTGCAGATGCTTCTCAATTCAATTAAGACACACTGAATTTTTTCTTTTGATCTCAGTATTGGCTATCAGGCACACACACCTGATGCTAGCAGTACTAGTGGCCTCGTACTCTGTGACACAATGATGCTAAAAGCTATCATCATCTGTCTAGCGGTAACAACAGTTATCATGCAATAGTGATATTTTCTAAGGTACAACAGAATTCAATTATGCAGCATTGTATTGCATGCAAATGTGCCTTGTGTGTGGTTGTGTGTACACATGCACGTCAAGTATGCGTGTGTGTGTGTGTGTGTGTGTGTGTGTGTGTGTGTGTGTGTGTGTGTGTTTCCACAGTGGGAGCAAATACCATTTCCATTTCATAATGAGCTTTCTCCATTTCAGAATAAGAGCTCATATTGGAAGAACGTTCATGAGCTAACAAACCCTCTGATAGTGTTCGGTTTTATTGTAAGATTAATTGTATGAAAAGGAGTAATAATATTTTTGTTGTTCTCCTTTATCTTAAAAATATACATGCAAAGCATTAGTATAGCAGTGGCCTCCTCATTTACCGGCCCAAAAAAGTTGATTTTATCCCATCCTACCTACTGATCCCAAGATTTTTGCATAATCTTTAAATAAATTTAAAGATTTCTTCTTCTAGCCATAGCCTACAGTACATGACACTGCTGCACATCCCTCTGACTTTTATCCAATCTAAATCAAACAAGTCGTCCAGCACAGAAAGCTGAGGTCAAACCAGTGTCTGTTTTGGCTTCAGAAATTATGCCAATATTAATTCTATGAAAAAAAGTTGATATTGCTTTTCTCTGGTGTATCTGTTATCTTCATTTTGTTGGTATACCTGATCTGTTTCTTCATCCTGGAAAAATGTGTGCTTCTAATTTGTTAAATAGACATGGGTCAATTAAAAGTAAACCAGCAGCAGCATCTTTGTCTTTCTCTGATTAACAACACTAAATAACTCAATCTTGTTACTCAAGCGATGGAGAGGGAAGGAGGTGACTGAATGGTAAGTTGTGTGAGTGAAGGATATTTGAGAATAAGCAAGCATAAGTGAGCTCAGCCTCTTGTGCTGCAAACACACAATGTTCTGGCTTTTAAGTCAATGTTGGATGTAATTCATGTTTCATAATTCATTTGCTCTGTATCCGAATCTCTGCAAGTTGATAAGTGACAGGTTCACAGAACAAAACCATCAAAAAAACGATTGACTCCTAGATTACTGACCAGTAAATCATATTTTTTATTTACACATGTGATGCAGTCACACTGTTTTCAGGGGGCTGTGTCTGAGACCATAAAATAACTCTATCTCATTTCAGTGTACTGCAGCCTCCCTCTCCCTCTCCCACACCAGTGAGGAGTGGACTTTTTCTTAAAGCAGAACTAAGTGATATATTTGTGTTAATATAAGTCTTAAATAGTTATATCTTCCGACAGCAATCACTTACATAGAGTGTTTGGACCGAAACACGGGTCTGTCAGTCACTCTGCTCTGCTCTGAGCCGAGGAGAAAACATTTATCGTATCCTACAGTTTTTATCCAATGAGGAGAGAGAACGGCATGCAGGGCTGTGTGTGCAGCCAAGGGACGTCGTGAATGTGGTGACGTAGGGACGAGGACTGTTATGGTGCGTTCAAGGAAACTCGTAACTCGTGTTTTTCCGACCTGTGAAGTCGTACCAGTTCGATCTGGTACGAGTTCACGGGTCGGAAGTTACGAGTGGCCGTTATAGTGACTTTCACAGGTAAAACAGGTCGGAAAAACACGAGTGGGTTGCCTGGAACGCTACAAAGTCGTAAGTTGTGACTTGAAGCTGTAATTTACGGTTTCAAAAGCCTACCTGGAACGCAGCATTAGCCAAAACGACCGGATCGCTTACTTCTGCTTTAAGTTTAAGACAACAACCCGAATCATCGCTCTTCAGTACGAGTGTCATCACAGCCTCTGAAAGTAATGCAGCAATAGTGTCATTCATCACTCATTTAAAACATGTGCCCGAACTACATTTTAAAAAAAAAGAAAAAGCAGCATTACCTGCAACAGAGGGCAGAGGATGGAGATTACCAATCCTAACTTTTATCCGTATTTATTCAGCTTCACTCAGCAAAGCTGTATACACAAAAAAACATCTGAAGTCGAATCATAATTGCAACACTGAACAGTGCTATTGCAAATGTCCCCATATCGTGCAGGCCTATCAACTACATCCTACAGTAGTTAAGGGGGACACGCTATTTACGTTTAAGTTAATGTGATGTGATGTCCCAAACCAGAACTGACTGCTGACATGAAAACATGCATGTTAAATCCTTTACAGATTTGTTTTTTACTAAAGGGACTCGACCCTGGAGTCATGTGATGACTCTTATTAAGTAGATGGGGTGATGGGAATTTTTTTTGAAATGAGATCCTTGATACACACATTTTAGAAAAAATGTAAATATTTGTAAGAATTACCAAAGGATCATATGATTAAAATTTCTCCATGCATTTCTTGCATTTTTTATCCTATCTTTCATCTATTTATGTTGGTAAAAGTTTGTGCCAGTAGGAGAGAGAGCGTTTTTGTTCTCAGCAGATGAGGGTCCGGGCTGTCTCATTGGCAGGGAAATGACATTTTTGATTGTAGCGCCTGTTGTGTCTCTCTACATGAATACACAGCAGTAGATTTTGCATATCTAAGGTTAAAGTGGCGAAGCTCATCCTGCTGTATTCAATTCTTTAAAAAAGACATTTCCTCTTTTCCCTTGAGGGTGTGGGTGTGGGGGTAGGTTGAGGTATTAGATGGGTGGGGGCAAGACGGGCTGTGTGTGTGTGTCTCCGTGCATGTTTATGTGCACACTTGAGTGCATGCACGCAAAATCATTTGTGTGCATATGCACTCCCTGTTCATCTGAATGGGGATTCATTGGGCAGCCATTTCAAAATTAAATGCTTTTGGTCAGGCAGATTGCTTTACGTCTCTGTCATGTTGCTGTGAATGGGATGCAGCCTTTGATGGATATGAGGACCGACAGGAGAGGCCCCCCCCACACACATACACAGGCACGCACATGCACACACACACACACACACACACAGGCACCACTTTGTCCATTCTTATCCTCACTCCCTCCATCACTCTGTCATCAGGCTCTTTTATATCCTTTTTTCCATATCTTTATTTTTTTACTTCAAAGATCATTTTGAGATGCAACTAATTCACATAACACCACACAGACTTTAGTTAAGGCTGCAGGGACATAAAGAAAGTTTTAAAATTCTGATTCTTCTGATTCATTCAAACACCCAAACGTATCATGGCCTCTGTCCCTGAGAATCTACAATTACATATTACTGTACATATTACACCAAGAATCATAACACTGCAACTGAGGTCATGTTGTCACTTTTGTCAAGTTCTTTTTTTTTTCAGGGTTTGGGTTTTGTTGGTTAGCTTAGGTTTCCCTCTTATTTGTTTTATTTTATTTGGTCAAGTATTCAAATATTTGTGTTGTTTTGTTAAATGTCGATTTATGTTAATGTACTCTCAGTTTTAAACAAAAAACCTATCAAAGCTTCGTCTAAAGAATGACGTTATACTCTTTCCTCTCAGTGTTGGCTATTATTTATCTATTACAGCTTGATGGTTAATTTTAAATGGTCATTATAATATTTTTTGACTATAGTCAGCAAGTCAAATTGATTTTTTGTTTGTTACTTTTTGTCTTGTTTCACTTACATTTGTATTTTTGTTTCAAGCCCTTTGCCTCGACTTATTATGACTTCTTTAAATCAAGTTTCCATAAAGTTTCAAGCTTTGCTCCTTCCTTGAGACAAAAGCTCTGCACAATCACAATCACACACACACACACACACACACACACACACACACACACACACACACACACACACACACACACACACACACACACACACACACACACACACACACACACACACACACAGCAGGCAGGAACAACAGCACTAATAAGAGATCTACAGATGGTCCTCTCATATATCCACCACACATTTCCTTTTCAAAAACCAACTTCCACACAGTTGGTTTAAGAACAATATGCAAAACTTCCTTGACTTCCATTGGAGCGTGTGTGTGTGTGTGTGCCAGACAGATGACGTGTATGGGGAAAGCAGATGCAGACTGTCACCAAGCAGGAAACTCACAGACTGACAGGACTGATTGTGTTTAGTTATGACTTACACACCCGCACACATTTCTGTCAGAAAATATAATTTTAACTGTGGGAAAAATTATCTCAGAGTTAGGATTCTTAGAGTACTAAAATTTACGTTAAGCATCAAGGTTAATTTAACAACTGCATTTATTAAGCTTCCTCACAAGGTTCTGCTTAGGTAGATACTGTATTATATTGATACTGTATGTTAGCCACGTATATAAAAGATGTTCATTAAAGTGAAGGATGTTATCAACATCCTACATCTCCTAACTAAAGTTTTGAGTCACTAAGATATCCCCAAAAAGTCCAAAAACAGACAAATTATTAAAATGATAAAGAACATTTTTGCTATTCATCCACAGTTTGTCCATCAATGTATTTTGAAATTATGGACAGTACTTTAGTACTTTATGTGAATTTCGCAAAAAAGTATGCGATCACACAAGGTCTTTTTTTCAGACTATTTGACAAAGTTATGTTTTACAAATCTGATATGGAGGCTTTTTTTTCCAGTATCAAGCCCCAGGGAGCCAGTTCCAACCATGAGGCCGACTGTGTAACTTGTGGAACATCGGCCAGGGGAAACAAAGACCACAATTGTGTTTGTTTAACTCTCTACTCTAACTCTATTTTGCACAAAATGGCAATGGAAACCTGGTTACTGCATTACTGCAAACAATAACCAAAGTGTATGTACACACACAATATTGGTGGTCAGGTACACAGCACAGGAGCTCTACCAACCAGATTGAGATCTTTTACCCTGACAGGAAAACATCCGCTTTGAAGCAGCACTCACCAAAACAACCAGCAAGATGACAACTATTGTATTTTTCTTGTAAAATCTCTTTGAATCCCCGTCACATTCTCTCTTTGCCTCCACATCCATCTGTATTTTTAGTTGTGCATTTGTGTGTCTGCGTATGCATGTCGATCTGCACTCGCCACTCGATGAGCAGATGAAAGCCACTGAGAGGTAATGGAACCTCTGTTGAGACGAGCCAGCCAATCTGCAGCTCGCCAAACTACATTTCACACAAACACACGCACGCACACACACACCTACCCAATGCATTTGCATCTCGAGTGCCATGGCAGCTAGCTAGCTAGTGAGACAATTCGAGTTACCATTCAAATGAAGGCAGTGTTTGTGTGAGCCCCGGAGAGAGAGAGAAAGCAGAATAGGGTTTTTTAGGAATATGCAAATACTACTCTGCATGGGGAATCTATCCTGAAATGAGCTTTCTATTTGGGAAGCTTAAATCAAGAATCACTTTGGTTCACTGATGTGAACTGAATAAGTTTTTCCTTCGCTGCTGTTTATATGTATAACTTGGCCAGGAGGGTTTGTATATGGAGAAGAGTGAAAGACAAGAAGGAATAAAGAGAAAAATGCAAAGACCAAGAAGGAAAAAAAATACTAAGTACAAAATTGAAAGAGGGAAGACAGGATCTTATCAAAGCAAAAACTACCAAAATCTTTTTTTTTTCTGTCGGGTTAGAAAACAAATGTGGCGAATTTAACTTGGTTTAATCTATAAGCTTCTTGCAAACAATTTCTATAATGGACATTTTGACGCTAGTGGTATTTTAGTGCAACCTCTTGAAATGTCAGATAAGAAGGTTGATACCATGCTCATGTAGTAGCCTACCTGTGGTTAAGCTTATCTTAGCATAGACACTGGAACCAGAGGGAGACAGCTAGCCTGGCTAATAAAGTTCAGTCTTCAACGATAGTAATGTTCACAAGGCCAACGGCTGGTGGTCACGTCAGCTTTTATGGTTTTGTTGTAAAACCCTGTGTTACTCAAAATGGTAGACTATTCCAACCCAACACGAAACACTAAACTCTTTAGGACTCTCTCTTGAAGAAGATGTCAGCTATTTCAATAATCAACCACAAGGTATCCACAGCAATCACAAACAAATGTGCTGCTGCAGGCTGGAAACTTTTCTCAACTTTAGTTGCCCACATTACATATCACTACAACAATGCTGTTATAAGATAACACGTAAAATGCAGACTGTGGTCAGATGTACAACGAGAGACTTGGGAGAGATGTGGACTCTTGTTCTGAACAACCTCATCTGCTCAAACATCAACATGAATTGAAAACATAGTTAAAATGTCATCTAGAATATGAGCTATTTTAAAATATCCACTGTAAAGCTTAGTCTGAATCAGCAAGACACTTAGCACTATAACTCTGTCACACCGCTCTGTTTCCAGATAGAAAGTTATTACAATGATTTGTTTGTGATGGAGCCCTCCACAGTTGCCAGTATCGATGTACTCTGACCGTAGATGCATGTGTTTATGAGTGCGTATGTGTTTATTTGAGACAGTTGTGATACTCTGGTACTCTGGCATGTACACAGACCAGTGTGTCTTTACGTTTATGAATGTACATACAAAAAGGACTGTGCATGCATGCTTTCACGCTTGTGTGTGTATATGAGATTGTGTGTGTCTTCATTTTGTACTATATGGGTCATAAAGCACACCTAAAAGGCAGAGAGGGTCGATGGAGAGGGGCTGCAGTCTTCTGTGTAAAACGTACAGCTCTCTGTTAAACTAGAAGAGAGAGAAGCAAGAGTCAGAGTAAACACACTGCAGTAGATCACATGCAGATGCTCTCACCGTAACACTGCTCAATCCCCTCAATCCCTCATCGTAAAACTTACTTATGGCTGTTTTTAATTTTTCCTGGGGTGAAAAGACCCTGGCCGACAGTTAACTAACTAATGGGATAAAGGAGCAGGGCAGGGATTAGCCTGATCCAATGTAGTGGTCAAGAGGAAAAGACATATACTGACAGCAGTGTTGTAAAACAACACCACCAGAGTGTTATACAGTGTATGAAAAAAACAATCATGTCTAACATGGAATCAATCAACGGATGAGAAATGAGATGCTCTTAAAGAACATCTTGACATGTCCCGGAAGGAAAAGCACAGGTGTAAGTAACACAATTAACATGGCTGACTTCAGTGTAGATGCTTCTGCTTCAGGGTCCTCATTTTGCTGCTGGTGGCTCACTGTCAGTAGAACTGCGCCACTGTTCATTTATTAGTATCTAACCTGAGCTTTCACCACTATGATGAGTCAAAATCATCTCTTGCATTTACAGGACAAATACTGGTCACTTAGTGCAAATCTGTTTGTGTGTGTGTCAGCAGTTTGCATACATGTGTTCACTTCCTCACTGTATGAATAGTTTACTGAACAACAGTGGAGGATGAATCACAACCACGGCCATGTCTAATTACTTTGATACTGTTAACCGCGAGGGACAAAAAAATAAATTTCTTTTACCTTGCTCTAACTTTATTTATTGTTGGGATGATTACAGACAAGTAACTGCCTCGTGATCTTCAGCCAAATTACTGTAAGAAAAGAAACTGAGTTGAAAAAGGTATCAGGTGGAAGTTAGCATGCACAAAGAAGCAATAAAAAGAATGAAAAACACACTGGAGTATCAGCTTCCTATTTAGATGATGATTAAAATTCATAGGCGCCCACCTCTAACACCCTTTACCCCCTCCATCCATCCCTCTATCCATCCATCCATCCACTCCCCCTCCCACATACACACTCTTTCGATGTTGAAGCAATCTCGTAGCAGTCACAGCCTTCTCTCCCTGCAAAATTAATTTGACAGGTTTGCATTAAGGCACCTGATCAATACCCACTTAGAGCCGTGAGGGCTAAAGCCAAGAAAAATAACGCTCCAGCCTCCCCTCCTCTCCCTCTGTACCAGATGAGAAAAAATGAATCTTGGACACTTTTTTCACCCCCCAACCTCCCCCTTCCCCCTTCTCCCCCTTCCTCCACCCAATTGCTCGGCGGCCATAAGCCCTGCTCTCTATCAGACAGACCAACACACACAGACACATGGAAGCACACAAATGAACACAGAGGCACATGTGCAGACACACATGCTGCTCCGAGCTTCTCTATCACTGGGCTGACCTCCTGCCATTGATCGGCAACCGTTAAGTTGACAGAGGGCCTGGAAGGGGCGTGTGTGCGTGCTTTGTGACTTTCGCTAGGCACTTAACCAGGGAACGATCAACTATACAACCTTGACAGAGTCAAGACTGTATGTTTGTGATAAGAGGGTCCAAAAAGAGTATAATTTCTGTCCTGGTGAAATGAAACACAGTCTGAGTTTGACACAATATCACAGGTCATGAATCTGAGGGAGGAGGCAAACAGAATGAGGAGTAAAGACAGAAATATGAGAAAGAGGGCCAATAAAACTGATGAACTGAGAATACCTAACAATTATATGTTCCTGAAGACAAGACCAATTGGGTATCAATTCATTAAGTTTTGTATGTATCCTCGGAAGGATCTGCAGAGAATCCATTCTGTTTCCACAAAACAATTCTTAAAGTTAATTCATTTCCACACATTCTCATTTAGCGAGCTGTCCACAATCTCTTCTCCTGACTGCTGAGCAGATCCAGCTCTGGTGAATTGAATGTTCTCTTCTGCTCAAGGGCACCTTGTCAGGAGATTTAAATGAGTTTGCAGTTGTACCCTGATAGTGCCAGCTGATTCACAAAAACGATTAAAACATGTCACGGCTCGTTCCCTAAAGAAGACAAACCTCAACTTCATATTTCATCTGTGTCTTCTTATGGCTGACCCTTATGTTGGCAGCAGAGAACCAAACAAATACTTGCATGAACATGAAATATTATCTTGATTTAACTGTATTTTGACACCACATTGTGTTTGTTGTGTCTCTGACTTGTGTGATTCGAGACCTACTGTAAATTTGAGTGAAACAAGTAAACAGACAAATTAAAATGTCATCCATTTCTACTTATACTGTCATTGTGGCCCAGTAGTTTTAATTCTTATGCTTCAAGTTGTGATTATGTAAATTCTTGACATAAAAATCAAGAGGTGACAGCACCATTAAAAGAAGAAAGAAGAAGGAGCTGTGATTTTTCCTTCTTGTTGCCTCAATTGTCCTTTATAGTTTACCAGTGAAAAGATGGGAATTAAGTTACCACTGTGTTTTAAAGCTGACTGGGAAAAAATAGACTGTTTTTTGTGATATCTTCTTTACTATTAAATTAGCACCAGCAAACAATAGATAGGAAAAGGACAATGGTCAGTACCGCAGTCAGTATTGAGCAGTGTCCGGGTTCTGTGACTTTTTAAGACACAAAACTAGGCTAGTTTTTCTGAACAACAACAATAAGGCAAGGGGTCAAGGCAAAGTTAACAATTCTTGACAATGGAAGGAGCCTCTGTACTGGGACAAGAGCTACACTTCTCCACTTATCCCTCTGTTCTTCCTCATCCATCCGTCACTGAGTCTTCCAGGGCTATCCCATCTCATCCAGGCAGAAATCAATACCTGGCCCCTGAGACAGGCCTCAATAAACAGTACAGAGAGAAACATGGGCCAGCCTCCAGAGCTAAAGCCCCCCCACACACACACACACACTCTCTCTCCCCACAACACAAAGTAAATGAACTCACTACTTTTCCTCTAACTTCATCCAACCAACAGCAGAGACCTCCATCCAATGTTTCAGCCCTCAAGGTCGCAGTGATGTTTCAATCCCAGCGATGATACATGAGTGTGAAGGTGCATTTGAGTGAGAGAGTTTGCAGGCTGACAGGTGCAGGTATGAATGTGTGCACATGCATCGTCACAAACATAGGATCAATGCATTGGGGCAGCAACGCATGAACAGGAAATATATGTTGTGTCATCTGCAAAGGCTTTCTTCTGCTTCTGCTCCATTCTTGCAACCAAAAATACAAATTGTGTGAAATAACATACAACTCAAACAAATTAACAATTTGTAGATAATGAATGTATGATTCAAAACCATTTATGCAGAAAAACTGCTTAGCATTTACTTGTTTAAGTTTTATCTGAAGTATGCATGTATGCATCCATGTTTAAATTCAATCCATAAGAATTGAGATGTACTGTAGCTAACTTTAATAATGATAAAATTTCAAATGAGGGCAGATGACCACACGAGATACTTGCAAACACTTTTGTCTTGTTTTAGGGGCCCACCTGAAACCCAGTCTACTAGAACACATTTAATAGGAAAGAAGAGAGCTAGCTAGATTAGGTTTGTTATTATTGTTTGTATTATTGGTGTGTCTGGCAAGTTACAAAAACACTGCTCCTTAAAATATCTTTAAAATGAATTAGCATTTGCAAAAAAAAATTAACTTCCAAAAAAAGAGCTTGGGAAATGATAAGGTTAGGGAAAGCCCGTAGTTTTGTTAAGTACTCGAAAACAAAGTGTCTGTTTGTTATGTTTCTTATGTACTTTTGCAAATTTGAATTAGCAGTGTGGAGAGTACACCTAAAGCGCTCAACTTCTGCCTTTGCCGCTGCTTCACTTATGGATCCCAGAGTGAAGTGGGAGCTGTTGCGTTAGTGCTCCATGTCCACTGTGTTTTGGGTCTATAAAGAAATAATGCTCATTTCACAAAATTTCAATCACTCCACCACTTCTCCACCAATACTTTACTATTGAACCTTTCATCTTTGGGACACTGGGAGACTTAAATGCCTCCAAATAGCTTTGTCTTAAATCAGACTTGTATATTTCCCCATCCACTACCACAGCAGACACCAGGGAAAGAGAGAAACAGAAAACTGCATTGTTTTGCCACTGAACTTTAAAAAGATTCTTGAGCTGCTAGCCAAGGATATTACCCAATATCTTCTCACTTACTTGGCTCAGTGCTTTACTTGATCGCTCATGTGAGTGTATGCGTGTTTCCCCTCTTCCTTAGTTGATGGTTTGCTCGACTGTGAATTACTGTATGTGTGCCTGCGCATGCTTTCCGCGTTTTTTTTTCTTCCTTAACGTGAGTGCATGAGTTGGGAAAGAAAAGACAGCGCTGGGATTTTACTTGTGAGAGAACTGAGGCCCGTGCACGCTGAGCTGCCACGATGCAATTTCACCGCAGCGCTGCCACTTTCAGGCCTATTCATCCCTCCCCGCTGAGCTCCATTAGAGAAGACGGGCAGGTGAACAAGTGCACATGGAAAACAAGTTCCTCTAGGCGCTGCGGAAGCACCAGCCATCCCCCGCGAACCCTTGTCCTCCACCCACACACACACACACACAGAGCACAGTCCTCCTTAGCCAGATGTAGATTGGAACAGACATCAATAAATAATTTAGAGGTCTTGAGACTTTTAAGTAGGAATCTATGCAGTGTGAAATGCCGTTTAATCGAGTAACTTCTAATGCCGTATCAATCAAAGTGGGTTAAAAGCTGCTAACGTCGGCAGAAAAAGGACAAGCGGGATTCTTTTCGTTTTATTCCATCACCTCCTCTCTCACTCTCTTTACCACTTTTTTGTCTAGTTGATGGGACATTAGGTGACATTTGTATTCATCAATTGACCCTGATCCGCTGGGTCGACTGAGAGAGTAAGGCAGGAGAGAGAGAGAGAAAGAGAGAGAGACAGGTAAAATAAAAAAGAGGCAGACGAAAAAATCTTTCTGGTGCAATGCAGCTCATGCTAATGCAATAAAAACAGGCTGATCAAGAGGCACTGTATTTTGGAAAATGCAATTTAAGTTGGGGTACGAATAAGCCTTTACATTTAACCTGCCAGACACTTGAACCGAGCCAATTTCTTGATAAAATAGGAAAATGTAATGAAACGTCAGAAGACGATTTTACTGCTAATTCTCACAGGCGCTAGGATGCGCTGATATGATAAAATACAAAAGGGGCCAGTATGCAAAAAAAAAAAAAAGAGCAGCATCAGACTTGGGCACAAATGGAGTGATTTGACAAATACTTGCCCATTTTTCACCGCTTCATGTTGCACCTCACAAATTTGCTGTTCATTTCATTGTTTCACATATTCAAATGTTTTACATTTTGATAGCAATAACTCCCTTGACAGATCCAACCTTGCTCCTCAATGAAAAAACTGTGTGAAAATATATAAACATATATGTGTGTGTGTGTATCTTTATCAGCTGTTTTACCACAGCTGAGCAATTTGCCTGCAAGAACGTCGCTATCAAATTATAATAACATTTGAGTGTTGTACAGACAGGCACATATGAACACACACATTCATGCACACACAGACGAGAAAGAAAAAAATGACGATGTGTCTGAGATCAAACACACACACACACACACACACACACACACACACACAATTCTCTGGTGTCATCAGCAGATGTGTACATACCCTCGTCTCAATACAATACAGATGAGCTAATAGCCTTGGAGGCTCCCAGCCTGCCTCTGATCTCCATAATACCACCCCCGCCTCAATGCGCACACACACACACACACACACATACACACTTGGAAAGAGAGAGGGGTGTACCTGCACAAATCCCATAATATCTCTATACCTGCCTGTCTGTGGGGAATCAGATAGACCTGGTTTACATTCAGCAACATCCAGAGGACAAATATGATCAGTTAGAGACTCATTCAGAGACACACATGGATGTGAATGGACAGGAGCACAAATGCACATATAGGAGCACAGGTGCGAACCCACATCCTCTCTCAAGGCAACACAGTATTTGTCCAACTGTCTTTCAACTCTTGCCTCGTGGCCCAGTCTTAGTAACTGGGTAAATATTTCTTTCCAATTGCCTAAACCATCTATTGTTCACCAATTATAAAGCATTTTTCAAATCAAATTCTGATTGCTTTGGGATATTGACATTGTTTGTAAACACGAGTCTTGTTGTGCGTGAATGTGTACCCGTGTGTTGTGTGTGTGTTCACACGCCTGTTGCCAGGCCTTCCAGGGTGAGTAAATAAAAAGCAAAGTGAATTCCACTTCAGGCTGAGGCTTCAAGAGGATCTGAGGGGATCTGATTATCACCACAAGGATTTGAGTGTGTAGTGTGTGTTGTTGTGTGTGTGAGTGTGTGTGTCATCTCCAGTGAGAGGAGGCACCACAGGGACACTCCAGTCAGAGGAGCTCAATAACACCTAATTTCACAACACATGCACACATACTACAAAAAATGAGTTTAGACATGTAAGAACATGCATGCCAACACACACACACACACACACACACACACACACACACACACACACACACACACACACACACACACACACACACACACACAATAACGTACAATCACCAGGGTCCTATCGCCCAGTAATAACTGTGTAATGTCCCAGTAATATAAAGAGCTGATTTTTTAAAATCAAAACATGAATATGAAACCTTCCATTACTGAGCAACAACAAGGACAATTTATCAAGGTAAAAACACAACTGGGGCAAAGTAATGACACAAACATTAAATAAATCGCTACTGAAAATCACATCTACACTAAACTGTGGACAAAAACAAATAAGCTGATGCTCAGAATACATGATTGAGAATAAATTACAATTCATCTCCATTTACATCAGCAAAAACTTAAGTCTCTCTATCTCCGCGGTCTTTGGAGAGTAGTCAGAAATATTACGATTTCTCACAAGTGGACAATTTTCTACTGTCACCATGAATATTGAACACGAGTATAACAAGACAAAAAAGAAATCTAGTTTCGGTCTCTGAACTGAGAAACCACAGAAGCAATAAATGAAGAACAATTTAAGAATAAATGTAGAAGAAAACAGCTGACAATCATGACTGAGCCAATCAATACACGGTTCTTTTACTACCCTCTGGCTCCTGTGTTAGAGCCAACATCTGTCAATTAACACACACGCACACAGCAGCATATAACATATCCATACACACAAGTTCACGTGCACACGTTCTGTACGCAGCCTGTTACAGTACCAGCCAAAAGGCAATAACCTCCTATGAAGCTCTGTGGTTTGGATCAGCAGTATTGACAGCTTTCACATTAGACCTTCTGAAATGCATTGTTGCTGCTGTGACACACACACACACACACACACACTGAACTCTCTGGTATGCACCAATCAATCTATCACCACAATCGCATTCTTTCCACCTGCTTAAACGGAGAAAAAGAGGCGGGCGGGTCCCGCGACTCTTCAGTGTCACTGATCTGACCCCCAACCTTGACCTTTTAACCTTTAGGTCGTGGTCAAGGGTTTAAGAGGAGGGAGAGGAGGGGCAAAAGGGTGAGGGAAGGCACATTCAATAGATATGTTCTGATGGCCACGCCTGCTTTAGGAGAATAAAAGACATTATACATTAATTAGGCCTGACATCTGTTTAGTTACATATCTATTTGTTTGTGTGCTTATTTATTCATTTTAGTTTTTCTGCCCACACAAGCACTGGGTAACGATCAATTACCGAAACAACATTAACACTCTAAAGATGTTATTTTTGGCAAAGTAGCTATCATTTCAGACTATAAAAATTAAATAATGCCATAATAACACTGCAAAGTTAAACTAATTAGTCAATGGATTATTTCTTTAATCACATTTTACTGTCGTGCAAAAATTGTTATCATGAAGAAGGAAAGGAATATTAAAAGAAAGGATGTTAAGAGAAAAGAAATACTAGTTAGTATAGAGGCAAGAATAAGCACTGAGGAATAAATGGATATGTCAGGGAGGGAAAAAAAGAAGGCAGAGAAGGTGAAAGAAGAATGTAGAGGACAGAGGAAACGGGACAGGGAGGTGTAGGGTGTGTTAGACGGAGCTGACCAAAGAGGAAAGAAAGGAAGATTTGGGATCAACTTATTAAGCTATTTTCTGTGAACAGGTGTTTTTTAAACTGCTTTTTTATACAAATGGCCTCTTAAATTTTATGGATTCATCTTGTTTTCCATTTGTCTTTGTGGGTCCAATAAATACACACAATAACAATCACTGTTTTATAATCCAACAGAAATCCACCTTGATTTATTCCCTGCGTTCTTCTGCCGTCCTCGTTTCTTGTCGTTACTGTTTGCGTCACTAATTCTCACACTGGTGTTGGAAGTGTGGCACCAAGAAACTCGAACCATTTATCGGTCCTGCTGCTCGCCGTCAGTCACACTCATGTAACTGCACCCCCACCCACCACCGCCCCCACCCCCCCACCCCAGAGGCATCGTGTTATCCATCCAAAGACTCATTAGCATAACACCACCCCTGACACGCACACACACCTCAGGACACTCATGAATAAATGAGTCCATGTAGCAGATTAGAATAGGAAAGACTAGAATAGATCTAGTTTATGAGAAAATTATTTCACTTACTAAAAGGGGAGAGCGAGTGAATTAATTACTCAGGAAAATACAAGTCTCATCCACAAGTTAGCCCATATTGTCCTAATTTCCCTCATTTCATGCTCAGAATAAGTTGTGCTTTCGAGGCCTGAGCTTGTGCTACTCCAAACACTGAACTGATAAACGAGTCCCACTGAGTCTGCGCTCCATCCACTTAACAGCATCCACAAATATCAGTCAGATATATACACGCACACACACACACACACATCGATGAGGGGTGTCTCACGCCACGATAAACATCTCCCCTCCTATCCTCTGTCTTTCTTTTATTGTATTGTATTATATCCAATTCCCAGAGGACTGTGGGGTAACATCCCTCTCCCTCACGTTCTCTCCAGCCGCTCCGAACATCTGTGTGTGTGTGTGTGTGTGTGTGTGTCGTCATGTTGTCAGAGGGGTAAACGGGGAGTTAAGCAGATATATCCAAGCGTAAAATCTAAAAAGGCTCCCCAGTGGGCGCCGGAGGGGGTTGTTGGGAATCAAGCACATATCAATTGAGAAGCAGAGAGAGAGACCAAGTACTGGTGAGAAAGACGGTAAAAGAAATAGAGACAGCGGCCCTGCTATGGTAAATTCTGCTCCTCTGACAACTATAAATTACAGGCTTTTTCTGTGTCTTTCCCATTTTCCTCCTGCACCTCTTTTCTCCACCTCTTTCTTTTGTCTCTTTAAATGTTGTTGCTCCTCGCCCTCCTCTGTCTTCCACTGCAGATATTTTCTTTAACCTGTTTTCCCCAGAGAGATGTAAAGCAGAGTTTGTTGCACAGAACACTGATGGTGAAACAGAGATTTTCTGTTTCTTTTTCTCTCAATTTCTCCTTGCTGGTGCCAGAATGTGTTTATGAAGTGTGCAACAATAAGATGGTAACACAAAAAACACACATGACTGAAGAATTTTAAAGACAGGTATAAACTGTATATTATGCACATAAGGCATGGTGGAGGCAGGTATAACACAAACACACACACACACACACACACACACACACACACACAGCTAGCCTTGTGCTGTGTGGTGTAATGCTCTACTTGATTATCTCATTGTTGTCTGTAAGTACAAGCCCAAATTGAATCAGCCTCCACTCCATTGTCTCTCTGCAGCTGGTGTGTGTTTGTGTGTGTGTAGGGCTGGTAATGAATGGCCAATCTAGTCTATCTAGAGAAAACCTTCTCATCAGAGGGCTCCCGTAATTACTAGCTCTCTGTGAAAACTACGCACTGCTTTATTACCATGCAGTGCAGTCAAGGCTTGGGACTGAAGAGATGTGATAAACACACAAAGTGTTGTTTGCGTGCGCACACTTTCATTTTATATTTGAGTCATTTACTGAAGCTAATGTTCGCAACCAGTGAAAGCTGACTGATTTACAATGTGTGCCAAGCCTCTGTGCTGAGACCACCAACGCAAGACACAACAAATGTAACACACACAGTTATGCAGAGACATACACATTGTTCTACTTCTTATATCCAAATGTATAGTGAATATACACTAGCAATTAGTGCACTTGTTAATATTTAATTGACATTAACAATATTAAAATTTAATCGTAACATCTTATGTAAAGTAATTCTTATTTGAAAATATATCGCTGCTTATATTAACACATCAATAATTGAACACTGAATGGACATATTATTGATGTTCTTGATGCCTTCGTGCATTACGTATACTTAACACTTGATATCATTTTATAACTTCTCTGTTTTTCCATTATTATATTGGTACTTTTACTCACAGTATGCAAAGGATTTAAATGTTTTTTTCCAGAATTTAAAAAATTAAAAAAATTTTCCCAAACAGTTTATTTTGTACACAACACAATATAATATGGATTTTACATCAAAAGGTGAATGAAGCAAAACATCAGGCTGGTTATTATTGTGTGTGGCTATTTATTACCTGTGCTACAGCAACGCAAAGATGAAAGCAAGCCTCAGATGTGCTGCTATGTATTGTTTATTTTTTCCCATTTCATTTAGCGACTGCTATTTTCTGGAGGGCCTATTAGGACTATCCAAATAACCTCCCAGCCTCACCATTGGCATACTGTATAAATTAAAATTATTGTTTGGACTCATGTTAGACCTATGAATCATTCCACCAAATCATAAAGACTACAAGCCTTGATTTTTCAGCGTTTACTTTGGCCATCCAAGGGAAAATATCGCTTTGAATAAACATCATTGATAAATGGGGAATCTGTCTTTTCCCATTTATAACTCTTTTTTATTTATATAAAAAAAGGGTTAGGGTTAGGTTGTCAGACATTTAAAAGTTAGACTGTACCCCTGAGAGCAGTCCTGTAACTACACCATCACATTATTTAGCATTCTGTGCATTCCCAGTAAACCTGCATCCATGTGTCCTCCCTCCCGCTGGGAGCCATCAGACCAAGGGACATGCCCAAGGCATATGGGAACCATGAAAGGGTTGAATGGGAGGAGGAAGAGGACACAGAGTGATGAACAAAAGGTTGATGATAGATAGAAAAAGACAAGAGAGACAAGTGGGTGAATAAAAGGTACGAGAGTTTGAAAAATGGAGACAGAATTAAAAAGACCAGAGAAAAAGACAGTTTGAAAGCTATAGGTTCCGCCCCTGAGGCTTCTCCCTCATGTACATTCACTAAATTCCCAACATCCACCATCCTTAAATGTGAGATACAAATAAATGTAAATCATGTTTGCTGAATTAACAATCAACATCATGCCACTCTGCAGACAGAAATGTGTAATTGGGAGTTCACTATATCGCTACAATGTTTCACACAACTTGCCCTTCATCACTGTGGTGTTTCTGCACTGAGTTTCTGTCAGTAAAAAGGTTCAGACAATATTCAGGCTCCAACCCTTACTCATTAAAGGTCTGTCCAACAACATAAAGTTTAGTAAATGTCTTCAAATTGTGTTTGGTAATATGCCTGCCACAGCACTTTGAACCTGACCCATAGGGGGCACCACAAGTAAAACATGCTCCTCAAAATCACAGGATCACAGGGCAGGATCTCAGCAAATTTGGTGCACGTGAATTGAATGATCGAATTCAGCTTATTGAAGCTCTTTAAACCTAAGTGAGGTAAGAAAAGGGGTGTGGCTGGGCACATAAATAGAGCAAAGCCAACAACCTCTACTTCCAGAAGAGTACAAGTAAGTGCCTGATGCATACCCTTAGAGATTAAATTAACAAGACTGTCACAGCACTCTAGCAGTGGAAACCGTATTGTGTTAGAGGGTGTGTGTTATTTGACTGTATAAAAAATGTACATAAAAAGGCAAAACAAGAAGAAAATGCAAAAGAAAAAGAAAAAAGCATGACCTTACGCAAGATTGTAAATGAGGAATGTGGATGATGCTTACAAAACTTGTCTTGAATTGTCACTTGCAACCCTATTTTTAATGTTTCCTCAACAAAACAAAATTAGAGAATTCATTCTTACCAGATAAAACTGCAGGTAATACCATAGTGTGAGAAAATAAGCAAAATGGGCAGAATTCAACAGGAATGAACAAATAATATGGTAATGTTATATGATTAATGAGGTGTAACTGAGAGGGGTTGCTACTTTGTGCTCACTCTATGGGAATACATGTTTAATTTAATCATGAATCTCTGAATTAAATTAATTCACAAAAAAAATCACGTGTGGGACAAAAACTATCTCAGTCCAGTTGCTCCTTCCATACATTTTTTGATAAAGTCAGTAAGAAGACAATAAAACAGTGATCCTCACAAGTATACACTGCGGGATGAATCCATCAGGGACTGCTTAGGTCTATGATACGGCTGTAATAGTAGTGATTAGTACAAATGCGGCCAGCCATAGAGGATGACAAATAGCACCTGAGACAGAGCATGATTACAAGCATTTATATGAGCAGAGACAGTATCAGCACAGAGTATGATGGATGACGCCCGGAGCGCAGTCAGAGCTGGCTCATAATTAGACCTTGATGGCATTAGTTGCATTTCCTAGTGGGTATGTCACAATAAGTGTGCCAGACTTGTTAAAAAGGGACACCTTGACATTTTGAATTTGTGTTGGTTGTTTTTACTCTGCAGGCGACTGTCACAGTGTGGCATACAGTCTTTAGCAAACTGACATAAAAGCTTGTTAGTCCCATGACTGATGATCACCTCAACTATACAGGGTCTTTTAGCAAATCAGCAATGGGCCTTTTGTTTGTTGATGTTCAGTATAACTATGAAAGGCTTGAGTTCACAGACGACTGGCCTGTGATATTTACGTGCACCATTGCCCAGGTAATTGTCATCTGAGCTCTTGGTATGTCTGTGTAGGCTGAGGTAATTATTAAGAAAGGTTACACTCTGTGAAGGTAAGGTAACAGAGTGGAAGGTAATAGTGTGTACCTGAGGTGGTTCAGGTGATGTGCTTTTTGGTGTGTGTTTCACCTGTCTTGCCATGTACCTGAGGAGCAAGTGAAAGTCAGAAGTGTGTACATGTTTGCATGTGCATGTGTGAGCTTTAATTTGTTCTGAAATACAACATCTCACTGCCCTAAAAAGTCTAAAACAAGATCCCATCTTTTATTTAGTGCAGTCATTTTTTTAAAACAGACAATAATAACATTTTGACAATGTGAAGAAGTGCCTGTTTTATCCAGTGTTGTTGGATATAAATATGTAAAACTTAATAAAATGAAGATTTCTTTCAGTGATGGAGTTGGTGCTATAGAGTAACGGTGATAGGACAGTTAAAGGTACAGTAACAAGACTGTCATAACACTCTAGCAGTGGAAACAGTATTTGTTAGAGGGTGTGTGTTATTTGACTGTATAAAAGTAATAATACTGAGAGAAAGGAGATTGTGTAATCACAATTCAAACTCATTAGTGCTACTGAAACCAGTGATGGCTGGTGTAGCTTTCTCTACTCAATCTACTCACCTGAAGTGCCATGTGCCCATCTAACTTTATGAACCCTACTAAACACACACACACACAATGTGAACACACATGGAGGAAGCAGCCTCTAACCTTACGAGTCAGGCTGCTCAATTAGTCAGTGACAGAGCTGAGCCCCGGTCAAGCTCAGATCATGTTGCCAGTCTAGTCGTAATGCAGTCAGGTCAGACAGGTCAAATACCTGTTCAGATAACACACTGTGACCTGTTACCGTTATTTTACCTCATCTCGCAACACAGGTAATGCTCACCTGTCATTACCTGCTAACTTTGAATAGCTACTTGTGTCTTCAGTACTTTTAAACAAGAACAAGGGCAGAAAAATGCTCAGGTGTTAGTAGCACTAAGATAAATATAAAGAGCACATTAACCCCAAATTTAGGTACTTGGTTCCTGCATACGGTGTACATTTTAGGACATCCTCAGGTGTCAGGCTTCAGCCTCAGACTTTAGATGAAAAGGCATAAGGTCTCAGGAAAACCTCTGTCAGGTGTCCACTAAACAGCCTCAGAAAAAAGACGTCAGACCAAAAGGCATCAGAAAAAAGGCGTCAGAAAAAAGACGTCAGACCAAAAGGCATCAGAAAAAAGGCGTCAGACCAGAAGGCATCAGAAAAAAGGCGTCAGACCAAAAGGCATCAGAAAAAAGGCGTCAGACCAGAAGGCGTCAGAAAAAAGGCGTCAGACCAAAAGGTATCAGAAAAAAGGCGTCAGAAAAAAGGCGTCAGACCAAAAGGCATCAGAAAAAAGGCGTCAGTAAAAAGGCGTCACACCAAAAGATGTCACACCAGAAGGCGTCACACCAAAAGGTGTCAGAAAAAAGGCGTAAAAAGGGTTAGGGACGTCAGAAAAAAGATGTCAGATTAAAAACTGACTATTTTTATTTCTTCAAACTTTGATTCAGTTGAGGCATTTTTTTTTGGAGCGGGCAGACTAGTAATTTATTTAACTGTTGCTGTATTTAATGACGTCATCGAAACACAACACCGGTAACGAGCTGACGTGCAGAAAAGAGACTGCCCCGAAAGGAACACGCGTCTCAGATATCTAACGGCAGGTTCACACCGGATGCAGAAGTGCCACGAATAGACGCAGAATGGGCCTGTTTCCTACCGGCGCCCTTGTTAACCGATTGTGTTGTTCACACCAGACGCACCGCGGCACGCACCTCCGCAGCCGGCTCGCGCCCTGCAGCGATTGTTTTGGTCCATTTTGTGTGTGAATCGCGAACGATCGCATCAATCTGGGCAGGAAGTTACCCACAGAAACACGAGAGAATCCAGTTAATTTTCAAAATTAAAGCAATTTTCAAAATAAAATACTGCGATTGACAAATACAATAGCCCTGTGTTTGCGTTTGTGGTCTATTTGTGTTTATATACCTAAAAAGAGCGCGAGAGAGATGATGCCTTTTGGTCTGACGCCTTTTGGTCTGACGCCTTTTTTCTGACGCCTTTTCTCTGATGCCTTTTGGTCTGACGCCTTTTTTCTGACGCCTTTTGGTATGACGACTTTTTTCTGACGCCTTTTGGTCTGACGCCTTTTTTCTGACGCCTTTTCTCTGACGCCTTTTGGTCTGACGCCTTTTTTCTGACGCCTTTTTTCTGATGCCTTTTGGTCTGACGCCTTTTTTCTGATGCCTTTTGGTCTGACGTCTTTTTTTCTGACGCCTTTTTTCTGATGCCTTTTGGTCTGACGCCTTTTTTCTGATGCCTTTTGGTCTGACGTCTTTTTTCTGACGCCGTTTTTCTGATGCCTTTTGGTCTGACGTCTTTTTTCTGACGCTTTTTTTCTGTTGCCTTTTGGTCTGACGCCTTTTTTCTGATGCCTTTTGGTCTGACGTCTTTTTTCGGAGGCTGTTTAGTGGACACCTGACAGAGGTTTTCCTGAGACCTTATGCCTTTTCATCTAAAGTCTGAGGCTGAAGCCTGACACCTGAGGATGTCCTAAAATGTACACCGTACCTGCATCAAACACACTGTTGTTCAGCATCAATCTGATCATCAAATAAGTAACATATGGCGAGGTTCTGACCGCCAATTCCAATTTTAAGAGGCTTTTGCCTCTCAAGCCTTGTTTTGACTTAGTGAAGCCAAACAAAGTCAAGTCATTCAATCACAGAATGGGACTGCATCACTCAGCCACACACACACATGCACACACACACACACACACACACACACACACACACACAAATACTATGTACACACAGATGTACCACCAAAGAAAAAGACACATATTGCAAAGAAAATCTGTTATTTCATGATCTCAGAAGTTGATATTTTGCATTACAAGCAGAGCTCAGATCAGACATGAGTTTAACTCTCATAAAAAACTACAAGATCATTGGGTTTGGATAAATGTTTGAGTAATTGCTTTCTCGGTAAAGAGGCTTTGAGTTTCACATCATACCATAACAAAATGAAAAAAAAAAGATGCAACAAGCTTCAATTACTTTACTTCAATCACTCACAATGCAGCTCAGTCACTCCAGACAGTTTGTGTTGGCACGAGATGGAACATGAAAAAGTATTTTTGATATAATAATATCATATTATTGATATACTATCATTATTATCATCAGTAGTATTGATGATTACTGTAATGTCTATTTTACTTCAAGCTTGCAGGACAGGCACACAGAAAAGATTTGAAGAATAGGAAGGCAGGCAGTGTGTGTAACCCCTCATGTTCAATGACAAATACCCACACATACACACGTAGTAATTAATTTGGTGATTGCCAGGGTTGCTTACTGGTTGTAGAAGTGAGATCAGAGGTGTCACCTACCAGATTGACTCTGCAAGGCTCACATACAAACACACACACTACACACAGAGAGCCATGAACACACGCTTCTCACACAGAGAAATGGAGACACAACTTAGAGAGAGTAGAGGAAATAGACAAATAGAAGGAAAGAGAAACAAAAGAAGATAAAGAAAAAAGAGGAAAGAAAAGACTAGACTAAAAAGGAGAAAAGGCTCCAGTGTTGCTCTGACTTTCTCTCCTACACACATACAGGCACTCTTACACTCACACACACCATGCCAGGTGAGTGACAGGGCCTTATTGCAGGTGTAAATTGAGGCTGTGAGGTGTGTGTGTTGTTCATTAAAGAAGAGTGAATCTCTATTGGTTTTCATTAAGGGGCCTGACCACACCGACTAGATGGTTAATCTAGACAGCTCCGCTCCTCCGCTCACCCCCATCTCTATTTCTCTCTCACACAAACTCGGGCACACAAACACACACACACACACACAGTAAGTCCACACACATGGACAAAACCAGATTCTTATTTATTAAGCAGAGGTGACAGGTACTGAATAAGTTGTTTTCTGGCCCAGTGTGTGTATGTGTATGTGTTTGTCTAGGAATGTTTATGAAAGTCTGTGCACTTGTATATATGTGTCTTTATAATAACATCTTATTTATCAAATTTGTATGAGCATGTTCGCATTCATTTGCGCACTACTGTCGACCCATGTGATGAAATCTCTCCGCATAAATGCAAACGCGTGTGTCTTTGTTTCTGTGTGTGTGCAGCAGGACAATTGGCGTCTGTGGTTATGAGTTAAGTCTAATTTCCAGAAGGCCTGTCCTGGCTAAACAGAGCTGACACAGTGCTGCTCCAACCAGTTATCTGTCACTGGGAATTAGACACTAACACACACCCTGAGAGATGAGCATGGGCCCACACAGGTGCAAGCACACACACGCACATTTACACATTTACTACTGTTTTTCTCTCCCTGTGCCTTACATATGTGCACCTGCCAAGGTGTAGGCTACATCAAATGGTCAAATGTATGTGAGCAACACAAACTTAAAAATCACATGCATGTAGGTGTGACCACTTCATTCAAAATCACAAACTGCTAATGGAACATTTTAGGTCTTTGCTGTAGGGATTTGCTCTCAAATCTGCTGCAGGAGTATCAACGAGTCGGCCATTGATGTTGTGTAAAAAGGTCAGAGGTCTGGTGTCAAGTTGGTGTTCCAATTCATCCCAAACATGGTGTTTGGAGAGGAGGTCAGGGCTGTGTGATAATTGTATGCTATAGGGACTAAGCTTTCCTTCAGTGGCTGTGACCAACAGTTTGTGGACACCTGCAGCTCCTCAAAACTGCAACATCCTGGACTAATGAAGAACTGTTGCTGGCCAACTAGAGCTGCCTTTACTCTGACAAATCCCCACTGTTGTGGAGATTGATACTGTTTTTAGAGAAAACAATCAAATTCTAGGTTCAGTAATCATAAGGATGCTAAACCTGAACATAATACTTTTCCCCCATATAATTTATAAACCTTGTAATCCTTAGAATATAAAACCTTCCAGCACATCCCTGACCCAGCCGTGAAAGTTCAGTCAGTGTAAGGATGTGATACCAAAACGACTGTGAATGGAATGGTCTTGCTGGGTTTTCAACAAGTTTTGCAGCCACGCACCCCGGCACAAGTACTCCTCTTTCCCACCTCCATTCCTCCCACCGGCGCAAGTGGGAAAGAAGGAGGGGAGAAGGCGTGAGTGGGTTTAACGCAGCTAAGTCAGATCTTCACCAATCAAATGAGCTCCTCTCCTCACCATTAAACCTGTGCGGGGTTCGCCATCCTGCGCCACTTGCGCCACGCTGGGAAACTAGAGCCCCATGTATTTTGTTTAATTAAAAGCTTTATTTGACCAAGGAAAAGTGAGTGACCTGGTCAAGAGAGCAGCAGTGTCCACAAGCACAAAAACACTACACACAAATCCACACAGGAAAAGCTTTTTGAAGGTCTAAAAATTCTGCATGAAAATTCACCTGACACACTCTACACTTGCAGCCTTAAATTACTGTCTATGAGGGGGGAAGTGTGTGAACTGTGAAGTGTTTACAAGTGTCTAGTAACAGCAATACAGCTTGTCGTCTTATCTTTCCCTCGCATTATTCCGTCTTTCTTTCACTCCCTCACTCACACAGGGGAGCTTTTTAAAAAGTGTGTAAGAAAGATGGTTTATGGATCCCATCTGCGCTGCCAGATACTTCTGGCTGTGCAGATGGGATTGTGGTAATACAGCGTCTGATCTCGCTGTCTCATTATTCCGGTTCAGACACTCGGCCTCTTCAAGAGGTCTTGCTGCACTTTTAGCCAAGCCTCAATCCAATCATCTCAATCTATTGTGTGCTCTGAGGGGCCATACTGTCACTCTCTCTGAGGCTTTGAACATGAGCAACACCATCCACGTAGACCTGATACTGATAGAGAATATAAATTACATCTACAGAAGTCTCTGTTGTATGCTTTGGACCCCTCTGTCCTGTAAGAATGGGAAACTGAAGAGTTTCCAAAATGATATAAAAGAATATTGGATATTTGTGCTTGTGAGTGATTGAGATTACAGACACAAACAAAAAATGGCAGCATTTTGAACACCATACTTGTGTTGCTTCCTGGCCTTTTGAAAGTAAAGTATTGATCAGTTATCTTCCAGGTATTCACAATAATTATGTTTAAGTCATTATTGTTCAGTATATGTGATCTTGACTTTGATCTGTGACCTTTTTATGCATGTGTTCACACAAAAATGTTAAAAATTTGTCAGTTAACACAACGCCAAAATACTGCATAATTTTTACTTTATAGGGTTTTTTTTATAATATAATGCTGAAACATGTTTGCCTGTCATTTCTGGTTATACTGCCTCTGTTATCTGTGTCATCCCATCTGTTCTCTGTGCTAGGGTTTCACACAGGTGGGGCTCAGACAGCTGCTGCTAACTCACACACAGCGAAAGCCACAGTGAACAAGGTGAAGTGATGCTACTGTGTTAATTGGGGCTAATAGGCGTTGTGTGAGAACAGGTTGATGTGAGGCGTTTAGAGAACACGACCAAATTGTAGTATTTACTTTTAGTGTGCAGCTAAGGCGTTTAGGGGATATCTGAAAATTGTAGCTACAAAAAATAGTCACTCACCCCTGCTACACTGCACAAGCCTGAATCAGTCATATGCCACGCCAACCACCACCAGAAGGTACATTTCCATTATAGTATGTTATCATTATTATTATTATTATATGATTACCTTGTTATAATTTGTTTTATTTGGACACCAACTGTTTTTCAATTTTCTCTGAACCGAAGGGCCTTCTTCAATATGCAAAGCTGCAGCTGTTTGTATGAAATTTTGTTTTGTTGTTTAATTTTTTAAAAATCTGAATGGTAACTAGTGTCTATAATTAAATATGGTTTATTGACCCATTGAAATCCTGGATGTCAGTATTCTCTCACAAGTGCATCAAATTTGCCTAACACTTTGCTGCTTTACTGCTCCACTGCACTTTCTCTGTCCTGTTTTTGAAATGCAGGTTTCAAAACAAAATGCCCAGCAGTGCATTAATGGACTTAAGATGCATCTAAAACATTTCACACTACACTCTGTTAGTGCTTGAGTGCTTTGAGCAGCTGTATATTATTAGGAATTCATGATTTAGATGATGCAAAATCACTGTTATTAACTTCTCTGAACAATCAGTTTTATTTTTGGCTCTCACTCTTGTTGTAAAAGTAGTTTTTAATCACGTACATAAACTGTTAGAACCAAACCCCTCATGATTCATCAAACCACTCTCTGATTCACACAATGCTGTATCTTAAGTGCCCAATTAGAGCACATGATGCACAACACAATACTCTGCCGATCAGGCATAAACAAATTCCATCAACAATACACTACATTAATTCTACCGGAAGTAAATAAAAACTTGAATCAGGCATCACCACATCAGCACTCAGCACAGTAGAAGTAACAGATATCATGTACTCACACAGCTCTACTCACAAAATGACAAAAAGCAAACAAACAGCACAGCAAAGTCAGCAGAGTCAAATTAACTCTATGGGAGTTAATTTTAACACTATTCCTGGTGTCCTATACGATCCACACCAGAAAGTGTTAATTTAACACTTAGTAAGAGAGTTGGCATTTTTACACCAGGTTTGGAGTTAAGTATTGACTATGTGGGGAGTTGGGATTTAACACTTATGGATACTTGCTTTACACCCACCAGGTGTTTCTCAACACCAATGCAGTGTCACTTAATTTAACTTAAAGCAGATAACAGCGGCACGGCCGTTTCGGCTAATGCTGTGTTCAAGGCAGGCTTTTGAAACCATAAGTTACAGCTTCAAGTCACAACTACGACTTGGTAGCGTTCCAGGTAACCCGTAGCTCGTGTTTTTACCGTCCTGTTGTCTGTGAAAGTTCCCTATAACGGCCACTCGTAACTTCCGACCCGTGAACTCGTACCAGATCGAACTGGTATGACTTCACAGGAAGGAAAAACACAAAGTACGAGTTTCCTTGAACGCACCATGAGTTAGCAGCCCCCGCCCTTGTCAGGCATCAATTGGTCCTCGTGCTACGTCACCACATTCACGCGCATCCCTTGGCTGCACACACAGCCCTTCATGCCGTTCTCTCCCCTCATTGGATAACACTTGTATCCCACAAGGAAAATTTTCTCCTCGGGTTACAGCAGAGCAGAGTGACGGAGAGACTCGTGTTTAGGCTGAAATACTTCATGTAAGTGATTGCTGACGGAAAATAGGACTATTTAGGACTTATATTAACAAAAACATTCCACTGATATCTGCTTTAACTTAACTTAAATTAACTTAACTTTTAACTCTCAAGCAGGGGTTAGTCGATGACTCTTGCAGGTGTTGATATGTCTAGTACAATAAAAATGAAGGCATTTGACTTTAGTTATTTTTATTTAAAAAAATACATTAACAATTTGACAAACAAAACAGGACCAGTGACTCAAATAGTCAACTTTTTTCAACACAATAAAAGCTGTGGAGCATGTCGTCGTAGATGAGTCCAAAGACATAATGAGCCTTGAATAATTCATCAAAGGCTGCCACGGCGGTCTGGCCTTTGCAGGGGATCTCCTTTTGATCCAGGACGATGAAGAACCTGTGACAGAAATAACCATTACTAAAATTGAAGATATCAAGCCATAGTTTCATGTTCCACCACGGGCACTTTGCACTCGTAAAACATTTTATCTACACACTACACACCTTTGGATCTTGTTTTTTTTTTGCTGTCCAAGAGCAAGGAGGAAGGATTGTCTGGTTTGCGCTCCCATCCCATCAGTCCTCCCAGGTTGGAAGGTTGAAAGACTGGCTCCTTCCTGTTGGCAATTGAATGTTATGTTAGTGATTATTTGTTAAAGGTATTCTTTTATTTTTACTTTTACAGACTGCAACTTTTTACTGAGCAAGACAAAAGTTATTTTTGTTTTATCATAAGGAACCACAGGATAAACACATACCTAAAGATATCTCAGAACACAATGGTGATCGAGAGGTTGGGGGGAGGAGGTATAGACATCAGCATCCCATCCTAGAGACAAGGTCATATTTGGACATGCACATAATGAAATGTATGACAGCAATAATTTTTACAATACAATACTCTGTTGGCCACAGACAATAGTCAATTTAACTATCACATAATGGAAGACAATAACAGTACAATACAACAGAAAAAGCTGCTGTCCATAACAGACCTATGTTGGCTTAGCCTCTGACACCTATCCTCAACATGCTCAGTCTCCTTCACAAACTAAACTCTGAGGTGCACCTGCATCAAAATGCCGGTTAATGCTAACAGCTACAAATTGAAATGTGCTAGTTACCGGACATAAGTGTTAAAATTCACCAGTCTCCTGCCGTGTTTAGACGAGCGACTGTTAAAAGTTACAAATTAAATTTGACGTTGGTTGTGTTCGATAATATGGTTTAAAGAAATAATGTTAAACTTCAAAACCACAAAAGAAGTTTGCCCTTTACCAGCTAGCTAGCTCACAAGCAGCCCTGCTGAACAAAGCTAAAATTTATCATGAATTCCATTACAAATATGATTGAGTTGGTGGATTATTTAGATCCCAAATTTACCCTGACACTTTACAGTTTTATGAGGTACATTAAAGCAGATATCAGTGGCACGGCCGTTTCGGCTAATGCTGTGTTCAAGGCAGGCTTTTGAAACCGTAAGTTACAGCTTCAAGTCACAACTACGACTTAGTAGCGTTCCAGGTAACCCGTAGCTCGTGTTTTTACCGTCCTGTTGTCTGTGAAAGTTCCCTATAACGGCCACTCGTAACTTCCGACCCATGAACTCGTACCAGATCGAACTGGTATGACTTCACAGGAAGGAAAAACACAAAGTACGAGTTTCCTTGAACGCACCATGAGTTAGCAGCCCCCGCCCTTGTCAGGCATCAATTGGTCCTCGTGCTACGTCACCACATTCACGCACATCCCTTGGCTGCACACACAGCCCTTCATGCCGTTCTCTCCCCTCATTGGATAACACTTGTATCCCACAAGGAAAATTTTCTCCTCGGGTTACAGCAGAGCAGAGTGACGGAGAGACTCGTGTTTAGGCTGAAATACTTCATGTAAGTGATTGCTGACGGAAAATAGGACTATTTAGGACTTATATTAACAAAAACATTCCACTGATATCTGCTTTAAAATAATATATTAATACTTACCAAAGGGTCTTGGTGTACACCGGGCGATGCGGCCTCCACCTTCTGTCCTTTTTCGAGTGTGGCGCGAAAGGAGAACAATGAACAAGGGCCGCCCCCTTGCACGGGTTTACCTGGGCTGAAACGCAAGGGCAGGGACCCATGTGCTATTTTTTAACACCCATCCAGAGTTGATTTGCAGAAAATGACACTCACACATTTGACACCCAACTCTATCACCATCAAGACACTGGACAGAGTGTTACAATAAACAGATAAGACACTACATGGTGTTGAATTGACTCCAATGAGTAACACTTTATACTCCCAACAACACTGACACCGAAAAATCAACTCTGCTGGTTTTGCTGTGAGGAATCAAGGCACTATTCCAAATACTACCACAGCTCTAACATTATCAGTGGAAAAGGCATCATATGTCTTCTTCAAAATATTACTGTAATAGATGAGGTGACACAAAATTAATTACTGGCCATTTATTAATGGTAACGTTAATAGGCATTCAGGTTGATTGCTTGTTATCTCATTTTTGCATGCAAAGAATTCAACCTCTGACATTTAAGGAAACTTTTTCAACCTTAGATTCAGGGCGGAATCTGGCAGAAATCTTTGAGAAAGGTCCCAAACCCTGAATAGGAACATTAAATGCACATATAAAGTGTAAAACTGCTTTATTTTGGTGTGTTTCTAACGCTGAGAGAGTGCAGGAGCAGTAGCATAAAGCAAAACATGCAGCCTTTTCATTGTGGTATTGTGTAAAATTTCCTTTTAAAAGTACAGCGTTTGTTTTTCTGAATCAAAGTAACACATTAAAGAGAGCCTGTAATGGGCTGTGGCTACTCGGCGAGAGGGATTTAGGTGTGTGCGTGTGTATGTGTATTCCCAGGGCCTGGACAGGCTATCAAACATCTATCCATCCTTTGGATCAATCAATATTTATAAACCCCCAGAGGACCTGTGGTATGAAGCATATAAACAAGCAATGGAGTAGAGCAGGGTGGACCGCCGAGCAAATGCACACGCACACGCGCACGCACGCACGCACGCACGCACGCACGCACGCACGCACGCACGCACGCACGCACGCACGCACACACACACACACACACACACACACACACACACACACACACACACACACACACATATATAAAAGTAGCAACATATTAAAGGGTACATGCAATCAAGTGCAAATAAAAAATAAAAAAAACAGATAAACAGAGACAACAGAGAGAGAAGGAGAGAGCAGAGAGAAAGATTCAGATTGGTAGAAAAGTTCATAATCCCATAAAGAATATTGTAAGTAGTTTTTCAGAATCCCTCCCACTGTGATTTGCTTCAAGCCAATTTACTGTATGTGAAATCAGGTGAAACAATGACTATTGATTATCACTGCAATTCTGCGTTTTATTACTGGTTCACTGATGTGAGAGAGGTTGTCAACTTCAAAATAAACTATTTCAAGACCTGTTATCAGCATATTATCTATTATAATTCCTGTTTGCTTAATAACAATTTAACAGCTGAATAACGCATTGGCAAAAGTGTTCAGTTACACTTGTCTTTTCTTTTACCTGTGAAAGTTTTAAAATAGAAACAAAACCATTTGGGCTCTATTACTCATGATGTTCCTCATTATGAATAAAGAGTAGCTGGATTACTTGATGCAGGTGTCAAGTCTTGTATAAACAAATTAACAAAACCTAATATAAATAAGGACGATGGTACTCAGAGGAATAAAGCATTTTGATTTCACTGAATCCTCAGACTTGTCAAAACCAGGACAAGCCAAGGTTTTGGCCTCAACTCAGTGAAAAAGGAGAATTTTAAATATGAATGAAAACATATAACATCTCTCTCTCACACACACACACACACACACACACACACACACACACACACACACACACACACACACACACACACACACACACACACACACACACACACACACACACACACACACACACACACACACACAGTCACACATACATACAGTCCGCCTTTAAATGTGTGTGTTGTGCCATCTGAGCAGGTGGAAACATGGTGTGTAATTAACATGTCATAATCAATGTGGGGGAGTTTGACACCTTGTAATCACTGTGTGGAGATTAGCACCCATAGCCCCAGGACACACACACACACACACACACACACACACACACACACACAGACACACACACATTTGCACAGTATTTCAACATGCCAACACATGCGCAAAACAGCCAAACAATCTCACACACACACAGGCAAGACAGACACACACACACACAGAGGCAGAAACACGGCAACACACACAAACATGTACGCAGGCACATGCACCTGGCTGCTCAGCTGCGCAGGCTTGCATACACACCAGGAACACACACATACGCACACACAGAGGGCCTGTTTAATATCATTTACATAATGAGAGAGCAGCCACAGTAATAGCTTTTCCTTTCTCTTATTATCATAATTTCACCCTGGGCGCAAAATGACAGAAAAAGAGAGACAGAGAAAGAGAGAGAGAGTGAGAAACACAGCAGCCGTGTCTCGTCCTTGCTCTCTGTAACAACTCTTCCTCAAAGTCAAGGCCAACTACCCCGTCTTCCTCCATTTCGGTCTGTCTCTCTCTGCCCCCCGTTGTCTTTCTGTACCTTTTTTCTTTTTTCTTTACAACTGATTGAAAAAGAAAATACATCTCATTAATAGAAGTATTTACAGTAGAGTAAAGTTAAAACGCCAAAATACCAAGAAATGTTCAAAGCAACGAGCCATGTTCCAGCATGGCTTATATCAGACATGCAATTATTACTATTACTACATGATTTAAAAACTGTTTGTCTTTGGTGAAAACACAACAACATTAAAAAAATGTTATTAATTAGGAAAGCTACCCAGAAAAAAAAAAAAAAAAATATATATATATATATATATATATATATTAAAGGATTTAAATCAGTTTAACTCAATATCATTTGCATCTCAAAAAAGAATCCAAATTTAAAAGAAGTGGACTGGAGATATAATCAAAAGTAAAGGGTTGCTGGTTACATATTTTACAGTAAAGTGGTGGTAACATCCTTCCTGCCCATTTGGCTTCAAGTCCTCTCTTGACATGTGTAACTGTACACCGCAAAACCACACATACCGCAATCTGAAAACACAGGTACATTTTTAAAATCAATGTGTAAATGTCTGTGAACTCCTTTAAAGCCCCAGGAGGAAAGTGGGGTCATATTCTACTGAAATCTAAAGAGTAAAAGACATATCGGACTCCTGTGTCTGTGTGTGTCTGCAGAATGTCATTGATTTCTGACAAAAATAAGATAAAAAAGACCATGTTTCATCCGTAAAAGAGGGATCAAGTGTTGGACAGTGAAAAGAAAGAAAAGCAGGGGAAGAGAGGAGGAGGTGGGGGATGCATCGGTATCCCTTATTTGCGCCAATCTTCCTTTTTTCGTCTGCTTATTCTCCTCCTTGACTTCCTTGTTACTTCTCTCCCCCCTCTCTTCACTGTTCAGCAGAACCCCAATTCATTCCCTACTTAACTCCTCACTTCTACTGAAGGTTGAGGGAAAGAGATCTCACAAAGATTTAGTCAATCCCCTTTTCTTCCCATTTATTCTCCCATCCCATCGCTACCTTTTTTTCCATTCCTCACTTTCCTTTTGCTCCTCCTCCCAGTGCATACCTCTCAATCTCTCTCAACCTCACTTCCTCGAGAATGTAAAAACAACCCCATGACATGAGCAGCTTGTTAAGACTCACATAGTTACATTTTACCATGAGGGGAAATCTAGAGAGCCAAGCAATCATGAAACTAGCAGGACAAAACACCATGTGTCTGGAAGACCATGGAAGACCACCTGTCATTGCCTGTGTGAAACCAATTGAATGATTGATTGTTTCTCTTATCCATAATTGTTTGACAGCCTTATCCACATGTTTGTTATTTTATCTATGGCAATAAAGTGTTGCTTCTGATACTGTAAGCTCAACCGAGGGAGGGGACATGAGAAGCAATAAGTCCTGCAACCTGAACAATCTTTATGGTTGTTCTGTCTGAAAAATCTTCTAGAGATCGCTTTCATATACAGTAGTAGTAAAGTAAACCACAACAGTTTTCTATTAACATAATGACAACATTTTAATTTACCTAAATACATTGATACTGAATCCGTGAAATGTTGAAAGATGTACTGTTCAAATATCCACATTGTATCCATGTACTATTACTGCACCTTTTTATGCACTATAGGTCAAGGGTCAAAAGCTTAAGGGTTAAGGGTGCTTCACATACATGCTCAGCAAAAAATAATGTGGACAAAGGATTCCACTTTTATCTCCTTTCCAAAAAATGCATTGCTCTCCTTAAACTTCTGATCCGACCTTACTACTGCCATATAGTATATAGTAGCATATAGTTTTTCCACTCTCTGGCCTCCCTTCTCCTTCCTTAGTGATGTCTCCTTACCCTCTCTCCTTCCTCCCATCCTTTCCCTCCTCCTCTTTCCCTCCTCTCTTCCTCTGTATTGACAGAGGAGGCATGCATTTTGCTAAAACATTGGCCAATGAATCATTGATGTTGCTGTTGAGGTTTCAGTGGCACAGGGGCAGCCGGATGTAAATAAGTGAGGACTAGGTATGAGCTGATATTCAGCCTTCCCTCTGAAACATTGATGAGATATGCTTGTGTGTGTGTGTGTGTGTGTGTGTGTGTGTGTGTGTGTGTGTGTGCAAACGTGTGTGTGTGTGTGTGTGTGTGTGTGTGTGTGTGTGTGTGTGTGTGTGTGTGTGGGCACAGCATTTGTGCGTGCCCACTGGTGTAACTGTGAAGGCTATTTAAGAAGGCCAGATATGACAGTTGTTTACAACTTCAGCAAGACATTAAAGCACTAAGGGAGGAAGGTAGGATGAAAGAAAGAAAGAAAGAAAGAAAGAAAGAAAGAAAGAAAGAAAGAAAGAAAGAAAGAAAGAAAGAAAGAAAGAAAGAAAGAAGAGGGTGAAGAATAGATTTATGTTAAAAAGAAAATCAGGGATGGCGGAAGGCAGGGAGGGCAGGAGAGAGAAGGAAAAAAGAAAAAAGGAAGTGAGGGAGAAGGGGGGGCAAAGAGAGTTGTAGATAATGTTACTCGTCTAGGGGACAAATCTTAGACCACAATGACATGAAGCAGACAGACATGTCAGACAATGAAAGCACACACACACACATCCTCCAACCTGTGCACCACGCAATATGCACCGATAACTGATGCAGCTGGACAAGTATATGTAAACTGACTGGATATCAGGAACAACAGTAAAGGGGGAAAGTTTTGCCGTTCACTTTAACAGGCATTAAAACCTTATAGACTCAAACACAGAGACACTATACACTGAGCACTACACTTAAACATTTTTTGTGGGTTTGCGAGTTAGTCATCGGACCTCTCTCATTGCTTACATAAATTCCAGAACAGCAGAGTCATCACTGATAAAATGAAACCCAGAGCTCTCCCTTAACTTTTCACCACAGTGTACAAAAAGATCCCAATTAATTTGCTTAATTGCTTAATATGCTGCCAACTGGCTCACAACCATTAAGCAATGTAACACAGCATAGTGATTATAAACCCACCACTTTGCCTCTAACAGAATACCTGTGATTTTCCAGACATACTCCACGCACAGTTATGGAGATTCAAAAACTCACAGTACTCACTGTACATACACAAACATCCAATCACTGTTTGACATATTCACTTAAAGCACTTTTCATGCCTCTTAGTGCCTCCCTGCCCCTCTGTGCATTGAGAACCATTAATACAGTCATTTAGTCCACTAACACATCACTGTGGTCAGTGCTCTTACATTATGCATCTGTTGAGGTCAGTGCACACTGAACTGTGCTCGTCTTGACTCTAACCACACATTGTAAAGACATTATCTATTTCCCACAGAAAAACAAGACCAACACAGCAGCGAGTGATTTAAGAAGACATATAAACAGACGTACCAGTGTTAAGGGTGCTCCGATCAGGATTTGAGGTTCAATCACTGAACATTGAAACCAATATTGGATAAAACCAATCACAGATCACGTGGTCTATTTGATGCTTTTCATTTATCATGCAGCTGTATTTATTTAATTATCTTTGATAACATAGTAAGTATTAACCCACTCAAGTCTAAGCCAATATTTTCCCGTGTTTGGTTCATGTGGTTTTCTTGTGTAATAAACCTCAACCCCGTAAAGGCGGGCTTACACTGCAAGACTATTCGTCTGTTCACATCTCAAACTGCACGAGCGTCCCTCTTCAGTCCTACGTCTCAGATCAGTCTCAGACCCCCACTAATTGCACGTCGTTCTACGATTGCTCCCCACCACGATTACCCTGCGATGCCGCTGAGATTTGTGCTGCTCTATAATTGCTCGATTGTAAACCTCAAATTGACATTGGTTCCTGATGTTGGTTCCTATAGCAGAGTCCATGGTGGAAGATCAGACCGACAAACACACAGACAGACAGCGTGCATCACCTCCGAGGACGGTGCTCCTGAGAGAGAGAGAGAGAGAGAGAGATAGACAGAGACAGAGAGAGACAGATAGAGAGAGAAAGAGGACGGCGCTACTCTCTCCAGCCAGCTGACGTGTAGTTCACCTGCGGCTCACCTGCAGCTCACCTGCAGCTGTCAGAGGAGGCTCACTAGTTCTCTCTCTGGCCTGCACTTTAAAAGTGCAGCTGAGCTGAGCCAGAACACAGTGGACGTGGCTGCTGGTGTAGGCTCGCTATTTTATACTGTAACGGCAAGAGAAAAAATAATCGTCCTCAATCGCTGATTGTCTGATAGTACGTGTGTGTATTTGTCGGGCTGATCTTCCATCACGGACTGCGCTGCATCATCACCCGGTCACCCTGTCTCTCTACAGCTGTGGTCTAACTTCAGCTTCTCACTTCCCTGTCCCTCCTCTCTCTGTCTGCCCATTTTAACTCCATCTGACGAAGTTCAGCATCACATTCAGGTTCATAAAGGCTCTGTGCTCTGTGCTAAAACAATCTGTCATAGTAAAAACTTGTCGTATGTGCAGAATCGTGATGTAGGACCCCATACATTGTCCGTCACGACGAGAAATTTTCTGGCATGTCAGATATTAATCGGGAGGTCGGCGACTCGTCTTTAGGACGTCGGGACGTGACGCAGAGCCTCACTAACTATACGTCCCGATTATGCTCACGACCCCGCGATCCCTCTAAGATTATGCAAATTAGGCTGCGACTCGTCTGGGACGACAAAATCGTGGCAAAATCGTGCAGTGTAAGCCCGCCTTAATGGACAACATGGGTGATCAGACTATGTACAATGCAGTGCTCAAACCAATGTAGTTATATGACCTGAAAGACAACATCACAACATTTTCAACCTGGGAATTTGGGTTTTTTAAAATGAATGAAACTGTCTCAACTTTCACATCATCTGATCTGTTATTTTGTTTTATCAGTAGCCACTGCACAACCACGTGGTGTGTCCCCACACAGAGGGAGACGGAGATATGGAGGCAGTTTTTAAAAGTCAAATTCCCTTTGAAAAAGAATAACATTTCATAACATGGAAGATGATGAGGAGAGGCTGAAAATAAATAAATAAAATGTAACTTCCATCAAAATTGTATGAATATTATGATGAACGAGAGAATATACAATCTTATTACTTCTTGCAGGCATATGTAACAAGCTCCAGCTCACTTTCTCAGAGAACAGCCTATAACACCAGGAAGAAGCTGAAATAATTTTGTGTCTGTGCTTACTTGCTTTTAGTAAAAAGCTATTTGTTTATTAGCAACTCTATATGAGCATAAACTAAACATACAGTACACACACTCCTCTGAACCACACAGTACAATCCCATTATCTTTTAACCACAGAAAACAACAGCACCTTCAGGTTAAAAAAACAAACTCTCTGAAGCCAATTAGCTATTCACCGCAGAGCAGAGCACTTTAGACTGGTGTTTTACAGTTAACCACTGTTTCTGCAGCACATTATCTACTTACCGCAGTGTGTGTGCATGTGTGTATGTGTGTGAGTGTGCACGTATATGTGTCTCATGTTGGCAGTGTGTATGTGCATATGAACATCTGCTTGAGTTACTCAGTATCTAAGTGTAATTGTGTGTTACTGTCTTCTGTGTGTGTGTGTGTGTGTGTGTGTGTGTGTGTGTGTGTGTGTGTGTGTGTGTGTGTGTGTGTGTGTGTGTGTGTGTGTGTGTGTGTGTGTTTGTGTAATCTGACACTTTAATGAAGGGAGAAAAAGACTTGAGTGAAAGAGACAGAGGCACGAGAGCAGAGAGATGACAGAGGAGAACAATATTGAGCGACCTAAGAGGGAAAAAACTGCAGATTATAAAGACACACAACACATGTGGACATCAATACTGTAGAACCACAAAGTCACATCAGGCGCATGAAACAATAGCCAGACGGTGTTACAGTGAGTGAAGGGGGCATGAGAAAACAGAGGAAGCAACAGTCTGTCAGAAAAAGACAAGCAACAAGGAAGAAATACTGATGTTCAAAAGAAAGAAACATACTGAATAACCTTGAGATGAAGATGGAATAATAAAAAGAGGATAAGAAAAGAAAAAAACTAGAGAAAAACTACAGATAGAAAAGAGGCAGGACTGCAACATTGAGAGAATGGAAATCAGAGGAAGCAGAGAGTGTGACAAAAAGAAATAGAAATACCCTAACCATAATAAATGCATATTTTAATTTTAGCATGTTTAACTGTGTTGGTCCCTCTTCTTTTTACAATTATTAGGAGTTTCCCTACTGAAGCTTATTTCTTTTTGCTTTTCCATTATTCTTCATTCTCCTATTTCTTTATTTAAACTGGATTTCTGTATTAAAGCTACAAAAAATGTTGAATGTAATTACAGCCATCGAAAAATTAAAAGACAAGGAGAAAAAAGAAGGCAAGAGTAAAATTCAAAGGCAAATGAAAAAGAGACGTGTTGAGGGAGACAAAGAGAGTGAAAGAGAGAGAGAGAAAGAGAAGTGAAAAAGAGCGAGTTAACAGTGAAATTCTAAGCGAGAAACTGTGACGAGGCGGCAGCAGTACATCTTGATCAACAGATGACTGATCATATCAGCACTGGCCATCTTTCACCAGCCGCCGTTTGACGACACAACGTGACCCCCTGTACACACACACAAACATGCACAAGCACGCTCCCACACACATGCACACATCCATTTCCCCCGACATACCCTGAGGCAGGAGCATCAATAACGTATGGCCTGGCCAGGGGCCTCCATTCACACACACACACACACACACACACACACACACACACACACACACACACACACACACACACACACACACACACACACACACACACACACACACACACACACACACACACACACACAGCCACACACATTAATCCATTCACACAAATGCACACAAACATGTGCACAAATACACTCCCACATGTGACACTCTTTCACATATTCATGCATTCATTTGAAAACACACACACACACACACACAATAGATGTGATCAGGAGAGAGGAGCAGCAAACACACACACACACACACACACACTGCAACCCCACAATATGGCTGTGTGCCCTCAGGCCTGGGGTCTTACCCCCACCCCTGGACCCTGTGTCTTCTTGCTGCCCTGCTGTAGTGCCTCTGTGTTTAGTGGCAGCCAAAAGTGAATTAATAGGAAATACAGACATCTGTATGATGATGAAGGATGGAAACAATAAAAACACATAGGAAGAAAAGAAAGAAGAAGAGGAAGACAGAAGTGTGTTGAGTATATTCATGTAGAAATTTAAAAATCTGGAAATATTCGTAAAAGAAGTTGTCAAATACCGGTACCCATCCTGAATTAGCAAAAAAAATCCTGAGGAAAAAGAATCAATAAGAATACTCTGCACAATACTGTACGTATGAATAAAGTGTATGTCTATATGCAATTACCATTATTAACTTAAGTGTCATATTTATTATTTTCATCAGAGGGCTTGGAAAACACGTATGTTGTATTTATGGTATTACATAATATCAGTGTGCATAATGCCACCACTACAATTTCACTATGATATCATCCAAATACAATATAACTACTAAATTAGATAAGATTAGAAGTCGAGTAAATTAAAACTGTCTACTTTTAACTTGTTAGCTGACAATAAAGGTATTGCCACTTAACATTAATTGCCTGTAGGCTCTGTCAGCAGTGTGGATGGGTGTCATATCTTCATATGAAATAGAAACACAGTAATGGTGTGTTATATCTTTTCACGGCTTGTTTCATGTGATACATCTGTGATTCTAGCAGCAGTATCAGCTTTGTCATTTTTAGTGCTAGAGCTTTACTTTTTTCTCCATCTTTATTTATATATATATTTATATATATTATTTACAAAATATCTAAATAAGACTGCTCAACACAGACCGAAGGATAATATAAAAGCAACAATCTAATTTCCAGAACATTTCTCACAGTGATAAAAAGGTGCAAACTTGTTTGTAAATTTGGAAGCATTTCTGTATCCCTGAACTCTCACAGCATTTACTTTGATCATTTGTAATGAATATACTGAATGGAGTATTCAATGGTTTGGATACAAAAAGGAGCATGGGGAGGTTCAAGTTGGAGGGGGATTTAAAAGCAAAGTTAATGAAAGAGCATGAAATGAAATTTCTGACAACTCCTAAGTGTAATGGGAGTGTACTTTAACACCTGAGTCCACCACAGGCGAGCACACACGTCTGTATGAGGTTTTCCACTGTTCATTTGCTCTCTTTCATCTTTTAGTTATATTACAGACTTTCTGTCTATCCTTTCTTCCTATTCCTTTGACGTTATTAAACAAACACACCTGGTGTCCAGTTACTTGAGGCCACACATGGGGTCTGTGCACTCTTCAAACACAAGGAGAGTTCTACATCAGTTCTTCACAGCACAAATCCAATCATCTTCCATCTCGCTCGTCCTACCTCTGTGTATGTCTCTTTGTCCAGCATTTTCTCCGTGTCCACTTCACCCAGAACTAACGCTGTTGTACCAGAACGATGGACAACCAAAGCAGCTCTGGAAAAGAGAAAATAATCAAAGGATAGAGGGTCAACTCTACGGTAACATGTGTAAGCAAAGTGAACAACTGTCAATGGGAAATAACATTTTATTAAAGGGGTGCATGTACTGTAATTTATGGTGTTTATAAAGTTACCACATGCTTAAATGTGTATTTATGCTGTGTGACAAACATCACCCATTTTGGAAAGTTGCATCAAAAGCCCAAAGCATTCCTCTTGGACATCCACTAGTGGCAAATGAGCTTCAAAGTAATCTCTATAGGCAGACCCTATATTTAGTAAAACCACATAAAAACTGACCTATTTGCTAAATTTTAATCAACACTTTCAATCGAGTCATTTTTAATGTGCTTTGTCGGTAACACTGGCTACTCCAAACATCTGGGGTGGTTGTCATAATTTCTTATTTTCAATTTTCATTAATATTACAACACTATCTGACTTATGAGTGGCAATGTGGCTTGGAGTTGAAAAGATCTGCACACTGTAGAATAAGACTCTGTAAATTCAATATCGCAACATTTCAAGCTCAGGCAGTGTAAACACCACGGAACACAATAAACTTCAAGAAGTATACACAGTTCATCGCACAGGTGGTTATGATCCGCACAACTGAAAATCAATCTGCTTCCAGACAGACATTTTGACCTGACGACTTAGTAAGACCCTGAGAAACTTGTTAATGACGGCTCGATCAAGCGTCCAGTGATTCGGTGAGACAGCACACACCAGGACACCAGGACCATGCAACTTGCTCGCCCAAATCAAATGCAGCTGTTATTCACAACATCACCTGTAATATGTCAAAATGTATACTGTGGGGGTGTGGTTAAGCTCAGTGGGTCCTGGCCGCAGCGGCTGCGGTTCGATTCCACCAGTGGCCCTTTGCTGCATGTCATTCCCCCTCTCTGTCTTCCCATTTCCTGTCTCTCTTCAGTTGTCCTATCAATTAAAAGCCCAAAAATATACTTTTAAAAAATTCTACTGTGAATAAAGTCCATACACAGTTTATAGACCATTTCACACTTTGTCATAAGTTAGTGGGAAAACTAATGGTGTTTTTAGTGATGTTAATGATGGCTCTTTTCTATCCATGTGCCTCAGTAAGCCAGGATTCAGAAAACTGAAGAAGCTCAGGGACATTTAATGAATTTAATTTAAATTATGTTAAGTCAAAGTGCAGCTATGGAATTTACTGTATGATATTTGAGACCTGGAAACCTAGTGTGTCCATCAAAATGCCTAATATAGAAAGATAGAGCACACCACAAAAAATTGAATATGGAAATTATTGTACAAAAACAGTTGTACAGTAGTTACTAAATCAAAAAGGAAACATCCGTGATCAATAAAATGCATGAGGCTGATAAATTATTCAAAAGGAGACACTGCACATCATAAAATTATGTGATTTGACAACTATATCCAAATTAGTTCAAGGCAGCCAAGTGTAGAAGTGATTGGTCTGTGCAAAGGTAAACCTTGTGTCTCTAAACAGTATAGCTGTGTGTACTTGGCATTTACCAAATTTATCACTGATACAGAAACAAATTAAACTGATCTATAGTAAAGGAGGCACAGTCTCCTCCGGGAAGCATGGCCCACTCATGACTATTTAATAATAGAAACAAATTTGCTGCACATAAAGCAGTCTCTGCTTCTTAATTGGACTCTTTAGTTATTCCTGTTAATGTTAAATACTGGCAGAGAGGGTTTAAAGACTCATTAACACACACACACACACACACACACACACACACACACACACACACAAAGGTTGTATGGTTGGGTGAACTATGCACACAGATACACACCAAAACAATGTTGTAGGTGAGCTGCTACTATTACTACACACACACAGGATAATTATTACCTTCATATGCAAACGCCTGCAGTGCCCGCCTGGCAGCCTGACGTTTTTTAAAGTGTGTACTTTTCTTATTTAATTAATTAAAACAATCGTCAATGAACTTTAAATTAGTCCAGCATAAAATAATCATTTCCACCGTGTGTGTGTGTGTGGTTGGTGTGTGCATGCATGTATGTGTTAATAATTAGCAGGCAGTAAAGCGGCTATGTTAATTGCATTCAGGATCCTGCCTGGGGAGAGAGAGAGGGGAGGAAGAGCAAGAAAGAAAGAGAGAGGGTGAGGGTGAGAGAGGAAAAGAAAGTACGAGGGAGAGGAAGACAGAGAGAGAGAGAGTCTATCTCTCATCTCTTGTTCCTGAAATAGAGAATTCCCATGTATTCTGAGATAAAATGGAGCGTGGAGCCCTCAGGAGCAGGAAAACACACATACATACCAGTCTGTCTCACACACTCTCTGTCTTTCACTCACTCACACACACATGCACAGCCCCTGGGAGGATGGAGCTAACCTTAATTAGCCTAACACTGTGGTGAAATTGATTGAAATGCAGAACATCAATTATTAAGCCTAACTGTTTTCATAACCCCGCACACACCCCGCCATGTAGCACATGCAGGGGGAGGGGAGGAATAACAGGGAGGTGGAGGTGTGTGTGATGATAAGAAAGGACAGGTGTGAATATACATTTGTGTCTGTGCATGTGTGTTGGTGCGTTTACGTGCAACAGTAGTATCTGGCTAAGAGGACTAACTGGAAACATGAGAATATAACCCCCACAGTGTATACACTGTAGATTTTACAGATACACATGTAAACAAGTTTAACTCTTTTGGCAATACACACCGAAGCAGCTCATGTAATCAAACACAATTACTTTCCTAGAGAGAGGGAGTAAGAAGGAAAAATGAAAAGAATGAGGGAGGAAAGGATACGACAGAGCAGAGAAAAGACTGGCGAAGTGATGGGAAAAAAATAGAAAACAAAAGTTTGTCAAACAACAGGTTGACAAGGAAAGATGCTCTTTGCCATTGCATAGGGACACACTGAGGAGAGGAGCCAGCACTAACAAAAAGGCTGTAAATCGCCTTCAAACCGTGCAGAACGCAGCTGCAAGGCTCATAACTGGATCTAAGAAAAGCGATTATATCAACTCAATTTTATATTCCTTACATTGGTTACCAGTTAATTTTAGGATTCATTTTAAGATTTTAGTACTTGTTTTTAGAGCCCTCCCTCATACATCACTGAGCTACTGAGACCCTATTCCCCCTCACGTTCACTAAGGTCATCAGATCAGAAACTCTTGATGGTCCCCCGCACCCGTTTTAAAACACGAGGTGACAGCTCTTTCCAGGCCTGTGCCCCTCGCCCATGGAATGCTCTACCATCGACCTTGCGCAGCATAGAGTCCACTGAAGGTTTTAAGAAAGAACTTAAAACCTATCTTTTTAGACAGGCTTTCAACTGATGTTGACGTTGTGGGGCCTCTGTAAAGTTACCTGTAATTGTGCTGTTATGTATATTTTTGTTGTGATCTCTGTACTGTATTTTATTGCATTTTATCCTTGTTGTAAAGCACTTTGTGATTTTATCTATGAAAAGTGCTATATAAATTAAACTTACTTACACTAATGTGTTAGCTACACCTGTGCTTTTCCTGCTACTGTATGACCTGGCGAAATGTCCACCGTGAAAACTAAAACCATCAATAAACATGAATTTTAATTTTGCAAAGTAAAGTGTTTTCATATTTCCAGCTAAGCCTATAGCCCATCAATATAGTGAGTATACAAAACGCAGGCTCAGTACTGTAAAACCTCAGAGAGTGGCCTGTTTCTGAAATGACCCCAGCTGTTCTTCAGTGACCTTTTGAACCCAACCCCAGTGCAGGTCATTAGAAGGTGAGGGTGATGTCACTTTAACCACAAGCACACTTCCTGCTGGTTCATCTTAATGGCCGTGGTTGGAGGAATCATTTTTGGTAAAATGTAGAAGTCACAAGTGAGCAATAAAAAAAAAATGTGTTTGCACTCCACTTCCAAATGATTTGTGGCAAACTCATCTCAAACCACATGAGTCTAAAAAAAGCCCAACATATGGCCATTAGTCTCAGAGATCTGGTTAGTCAGAAGCTTCACTCTTTTTGATTCCTCCATTTCGAACAGTAAGCAGCTGAATGGTACTGAAGTGAATTAGTTGTGGGATACTTAGTGGCTTTAACAGGGACACCTCCAGGTCTAAGCCATTGATTACGCTCCTTTAATATTTCACCATTAAACTCAGAAGCATAATTTTCCGTAGGAAGCAATAGGTATGATTTTTTAAAGCTGTGTGCATTTGTTTAGTTTGTTCAATGCATTTTGGACAAGGGTCAGCCATTTCCAATGCAAAGAGCACCAGATCATTGGCACTGTAAACAGGATTAAGATGGTTTTATTAAAAAAGCACAATATGGGGCGCTCACCCAGTAGAGTGCAGCACATGTGGGCATAGACCTTACCACAGCGGCCCGTGTCTGAATCCAACTTAAGGCCTTCTGCTGCCTTCTCTCTCTCTCTCATCACCATTAAGGCATTAAAAGCTCAAAAATATATAATATATAGCACAATATTCTGTCTATCAAAGAGAAAGAGAAATTCACATTTTATGACCTCTTAAAGGTGTACAGAAAAGAAAATTGAATTTGAGCCCACTCTGGGTCATAAAATTAGTGTAATAACTCATCTATCAGACGATGTAGGCCAAACTTTGTGCAAAATTCTATTTTTGAGTAAATCCGGGATGAAAGTGTGTATTTTAGTGTAGTTTTTTTTTTCGCATTGGATAACGCAGGCGCATGGATTATACGTCAGCCTGTACACGATTCACCAGCCACTGATATTGGATCCGTAATCCGTCATTCAAACGTCTGAGACACACACACACACGGAGCTCGGGCTCGCCCCAAGCTTTGAATATCCCGCCCGCTCGAAAACGACCAATCAAATTCATTTTCCTTACTCGGGTAAACTCGTGTTGCAGCTCGTGACAACTCGGCGCGACAAACGGGACAAACGGCCATTTCTGTACACCTTTAATATCTGTCAGTCAGGAGAGTTGGTTTAAGCTAACCTGTGTCACAATGAAACTGCACCAAACATGTAACCCGATAACATTGATCGTAGCACTCTGTTTTTTGCTCCTGTGAAGCGAACCTCATTAGCAACAGCCATAATCTGCCTGATAGGTGTAATTACACAGTTGGAACACATACACAGCAATCAGGATTAGGCACACACTTATTACACAACTTGCCCACATCCCCATCAAATTCTTTACATTTCTGTAATACACACAAAAACCTTTGGTTCACGTTTGCATGTTAGGGTTACATTCTATTCATCAAAATGAGAAAAAAAATCTAAATTTGGTCAAATGCTACAAATATAAACTGAAGTGCTGCTCTGTGCTGCGGAGTCGCACCACAGAGCAGTGGACAAGAGGAATGTAGCCCAAAAAGGAAATACAGGGTTTGATGTCAAAGAAAGAAGCACAGGAGTCTCAATATTTTGTCTTTCAACTTAATGCCAGAGGTAAAGATGAATCAAGCAATCTGCCAACTTTGTCTGATAAAGGCAGTTTTTGAGCATACACACTTCCTTTCTTGGGAAAATCTAATTTCTACTCTTCACAGACAAAGATAAACATGCTCTGAAGGCATCCACACACTGCTCATAGAAGAATCTAAAGTTGTCCCTAAATTCTCAGTCAATGGCATCTCATTGATCATCCAATCATTAAACAGCAGAAATACAATCCATGCTTGGTTAAGTTACAGTACTTACACTGACCCCAGCCCATCCAACACTTTTTAGATCATTTACTATACCATGACTAGGAGCAAATATCAACACCAGGCAGGCGTCCAAATCACTTTTCACTCATCACAGTGACCCAGGGTCAGAAATCTGAAGTGTTGTTACAGCAGCACAACACCAGCAGCCTGAGAGTGAAGCATCGAGTTCAGCCATCGTTAATCTTATTGTGTTCACCTGTGTGTCTTTCCTACCGTGACATGTCCATCAGGAAAACAGTCCTGATAAGAACTTTAATCAGCTGTAATAGGTAAACTCACCTGTGCTTGTGTGTGTGTACAAAGCCTTTAATTAGGAGAGCTACGGAAAGCTTTTCCCCACTGCTCCACATAAATAAAGCTGGCAAGATGGATGGTTCATTCACATAACACCTTTTTTGTCCAGCTCTCACAGTAGTAAAACTGGTATTGTGCATTTCCTTGATAAACCTAAGACTCCCAGCATCCTCTACGGTGCCCTCTCTTCATATGACCACAGCATGCCCTCTCTCCCTGACTCAATGACTCCCTGACCTCCAGTCTATCTTTGCCCCCATGCTGCATCGCCACGACCCACTGACTCAGTGGAAAACTCATTTAGGCCTAATTACATGGGCCCGGCTTCTGCCTCTCTCTTACTTTCATTCACTCAAGAGGCACTTTCTTTTTTTCACCCCTTCTCTTTTCTCCTTTGCTCTCTCACTGTCCTTTTCTCTTTGCTCTCTCATTTCTTCTCTCCTTGTGCTCCAGTTACCAGATCAAGGTAGCCCTGCACTACCAGCCAGCCAGAACACACACACACACACACACACACACACACACACACACACACACACACACACACACACACACACAGGACATCCAACACTCTACTCTGGACAAGAGGCCACAGGTACACACATACAAAGGCTTTTAGATGCTGTATTGTTATTTCCTCGAGGTCAGCCATAGGTTAGAGACCAGTCTTAATTAGCTGACATAACTTATACATGATTACCCCGCTTAAGGCCCTATAGCAAGCAAACACACACACACACACAAAATGTGCCTTTCTAAGACCTGAAGCCAAGTAGTAAAGAGGGTTTGTCCACACACATATCTCCTGCCCCCTTAGCATGACCCTCTTAAACCTGTCCTGGAAAGAAACACACCAACAGTACAGAATACACACATGCATGCATGCATGCACGCGCACACACAGCAGCATGTCTAAGGTTTAGAATTGAGAGGTCACGTAGGTGAAATGTAAGGAAGCCTGGGAGGAACCTTACCCCAGGACGTCAGACAGCACAAAAACAACGTCAGAAACAAAAGTCATATTAATGATAGATGACAGTCAGGGTCAGCAGGCAGGTCGTATGTCAGGACCTGCGTCGCTGTTTCACCAGGAATCGAAATGGCAGACAGTGAGAGTTAAGTGTGTCTCCAAAACTACTCCCCTGTGTGACAGGTAGGAATTTAACCTATTCTTAATTATAATGGCAGATAGAGAGATGGACAGACATAGATAACAGATATATTTTTTTAAAACTGAAAATAAAATTGATATCTAATACTATATATACAATAATGTGGTAATAATCATACCAACATTAACAAATAATAGATAACAGCAGTTCCCAATAATATATCTTCTGAGAATGTTGCCCTGTTCATCTTCAACTCAGAAACCAATGAAATCCCATAATTACACTCTAATAATCTACTCTTAATGCGATATGGTATTGACAGAAAAATTGTGTTCTTCGGGAGCAGATGCTTACCAGTAAAGAGATTTGAACCTGCAATCACTCTCTTGGATCAGACAACCTCATCTTCATATAGAAATCCATAATACTCTGTGGCCTTAAATGCTCATGTATGCTATGCTGTTGTTGACTGTAATTTACCAACCTGAATTACTCTCATAGTTATTGGAAAGCATTTTGCATTTGCAGCCATTGCTCGAGATGGAACGGTTACAGCACGTCCAATCGATATCCAGCCCATAAAGCAGACGCCACAGTCACAGGAATTAACATGCTCGTGTCTATAAACCATTCAGAAATATAAACCGAAATCTGCTCTGCAACCACAAGAGATAAAAATGACTGCCACCATTACCAGTCTATATTACACTTCCAGAAAGTTTAGGTACACTCAGGATATGGTATTAATTTGTTTGGGAAATGCTTACTGCTCTGCACTGTAATAGGGCTCTGGGGAACGGATGAGATCCAAGGCCAAACCATAAGGAAGCAGGGCAGGCATCAACAACAACAACAACTTAATGACGCACTGGTAATGGAGCACAAGTGAGTCACTTAGAAGGAGTACTCACTGGCAGGCAAAAACACACAGACCCTGTAGGTGTGTACCAATGAACAAGCATATGCCGCAGGAACACGTCCACACAAACAATCCAGGGACTGCTCGCGAAAATGAGAAATTTTGCTAAATTTGGTGCATTTGCATCATGATGATATCAATTAATGTGCTTTTTCCCGACAAATGAAGTGAATGAACAACAGCCATATGCACATACAATCTCTTCACTCTCAAAGACTCTTCACTCTAAGTACACCAAACCTTTTAACTGCAAAGGTTTTTAATGTGTTTTAATGTCTCTGAGATGTTTAACTGTGAGTCCATCATTTTGCTAAGTAGCCTGCTGCACTGTGCACAGAAAGGAGAGTTAAGGGTTTCATTTGCTGAAAGTAAACAAATCTAAATAATTCAAAAGGAGAAATTAAGATTTGTTATTTATTTGTTATTTATCAATTACTGTCTCAGGGTTGTGATCCGATCCGAGTTGGGGGTGTACGGCACAGGAAAAACTGAGGCATAATAGACTGACAATTATGCTTCTATTAAAAGTGGAATTACAGCAATATTGTTTTTTATCAGACCCCTATCGTTGAGTTTTGCTTTTTACAAAAAACAGCAACAATCAAAAATGCTTTGACAACGTGAAAAATAAATAACCTTTTAAATACAGGTTACAATAAGTGTCAACCTGGCAAAGAGGAATTGACCCCAAAAAAAAGATAAGAAACTGTCTTCAAAAGAATACTACATTGGACAAAAAATGGATACAAAAGAGTAAAAGTATTGGATCTGTAACAAGCTGAAGTCAGGTTACAGGAGGGGCAATAAAAGAAGCAGGCTACATTCATTTTTTAGGATATAAAGTTTGTTCCTTGTGTTTACATCACATCTGAAACATTTGATATAGAATATATTATATATAGCCTAATATGTTAAGTTGAAAAAAACAACAACAACAAACCCTGATATGCAGGAGAGTTTAAAATGAAACCGTTTGTTCATTATGCTTGATAAAAAACATATATGTGTATATCAACACATTAACAGATTATAATAATCCTGCTGGCTATTTGAATTAATATCACTGACACTCACACAAATATTGTTGAATCTTTCTGCTTCATGAATACAGGGTTGTTTTCTCACTACGCTGAGGCCTTGCATTAGTGTGCTTCTATCGCCCTCTAGTGACTGTTCAAATGCATTGCACTACACCAGTGCTTCTCAAAGTGTGGGGCGCGCCCCACTGGTGGGGAACGGAGACATGACAGGTGGGGCGCGACAAACGGGAGGAAATTTTCAATTTCATGCCTATCTTACTGTAAATGCTATTGACAACAAAGATAATTCACTCTAAACAAAACAGCCACACACAAACAAAGTAATAATGAATAGCTAAAATTATTAAAAAGAATTAGGAGACCGGGAGAAAAAATGTAACCTGGAATTTTAAGTGCAAAAACAATGATTGACGTCGGGATGTTAACTGCAGCGGGCCAACATTTGCAGCGGGACAACAAGGTAGCAGCAGCAGCAGAGAATTTCTAATAGAGACTGGCTCTGGTAGCAGGCTGCTGGGTTCACACCGGACGCCGAAGCACCGTGAATAGCGCGGAACAGAGACCGCTTCCCTTCGGTGCTCAAGTACCGGTTGTGTAGTTCAGACCAGTGGTGGAAGTCGCGCCCTGCAGCGATCGGTTCGGCATCTGGTCAGTTTTGTGCGCGAGCCGCGAGCAATCGCGTCAATCTTGGCAGGAAGTCACACATGAAACAACGAGAGAATCCGGTCAATTGTCAAAATAAAGCACTTTTCAAAATAAAACACAGCGATTGACAAATGCGATCATATTTGTGTGCGTTTAATGTCAGACTCGAGGGAGATGAACACACACACACACACACACACACACACCTCAGCTCAACATTGAGCATGACTTGAGGCAGTTTCAAGCCTGCAACCCCGAGGATGTGCAGTGCAAAACAGGCACATTGCAGCCACTAATGCAGGGAAAGTTCACTTGTTCATGTTTTTGTTTTTTGCATAGATTGCAAATGAAACCTTGTTTCATTATTTGACTACTGTAGCCTACTTTTACTTTTCGTTTTTGATCTGCACTTTTATTTTCTCCTTTTGAACTTTGTGTTATTTCATGTTTTTGATTTTGACTCATGAAATATGACTGATATACTTGGTGCTAGTAAGTTCAATAAATTTGAAGTAATTTTTGTTGGGGCGACAGGGGGAAGTGGGGCTTGAAAATCCCCACTTGTTAAAAGTGGGGAATGACGAAAAAAGTTTGAGAACCACTGGGACGTACAGGATGAGAGATGAATTCACCTGAATAACATGAACATCTTCCCTTTCTAGTTTGAGATGACAGGAGTAGCCCTGTGATCATTTCAAAATTGGGCATCCATAATGTTTCTATCAAATGTAGGCCTATGCAAATCAGGCAGGGATACTTTGAAAACAAAGGACCAAACACTAATATATTGTAAATAAAAGTGTTTTTTCCCTTGTGTATTTCGAAAAGAAACATTAGAGCTGTGTGAAATCACAACTGAGTCAATGAAAACATCTGACCCAGCCTCTCATTAAGCTCAAATGCCAATTAAGAGTGGGACAAACTGGGGTTATTTCAAGTTCAGTGGTGGACATTGAAGTCAAGAAGTGTTTGTTGAAATTTCTGCTTTTTCACTTTGTGTGTGTGTGTGTGTGTGTGTGTGTGTGTGAGAAAGTGAGAGAGAGAGAGAGAGAGAGAGAGAGAGAGAGAAGTTGTTTTGGCCTTACCTCATTAAGAAAGTGTGGTAGCTAAAGTTAGGCAGCTAGCAAGCAGGAGCACAACAAACAGGCAGCCAACCCACGGGCGTGTTTTGCTGTTAACTCACTCACAAGAAGAGAAAAACTTAACGTTATTGCTTGAAGAAACAAATTGTCACAACCAGAAGAAACTAGTCGTGTTTGTGGTCAGGTAAGGTTACAGCTAGCTTAATATGAAATGAGCGCGAATTGACCTCCACGCGTGCTTCACTGCTTCCTGCCGAACTAAGAACTAAGCCCCGCCCCTCTACCTGCGGGCCAAAAGAAAAAAATGTTGGCAGCGTTTACTTTAAGTCTTTTTAATGATTTAAAAAAAAATTATCTTTAAATTTAGATTTTAGCAATATTAATAATTACATTTTAAATTCATTAAAAAAAAGGACAGTAATGACTATGGTGAGTTTTCTGTAATGCAGTTCCAATCGGTTCCAATAGACTAATTTATATTATTTATTTAGGCTACAAAGATTTATATACCTCAGTGAAGTTAGTTTTAAGTTGGATATTCAACAGACATTTGCTCCCAGTAGCCTACAGTGCCACTAGGCACCATGGATCTATAATAAGACTATGCTCTGCACACCCTAACATTTCAAGTGCAGGCTACAGTACACACACAGAGATGGCTAGGCTACAGCTTGTACCGACTTCCTGTTTTCAAAATAAAAATGTGGGATATTTAAAGCAGAGATGCTGTTTAAAGCAAGTTATTGAGAAGCTATTGAGCTAAAAAGCTAATAGGCTATTTACGTAATAAAGAAATATGAACACATGTAAAATGTAAAAACAAGAGTTGTATCTCATGCAGCCAGTGGAGTAACATGATCCAACACTGTCCAAAATCTGTCCATAATTTTTATTAGTTTTTATATGTAAATATTAGCATTTTAGCTCCCACGGCCTTGTGATCAATTGACTCAAAATCAGTTTGGGATCATAAACAGGACACAATATTCAGTTGAATTAAAACAGCTTTATTAGTGTACACTGTAAGAAGTTGTATGTATATGTAGAATAGTTGGAAAGTCTATGAAGATCATCATCAGTGTTTGAAGAAGACAGAAATCCTAACAGCTTGTCATCTAATGGAATATGCTCTGCTGATAGCAAGAAAAAGCGTGTATGGTAAAATAAAAGAAAAACTATACAAGAACACCACTAGTGACATGTAGAAACTACACTTTCTCCAAAAAGCCACCCTCTTGGAAATTCAGAGATAGGCTTTTTATGGGGTTACACAATTGTCATCACAAAAAGAAAAAAAATACATTATGTGATCTGTAAATAGGAATGTGGACCATCAGAATGTGTGGATGTAGCTTAAATGAAACCTAATTTGGTCTCATGTTCCATCTCCAAAACACAGAGTCTTTAGAAAGTGAGAGAAAGGTGGTTGGTTTTGGGGTACAATGTTAGGTGGCACTCATTTAAAGAAAACAAGTAGATACAAAGGCTTTTGCTGGACCCTGGCAAAGTATTGAGAACAGTATGTCTAGCCATCAGAAAGTACACCATGTATATTTCTTAATGGGGAAATATGTCTGAGTAGTTAGTCCAAACAATCTGATGCCGCTGCATAGAACAAACATGTAGGTTAGCATTGATACAACAACCGTAAAGGAGTCACTACATTTTTGTTTTTGCTTTTGTGTGACCTTGGCAACACAAAGTCAACTTTTTCCCTAATAAATGGGGAAAACAAAACAATAGACCAGCTAAAAGACAGGACAGACAGGTGGACAGATAGATAGATACACATACAGAGAGACAACATCACTGCATTTGGCTGGTTTTGTTTGGTTACGAGTATGGTATTGTGTTCCTAAAAAGAAAAAAGGTATAGTTGATGATTGCCTGGGTCTAACCAACCAAAAGACAGCTTGTTCTGCAGGGCCATCATTAGCTTTTGAGATTTTTCAAAAGTGTCAATCTATAATTTCACGTTATCCAACATGTGCGCGTTCATTGCACATTTTGTTTTCTGAAGGATCTACAATATGTATAATTTAACATCAGGAATTCTGGACTCCTCGTCTCAGCCCTTGTTTGATAAATGAATCCTTCATTATGCCTTCATTTGGTCTTCGACAACAGATTTCCCAATGTACATTTCCCCCACATGTTGCAGTAGTGAGCGATGAAAATAGAATATGTGAACGTGTTTACATGCACCAGCATCACTGTGCACCAAGTTAAGACCCTCGTTGGGTTTTTGTTTTTTGTTTTGTCACAGTTTGGAGAAAATTAAACAAGATATCTGGAATGTGGCAGTATGAGTCAAGATGGTGGTGCAAGTATACACCTCGTCCCATTTACACATATTTACATGTACGACTTACAATCCCATTTTTTTCCTTGGTAACATTCTGCTTATGTATTCAGTGCTAGGGTACACATGAGAAACACACTTACAGTACAGAAGCCTCATCTGGGATATAATATCATAATACCTGTGTGCATGTAAACACACTCACTGTAAATTAACAGTGTACAACCATACTGAGAAATTAACCAGTTGTGGTGCTGGAATTGGCAGCAGCTTTTACACTATGTACTGGAATGTCATAAGTTGCTCAAATAAGACAGAAATCAACAAAATCACTTTCTAGAGTCAGAGATTTTGAGCTTAATACCAACTGCTGCGATACTGAAAAGTCAATACTATATTGCCCAGGTGATGGATTAAATCCTAACATCTCCAAAATATCAGAATTCTGGTTATTAAAACAGCTTCTATAATAAGCATGTTCTTCATTAAGATTTACAATGAATCAAATCTCCAAAGGACATTGGCAAGTTTTAACATTACCATTAAGCCAATAAAATGCAATACGAAGTGTAGCTATTAGGTTTTCATCAGCAGTTTTTTTTCTTTTGATAGAGTGGATCTGCAGTGTACAGGCCATACTGCAAAATACATGCATTCAGTCTTTGGGACAGCACTATCATAATTCGGGTCACACCACTAGAGCTGAAGAATTAGTAACAGTAAGGCAGAGAAATGTCTTTTTCAACAGTTTAACAGCTGATAAGATTCCTTTTGAAGAAAAGAGGATGGTTAACCATGATGACTTGACCGGTCATTCAGCACACACACCTGGCACTGAAGAACTGTTTTCAGTGGTAAATGTTATATCCTATGCTACATACTTCACAAATCATCATCAAGCTGTGATCATTTCAAACAAAGGGCATATTCTAAAAAAATATTGAATTCTAATAAAAGGAAGAAAGCTTTTGAAGATTTTAAATATATTTATATATAAAAAAATACATGAAAATACAAAAATGTAGCTAAAAGAATGTGTAAGGAAAATAATAACTGTGTAGTATAACTAGCTTGTCAAATACTTAAAGCTTAAATACTTTGAGTTGAAAAGATTTGGACTCTAAAATACCTATTGTAGGTACCAGCTGGCATTTAGATCAGGGCAAGGAATCTCATTAAAATCAAATGAATGAACTCACAATAAGCCAATTCAGACAATATGAAGACGAAATCTTAAAAGCGAATATCCTAAAAATATGAAAGATTTTCTTTTAATTCTCTTAATTTCAAGTGGGATTTGAAACATTCCTATCTGTACATCTCAAAACATATCTTGCTGTATTTTACATCAAAGGCATCTCTCTTATGGGTGCATGGTTTCGGGCAGTGCAAGTACAGTATAGGGGCAGTTTTTAAAGTCCCAGACTGCAGGACTTTTCCTATTAAAAAAGAAATTAATAGTAATCATTAATGGAGAAACTGTGCATCAGTTCAAGCAAGTAATCAATAGAGACTTGCACAGTTTCCACACTGGCGGAACATTAAGTGATAACTTTGTCTTTTGTCTGTTAAACAGCAGGGGGTGACACTGAAGCATAGATTCTTAGGTTTACGCTGAGTCCTAATCATGTATAATGCTGACATAGGACTCCCCTTCATATTCAAGATATCATTTTTTCAGAAATGCAGAAAATGTAGGAGACAGTGCATCGTGTTGGGCCTCAAGAATGAAATGTACTGTGGGAAAAACTCCTTTTGCACCTGTTACCGTCAAAAGATTTACACTGTGTGAAGTTCCAAAGAGGTGACGTGTCACACACTCTTACTCCAAGGTTTCCCTAGCTTACTCATTCCAGTTATCTGTGCTGTCTAGCAACTCACCACACTTTAAAATAAAAACTCCTCACAGAAGGATAAAAAAAAAAAAAAACATCTTAGTTCTGATCCACACTTCAAACACCTGCCCCACTGCACACTCATCGTTGAATAGGACCAATCGACATTAAGCACAAAAAAGGAAATCATTTTTTGCCATGTCAAAACAATTGTGTTAAAATAGCTAGTTAAGATGCATTAACTGCAAAAGAGTGTCCCCTTTTCAGTATAATATACGTGTGCATGTGAACAATGTGAAGATGGGGTTCGTAATATTAAAAACAAACATCGGCTTTGTTCTCCCAAAGAGCCGAAGACCGTGCTGTCCGTCGTAGTCGGGCCTGTGGTCACAACAACAACAACAACATAGGACTGATGGGGAGAGAAGCAGGAAAGGTGGAGATAAATCTGGACTGGAGGTTTTGGTCACCGAAACCAAGAAATGCTAAGAAATTCATATCCAGGCGTGAAGCTGACTTTGGTTGGGCACGTTGCCTGGAGTGGCAGTACTACCGTTAGTCAACCTTCTGTAAAAGCAAATACTGATGCCGAGTCAAAGCTTGTGCTGTGGCAGGTAGGTAGTGAAGAGCCAAGGTGGACTAGTGGTTGAAGAGACTGTCCTGTAACTAAAAAGGTCTCATGTTCAATCCCAGAAACAGCCATTGCTTTGTCGTTAAGAAGGACACTACAGCACCGTCTTGCTTCAGTCAAATACCAAAGTCATGAATGCAGTCTGGTCCATTCTATCACTCTCTGGTCATGTTGATATTGCAGGGTGATTTCTATTATTATTATTATTATCATTATTATTATTATCATCATTATTATTAGGTCCATGATTACTGGAATGTCAGCCTGACATTGATCCAACGGAGCCAAAGGTAATCAGGTCCAGTGTGACATCACGGTTAACATTCCACTACTGTCCATTAGTCATGTCATACTCTCATCCTCCAGGTCCATTGTGTGTGTGTGTGTGTGTGTGTGTGTGTGTGTTTGTGTTTGTGTGTGTGTGTGTGTCTTTTTGTGTTTTTTTGTTTTGTTTTCAAAAAGTTGTTAGTACATCAGTTTAAGACCGCATGGTTGTCTCCTTTAGGACACACTGTTCGAACGTTGTGTAATGTCTGTTTGACTTTTGCGTCCGCATCAGCAGGACCTTGTTTATGACATACTGGAGCAGCGCACTGAGGGTGATCCCATCTGGGTCAGCACCTTATCCAACCACTGGAGGGGGCCGTTGAGATGCAGTTCGATCCAACAGGGGGTGCTGGTTACTGTCTGACGCCTGAAAAGAGTAGAGGACATCATAAGGATAAAGGCAAACTTCCCACTGTGGTTAAAAGTGGCACGGCATGTGGTATGAGCTGGACCTTTATATATCATAATATTAGTCAAAATCCTGGTAATGTGTACAGATGTGATCACAGGATGACAGGAAATAATCACAACCTTGTGGAAGAGGAGGCAGAATGTTGAATGCGAGCAGTAGAACACTTTTTAAAAGAGATTTACAGCGAATAATTCATAAAGTAAAGGGGAGTTTGCATTGTCCAGGTCTGACCACACAATCAAATACAGCTGACTCCTCTGTGGCCCTGCCAGGCTTGGCCTGAGCTCCACAAACAGCAGAGACAGTGACTGTTAACCAGACGGGCTACACAGCAGCTTAACCCTGGCCACTGAGGACAAGCCAAAACACCCCCACAAACACTGCTGTCTGGCTCCTGGGAGGGTACAACACAAAATCCAAGCCAGAAGCAGAACAGATGTTTGGTTGGATGGATGGCTGGACGGCCACAGAGACAGAGATACAGACAAATGCCCTGTAATCTCGCACATTTTGCAACAAAAGCAGGAGTATAATAGAGATTAGGGTTTAATTTTGTCTGTGGAGGGGAAGTGAGAATCCAAAACCTGCAAGCAAAAAATACAAACTAATCTCTTGAGCATCATGGATCATCTACTCTTGTCAAGGATATCTTTTCATTGCTTTCTCAAAACTGAAACTGCTGTCAAATGCAGTTTCACGAGTGAACTTGTAAGAATGAGGTTTAAGCAATTTTACCATTTTCTCACCAGGTTCTACTTAAGTTCAGTCCATTTAGCTGAAGGCATGTGACAGGAGCCCATGAGTCAGTGTTCAGAGCAGATGACACAGATGCTCTCTACACCAGGCAGCATTTGGAGAGTCTCCAGGCTTTGCTCAGATCTGGACACAGTGGCTTAAGCTTAGCCAGTCCAGGTTTAAATATTATGATGAGAATGTTGCTGACATTCAGAGAAACCAGCAAACCTAACCCGACGCACCTTTCAGCGTATTGTAGGTGTGTTACGAGGATGTTGAAATACTTTACAGCTGACCAAAGAAAGGACACACCTAATTCATTCATAATTCATTCATTTGAGACAGAGCAATTTGAGGATATTGTATAGAGGAGGAGGCTCGTATTACCCGGTTTACACCATTTAATTTAAAATAATTCTAATTTACTACAGGAGAATCAATAGTCGTTCTCTTCAAATCTATTTTGGTACAACCCTGACCAGACACCGTCAATAACAGCCACTGCACAGAGAGCAAGTAGTCATTATGTCATCAAGCTTCTGGCATGACCCTGGTTCACAAGGACACAAAAATGAATTTCGCTGCACCACGTCCTGGTCTGACCAGACTCCTGCAACCATCCATTCATGGTGGGATAATTGTGAAGGAGAAAATGATGTGCTTCGAGCGCAACACACCTGTACTCTGCTCCCCAGCCCTTAACGAAGCTCATCCTGATGGTGCACATCCTGGTTAGCTGGTAGACTGCCTCGAACCCCTGATTGACTGACTGGGCCAGCAGTGCGGCGAACTCTTGGTTGTTAAAAATCTTCAGATTGCAGCCTGGAGAAAAAGAAAATCGAACATAGAGTGCATTTAGAGAGTGCTTAGATCCCTTCAATTTTTTTAAAATTTTGTTGTGTTGCAGCCTCACAGCAAAAGGAAAAAAAAATCCACTCAATATCCCATAACGAAAAAGGGGAAAGAAACTGAATTTAACAAGTGTTCAATAAAATATTAATAAAAGGAGAGATTAAATTTCACTTTTACATGACACACAGTGTACATAAAATTTCACAGTCCCAACAGACTAAAATCATCTTGTACTGGGCTACATGTTTAGTTCAGCTCTAAATGTGGGTTTTTAACATGGGACTCAACTGAGATTTCCTCATTTTAGAGCCAGCCTCAAGTAATCAAGAGAGGAACTGCAGTATTTTGGCACCATCGTGTTGGCTTCATCTTCCAGCACCAGAGGTTGCCGCTTGGTGCAGATTGATGAGGGAAATTTAGATTTTTCTTTTCTTTCTTTTTTTTGGATTGTAGCATAGGGTTGAAACGTATCAAAATGTGAAACTAGAATTACCACCTCACAGGTGTGTATGCCCCTGCCAACAAGCCAGGTTGTTGTTGCTATTGTTGCTGGAAATATTGTCAAAATCTCCCTTCCGTTCTAAGTTACAGCATTGAATTATGACCAGAGGTGTTTTTGCAGAACATAATGGGGTCACAGTGAAGCTGACTGATGACCATTTGGATAAACGAATATCATAATTTCATCTTCAGTTGTGGCTAATAAAACTTTAATAAAACATTTTTTTTTTTAGAAATTCTCCTAGAGGGGACCAAGCAAGTCTGGTCACTTTTTGGCTGTTTTATCAACAGGAGGAGGGTGGACAATAAAAACACAAGTAACTAAATACTAAAAAAAAAAGCCATTGTGAATCTTAAGGTGTGGATGTATTGTATGTTGGTGATAATTTTTCACATGCCCCCGAGAAGTCCAAGATTCTTGTGTTTCCTTTCAGTATGGTTCTGTGCCTCAGTAATGATACTGTACTGTTCACAGTGCTCATTTGGCCAGAATTGAAATGCTTAAAGTTACATGGGTACAGATGAGTCAGCATGTGTGGGTGAGAGTCTTAGAAAAACTGTCACATTGTGGAGGGCATTAGTGCTTTCTACAGAGCAGACCTCACTCAGGACTATTTTCATCAGAAAGGAAAACCATTATGTAGCAAGAGGTATGAACGTTTGTTTGGCGATTCTGTCTATTGTTCCTCGTAGGAATCCTGGCTGATAAAAGTTTCAGAGGAAGTCAATCCATCAACCCTAAGAATAAAACTTATCAGCAAACCCAACAAGAGGCTTTGTGGAAGATGCTTTGCAAGAAACATAAGGTGTGTGTATAAACCTGGTGGTATCTTGCAGACTGTGGCAGGATGCCAGCCGTATCGCTGGTTGCAATTGGGACTCTGGACAAAAATGGCACTGTCGCTGAGGCACTCGGCGAACACCTCCCCTCCGATGTAATACAACCTCACACCGCGACCTGCAGAGTGTGAGACAGGAAATAATGTGACGATAAGGGGACGAACAGAAAGGGAGGAAGACATAAATTGTGAAGGGGGGGTTACAAAAGGGACTAAACAAGTATGTTTGCTCTAACAAATCAGTGTAAAGAATCAGAGAAAAAAAACACTGGAAACCACTGAAACTGTTGCACTGTGCAAATCCTTTGAACCTTTTGTGCTGATAAACTGCTAAACTGCACATTCACCATTTGCACCATTTTACCTATATGTCTCCTTGTCATTTCAACGGTTGCGTTCCTGTTGACATTACTGAGAAGCCCTAGACAGAAACGTTCAGAGTTGGAGGGGTCGGTGAAGCCGTCCACTGTCAGAGACGGCTGTGAGGCGTGGAATGTCTCTCCGACCCGCTGGTTCAGCTCATAGTAGGCTATAGAGCACCAGAAGGCTGGTTCACTGTAGGTGACTGGCTGGAGGTCTGGAGAGAAAAAAAATAGAGGAAGTATTTTACATTTCCTATGATTAGAACTCCTACAATGAATCAACCAACTTATCACTTCTCCTAACTTTCCAGGGACTTGCGATGAAAACCGATTACGCATAAATCAGTCTTACCCAGGCTGTGACTGACAGGCGACAGGGTGCTTGGTGACATTTCTGCTGGTGAGCCTTGGAGGGGAAAAAAAAGAGACAAGAAATATCACAGAAGTGTTGCATCATTTTCTGAGCCCTTAAGTACATCTGTGTCAGGTCAGTGGCAACCTGTGCATTATCACAACTCAAAACTACCTGATTCCATACTTTGATTCATCTGCTGGTCGCTGGTCTCTCCATCCTCACTGATGTAGCCAGGTGGAGGAGTCTCTGCATACAAACATGAAAAAATGTTGTACATTATGAGACGGAACTGAGACTTATGCATGTAGGATCTCATGTACATAGGAAAACAACCACCAGACTGGCAATCTTACCTATAATTCATCTAATCAATCTAATATAATCAATACATCCAACTGGTTTACATGAAACATAATGCAACAAGTCAATTCAAGTGCCTGCCCAGCATACAGACCTGGTATATAGTTATTAGGAGGGTCTATGCCAGCAGGGAAGTTGGTATTTTCAGGGATGGAGTTTGTAAAGTCATCTAGAGGCGGAAGCTCTGTCAGAATCTCTGTATGGCGTGGCACCAACACTGGAGGTAGCACTAGAGAAAAAAGGAGTGTCATTGACAAAGGCAAATTCAATTTCTTGCACGATTCAAATTTGTATAATTAAAAACAAGCAAATGTGCACAAAGGTTCTGCATCTTCCTCACACACAAAACAACAAAGAAAACTGAAATGCAAGCTTAAACTTGAATACATCAAGACTGATTCCTATAGCCCAAACTGAATGAAAGCAGTAACCAAACTCATTACTCACATTGACGCTCAGTAAAAACCCAATCACGAATACACACATACACTCTCTCTCATACACACAATTCTCAAGGATCATTACCGGGCGTCTCCACTCTCTGGTAATGGTAGGGATTGACACACACTTCATCCTTCTTAAGGTTGAAGGCATACTGGCAGGTGTCGATGGCCCTCAGCTCGTGGTGGCTGTGAAGGTCGGGCCATCTCCACAGGCGGCAGTAGATGACGTGGGGCAGGCCCTTACGGTGGGACACCTGAAGACGACCGTCCAGTGACCTGAGAGGGTTGGTAGAGAAGGACGGCTCACAGCTCAGTGATGTGCGCGAGTCTTGACAACAGACTAGAAGCTGAGAGGGATACTTGGTGAACCACTGTGCTTTCTCGTGGATGCAGTTTTGGCAGTGTAATAAGTACACAAAGGCTAAATAAATACAAAAGGGACTAGGGAGTAAACAAGAAACCCATTGGACTGCAAGGACGCTGATTATGTTTTATAGCTAAAACCTTGTTTTATGAGGTTTCTCAGCACAGTTTGGAAACAGCCACTGCACAGTCTCTAAAACTCGTAAAAACAAAAGACACTTATCGTCCTTGTCCTCGCTGAATTATAACTGAGTGGCTGCCAATTGCGGAACAGAAATGTTTAAGGTAGTAAAAGAGGAAGTATCGCTATTAAAAAATCAAAGCACTTAAGTAAAGATCAGTTTAATGGTGGTCACTGCCCAATAGCACACAGGCAAGGAACATCATTTGTGTTTAATGTGATATTTTGCTGATTACATCTACTTCTAACAGCTGAATCTGGTCATTACATATCATTATCACACTGTTGTACTGAGAAAGGCAATAAAACAAACAGCCGGACAAAAGCATTACCGTTTTCACTGTGTAACTTTTGCAGCAGTGAAGAGATGTACTGTAGAACAATTATCCTCTAATTGTGTATTTGTGTACATGTGAGTGTATTCACCTGCTGTGGTCATGGTATCCGTACATGCCTGCAGAGTCCCACTGCTCTATCGTGTGGCCTGAGCCTAGACCCCATAGATCTGAGCAATTGCTACAGACACACAAACACACGCACGCACGCACGCACGCACGCACGCACACACACACACACAAAAGACATGCGTACACACAAAAGCAGGCACAGGACAAGTGCAAACAAAAAAAAGGAACAAAAATAAAAAGCAAACAGATGGTAAACATGAGATGTCTTATTCCAAATTAGTAGGATGAAATCACAGATATTTACAGCTGGTCTCTTATTGATATGAAGAAAGGCTATTAGATTGGCCTTCTCTGTCTTCAATAAGAGACTATAATTGGATGATAGGTGATCATATGACAACTCCAAATCTGACAGTGATGTGGTGCAATCAGGTGATGCAGGGAGCTAGACGGGATTCAATTGCAGCAGCCTGTTAAAACTTTTAGATGAAAGGTGATAGCAGGGTGACATAATCTTTGATTTCTGCTCTCCCACCCACATCTGATCTTACTCACATCGTGGAGAGATGAAAAACGACACCTCTAATCATTTTACTACTTTTTTTTTTTTTGGACTTTGAAGTCGAGCAAACCTTTTGACTGCAAAACCTGACTGCACCTGATATTTAATCTACACATACATATGATTCACATTTCTGTGTATTATTGCTCAACCATGAGGAGGAGTGTGATGTGAAGCAAACGTGTCACACGGGGGTCACGCGATATGTGCATCTACACAACAATAACAACAACAACATGTGAATGGAGAAATAAAGAAATTCAATAGACTACACAAGATGTGTCAGGACATGACAACAGAAAGAAACAGGTACAAAACAAATGTGTGTATGTAAATGCCGTGTGTGTGTGCAACTGAAGGAAACATACATCCTGACTGTTGCTAACTGGAGGAGAGGAGAGGAGAGGAGAGGAGAGGAGAGGAGAGGAGAGGAGAGGAGAGGAGAGGAGAGAGGGAGATTCTGTTGTCTGATTCGTGCAAAGTGGTTGCCAGACTTGTCTGTACAAGACCCTTTATCTGGATACTTATCATTCTACCGAAACAGTTTCTACAAATACAAGTTCCAAGTATCCTATCTCCAGACACAGCTAATGCCTCGTCTTCCTCCCTCCTCACTTAAAAAGGTCACCAGAACAATTACTCCAGTGTGTCTGTCAAAAGCGTTCTCTCAGAGCGAGACTTGTCTACTTATCTCCTCACCTGTAAATCACCCTGGATGAAAAGCTTGAATTTGTAAATTAGATTTGTTTAGTTATCTGTTAAACTGGGTTACACGCAAAACATCATGAGGATATTTTCACTTCAGAGCTGCAAACTGTATCGTACACTTCTTGTCATCCAGATACCTAGGTGTGCTATCTCTAGATGAGCTGTTGCACTCTTCCTCTATCACACCTCCTAACCTCCACCCGGGCAGAGATCTACAAAGCCCTACACCTGCTATCTCCTGACAACCCTCCAGACGCTGCTCTGACATCCTCCACCCCTCCTCAACAAAAACAAGAACTACAAGAGCAAGAGCAATTTATCTCGGATTTTTATCAACCTTTGCGCCTCTGTGTTCAAAGGGAAGTGAGCTATACATCAAATTGCCTAGAGTGCCTTCGACCAAAAAACTGTCAAATAATACATCTAGATGTAAGACTTCCTCTAATATCCAGCCGTTTTAGCCAAACCATCACTTCTTGAAAAACAAAAATCGCAGACAGCCATATTTTCATTTAACTCCAATACCACCGTTTGTCAAGCGATTAACATAAGACGAGCTACATTTCTCTTGTAATAAACACCAGTGTTTTATTGTGATTGATGGCATAAAGATAACATTCAAGAGAAAGAAAACATTAAGCTCTACAGCTACAAACCCTGATAAAAAAACAACTCTTCCTCTTCATCTCGGGACAGCAGCGGTGTGAGCGAATGTCTAACAAGAACTAAACCACCATCGCCTTATCAGCGCCATTTCAGAAGCTATCTGGTCTACATTCCTCAGAGTGAAGAACCAGACACGGCATCAGATTCTCTCCTCTCGGATGATTCTTCTCCTGCTCTTTTTTCGCCTTTTTGTCACTTTTACTCCAGCTCTCCATCCCTCTCTCAGCTACACTCTTAACTTCCCCAATATTTTCTCACCAATCCCTTCATCTTACGGTGAAACTTTATTTTACCACCACTACGCTGCAGTGTCATCTCAGAAAGAATATCTACAATGGGTTCACACATTTTTGTGTATGTGTATTCTACTCCTGCCTGCTTCATACTTTATTTACAAAGGTTTAGAGCGCCTACATGTATCTTGAGCCAGCACTGATGCTCTTACCGGTTCAAGGCTAGAACTTAAACATAGAGGCGAATTATGGAGCATGTTGCAGCAGAGTGTAAATGTAGACAGCGTGCATTCAGACAATGTGATTAGATATGTCTGCCCTCAGCACAAAGTGCATTTTGCTAAGAAAGTAACCACCCACCAGGAAACCTTGACGTCCAACATCAATAGTCACGGAGGATGAGTCCTTCCATGTTTAAAGAAAAGTAAACATGTCCTGAGATTTAGTACCTCCTCTGCAAAACCCAACAACTTCTCACCATGTCACAAGGCTGATGCAAAACACATCCACTCAGATGAATGTTCCCATCTTTCATCAACAAACCCAGGTGTCATGATCAGGAATAGGATCCTTAAATGAAAGATCAGGGTTCAAGACACCAAGCTATCCAGTTCAAGTGTCTTTGAAAAGGACACCAAATGCAGATGACTTGTGGCTGACATGAGTGTGAGCAACTTTTCTCTCTGTGGGGGGATGAATTCTATTATTGATACTTTATAATTAAAGGAAGCCCAGACAGACACAGAGAAAGGGTGGATTACACAGAAAATTTGAGAGGGGAAGCTCATCAAATGTTCACAGAGCAGGCCTCAGTGATCTCCCCCATTCTGCCGATCCTCGGTACACTGACTGACGTTAATCACAGGCTTTTCATGGGGCTTCCCTTGTCTTTGCCACTTTGGTCACGATAAGGTTTCACCTGGTCTGGTGACTTGGCTCATGTAACTTATCATGCGACACAGGAGAAATCTATACTGACAGACACGTGAACCACTCTACAGCACAGCACTGGTGGATTTTGGTGCAGAGCAAACTTTCTTCAGAAAAATACTCCACAAAAACAAATCTAGTGAGTTTGTTCTTGTACAAAAATGAAGATGTACTGCGACCTGAGGCCAAGCTTCTCTTTGTTTTAAGAGAGTCTTTACAGATGTGATGGATTTCTTTCCTCCTTTTTCAGAACATTTGCCAACACTTACAGATAATCAGAAGCCACTCGTTATATTAATGGTATCTTGTAAGACATTCTCCAGTGTTTGTATTTTAAAAGTATTATCTCTTCTTTTTCTATTGCTTTGTCTTAGGTCTCTACTTCAATTTTTTGGAAACACTGTGTACCTTAAACGTCTGTTTGATGGTGGGGGTTGGTGTATGCCCCAAAGCTCGGGGCAAACATGCTATTTAATGCGATGTTCAACCGTTCTTGGCCAACAGCCACCGAAACCCCTTCAGACTGCCTCGTTTCTGTGTCTCCTTTAAGATTTTGTAGGATGTTTAGATTTTTACATCCAAATAGAGACGCACCATGAGCATTTCATAACCGATTCAGGCACAAAGAACTTCATTAAACAGAGTGGCTAATGCCAAGTATCAACCCAACCACTTAATTAGTCACTCATGCTGTTGCCAGGAGGTACACACACCTGTGCCATCAAAAAGACACATCTTATAATTGTTGTATTCCATTCTACATTTTCTTTTGGCGCAAGGTCTTTATTTTGCCAAGGAACTTATTTTTGAAATATCATAATATCCTGATAAACTTTATTTGAAGACAGGCACAGATACTGATGGTGCAGACTACTGGCGCATCTCTGCACTTAAAACTAATTCAATACGCCCACTGTTGGAGTGTTATAAGCTCTCGAGTCGACTAATTGAATTCCTTTTGATCAAATTCCTCTGATCTTAATCTAATTGGCACTTTCTAACAAGTTGTGTCAACCTATCTAATCAATGTTACAGGATAAAAGGCGACGCTGAGACTTTTTGTAGCTGCAAAAGACGACGGCGTCGACACGATCAGAGTGACACCTGCAGTGACTGCTTGGAGCGGTGCGAATGATCAACCAGCGCTTCGCAGTGTAAATGTATACATTCAACACAAGACAAGTTTGGCTGGCATCATGTGTTCAACATCTGTTTCCGCCAATGAGGTTTCACTTCTCTCGCCATTTTAACCTATGGCACAACGGAATAGGGAAGCAGACCCATTGTTGCACAACAGACACTGCAAGCCTGCGGGTGCCTGTTACCCCTCAGCTTACTTTCATGTGTGTTGACACACCTCACTGTGCTAATCTGTATTGGTTGTATTGTGGTGAACCAGTGCATAAGAACAGCGGATGTGTGAATATGAGCACAGCCTGAGGTGTGCTTAAGCTGAAAGTCGGTGAATAGAATCATTCTGATCGTCACTTCATCATTTACGATTCATTAACGAAAACATTTCCCATTTGTGGGTCCAAGTTTCTCAAATGTGAAGCTTTGCTTCTTTTGTTTTAAATAATTACAATTCATAATATGAAATTCTGTTTTGGGCTGTTGTTAGAAACACAAAGATATTATCTTGGGGGTTTCTGATATTTCCAAAAACTTCACTGATAAATATCCATATCGGTTCTGTTAAACCATTGGTGTAATCGGCAGAGTAATCTAAACTGTGTGGATGTGTAGTATAAGTATGATGCGTATCTATTCATCTGACCTCATTATGATGTTTATTACTTTTAGTGAGTTTACACAACTCTGTTACTTATGCAGACACATGGTTGTTACTACCCCTGCAACAGTGGTCATGTTATGTCTGTGTGTGGTACAGAGCAAAGCTAGAGAAACACAGAAGAGAGGGTTTTTTGCGTGCATGTGTCCTCATCTCACCTGGGTATGGTGACACACTTTGTGTTGCTGTTCTGCGTGCTGATGGCTTTCTCGAGCTCGTCCAGCTGCCCCGTCTTCTTCAGCTTCTTCACCAGGCTCTTCACAGCTTTTTCGCACCATTTCTCCTCCTGTCCGCCCCCGTTCTGCTCCCCTACTCCTCCTATCCCCCCTCCCGCTCCCCCACTACCTGCTGGAGTCTTTTTCCATCCTAGGAGACGTTTCACTACCGGGGGAGTGAAGGGAAGGATGGAGGACATGGTGGCCTGTGTATGAACCCTAAGTATGTTGTGATCCCTTTCTTAATCTAATGTGATGAGAAAAAGGGGGGACGGGAGAAGAAGGGTAACACAGGTGATGGGATGTTGACTGAATTCCAACTGGAGATTCAAAAAAATAAGCTATACGTTGAATATAAACCTGTATTTCTGAGTAAAGTCTAATTAGCGCTACAGTATAGATCTTGAGGACTCTTCAGAAATATCAGATGGAAACCACAAATCATAGGAGAGAAGCACATCCAAAGAAACCTAAGAAATGAGGGGAAAAAGAGACAGCACGCATTAACACTTGTGAGTGAGAGAAGACAGATGACAAGATACAAAGAAACATTCATTTCTGTAATGGTGAGACCACTCGTGCCCACACATCTCGTTTCATGAACTGTTTTTCTTTCCAGAGCCGTGACTATGATATCTATCATTGCCCCCCGCGGCTAAGCCTCCTACTACTGTATGTACCGAGCTGTATGTCAGCCAGGCTGGCAGCCATAGCATTATAAAGTGGAAAGTTTTAAGAATTAACCGATTGTGTTTTATATTGAAGGTTTGCTGGGCCATTTCTGATTAATATAGCCTACTCTACTACTGGTGCACTTAGCTGTGCACCTGTGCCTCTAAACCTTAATATTGAAAAATAAGCTCTTCTGTTTGCACAAGTAGGTTTGTGTTATCTTGCAAAACCACTTCCAAACAGTAAGTCTTCAGATCCGGTGACACAAAGACTTATGTTAAGGGGGGTGCAGATGCAGATTGCACAAGTCATCTTACTGATAGTGTGCAACAACTGTTTACATATTTAACATCATGCCATGGCAATGTGTTTAAATCTCACAATTACAAGTCAATATTAAATGAACATGATTCTAGTTTCCTGCGCACTTTGAAAATGGTTAAAGGAAGCACATGTATTCTTACAAAATGTGATAGAGATTAAACAGCATTTTACCATGTACACCAGTCTCGGGTCATAGGTCATTTAAGGTGCTTTACCTCACAAACTCTGTTCTTACAGCTATGGCTCCTTAAATCACATATGTTTGAATGTTCAAGATATCCCAGACATTGTGTATTTGAATAATTCACTTCAAAGAGTGGAGGGTGTAGATGATTTCTTTCTTTTTTTTTGTAGATCTTTAACAAACTAACAGAGGACAACATAGGATGTATAGGCTTCACATGTTCAAAAATCCTTTACTTCTGACAGGAGATAAATTTACATCTATGGTAGGAAATCTATGTCAATATCTACACTAATACTAAACTAATCCTGTATTAAATTTAGCCTATTATTGAAACCACTGTTCACCCTGAGCAGTGTCGAACTGTGTTAAACCCTGGTCAGGAGCTTAAGGCCTTACCAGATGAAACGTGCTGCCCTATTCACACCCACGGCAGATCATGTAAGTTTCACAGATCAGTCCTGTAAACTATCAATCACTTCAGCAAGCGAGCAATTCACTGTTTTTTTAATAATTCCATCGTGTGTGGTGATGATATATGGAATTCAAAGGCCACAAAACACTTAACAGTCAGTTTTTTAGTGCATGTAATATTATACTATATTATGATTCTCATGTTATTGCCAGGATCCATTTCCCAGCCTAATGAGGAAACACACATGCTCAGACAGAGCAAATTGAGAAAGAGGCCCAGACAAAGTGCCCTGACTAAATCATTAAGTTAAATCTGAAAACTTCTTCTGCACCCAATCCCCTCAAAACACAAACATTTTTCTGTAAAGTGCAGATTAGTGCTGCGGATTTATCGATCACTTAGACATCAATAAATACAGCGAGAACCACTCAGTGATGCAGGTTTTTCAACTGAGCTGCCAGGGAGGAAGGGATAACTATCCTCAGCATGTTACCCTGAAAGTCCAAGCTCCTTCTAAGAATTAATTTCACAGGCTTAACCCTTGGACTGCTTACTATTAGTGCAAGTGTATGAATGGCTTTTAAAGTGAGTCAGACCATTCCTGAAAATAATTAACTATAGACCCTGCAGTTCATTGATATTGTCTAAACACCCAAACATGCTTCCCATTAGAGAACATCATACACTACACAAATAATAGCTTTGGGGAGAGAGGCTTTTGATGTCAGCACTAGAGTCAGAGTCTGGGTTAAATAAATAAAAAGTATGTCTGAGTCAAATATTGTAGGCTAAGTTATTTAATATCTTGAATGGACTCCATGATAGGTGTCTCTTTGGCAAAATAAAGGATTCCTAAAATTCACAATTCTGGTCGCTACTTTCACTAAAGCTTGATATGTTGTAACAAACTCTTAAAACAGCAAAAGCTGGTGGATTGGTGCAGAGAGTAGGGAGGGGGGACGAGGGTCCTAGCTATGTGGGAGCCTTTCAAAGCGAACAGAAAGTCTTAATGTAAGGAACAAAAAGCACAAAACGTGCTGATATGGCCACAACGCATGTATCCAGTCGATGTGCTGACCACGGCTATCAGGGCCTTGTGGGCAAAATATCAACCTTATTTAGTCTGAACCGTCTTGTCTTTTTTTGTGAGAAACTGGGCTGTTTGGGTTACTTCTTCTACGAAACCATACACATAACAAACGCACGGTTGGAAGAATAAGCTAACGCTACTAACTGCGATTCACACTTAACAGCCAGTGGCTGTAGACTTGACAAGGCACAAAAAGCCACTTGGTTTCGCCGCCTAATGTCATTTGCTGTGATATACGGGTACAGTAAAAGATATTCAGGTTTCTTTTGTCTCGAAATGACTGATAGTCCCCCCTCCTTCTCCTCTCCTCCTCCTCCCCTCGCCTCCAAAAAATCCGCTAGCAAGCTTGCTACTTTGTGTCACAGACAAATAAATAGGTCTGTTGCATGTTTTCTCGCTTGCAAATCAAATCTGTTTCATTGTTAAAAACACAACTTACCGCACGAGGAGGTGAAGGGACACCGAACGGTCACTCGGGTACCTGTCAGAAAAGCCTGTCTGTTCATTATAAATGCATCCAGAGAGACTTTAAACTGTATTTTCCACATCCGAGCCGCCGGGATGATGATGGCCCCTCATTCAAAGCTCAACCAAACATGTATAGCAAAACATAAACGGCAACGCGACGCCACCACGCCCCGCCTCCTCTCTGCCCTCCTATTGGCCGAGCCCCGGGATTGAGCCGATAACCTGTTGCCAGACGGGCGTCCTATTGGCTCGAGGTCACGTCCGTCATACGTTGTTACGTACGAAGGTATGTCGGTGATGTTTATCAGTGGGTACCTTGATTGTCCTTTCAAAATTGCATAATACAGTAGTCAATAGAACTGATAGAACAGAGTAGAATAGAATAAAGACACATGCAGCCTTATAATAGACGGAAAATGAAAAGGGAGCATCACTCATTTTGTTACATCGTTTCCTACTTGTATAGTGTATTGTGCTGTAGGCTATAGTTTAATACCCCCATCTCTGTGCGGTTTCACAAGCTATGCACATTTTGAATATTAAAATTGAAGATATTAGCGGTATAGGGTTGTCAATGATAACTAAACGGTCTAACTAAAGGCTGACTATTAAAACACATTTTTAAATCTGTGTTTTAAAGATGTTTTCATTCTTTAATTAATAATTAATTGGCTACATTTAAAGGACAGGCTACTGACGCCAAATGCCAAATAAATGGGAGAGTTGTCATTGCCCATCAAAAAATCAAATGAAGTAGGCTGCATAAGTAGCCTAACTATAGGCGTGCTGTTCTCAGGTTTCTAATGGCACTGAACTGCTAAAATGGATGGCCATAAGTTTGCGTTTGCATCATTCTTTCATAAGTCATTTGACCGCATCATGCAAATACACAGATGTCCACCTGCAGCACCTGCATGCAAACAAAGTGCAGACTGCCAATCTGTGGCAGCAGCATAAGTAGCTGCGTGGGTCGATCCTGTGACTGTTTTCCTCGTCGTCCATCATATTGTCAAGGAGCCAGGAGCGCATGCCCTGTGCTGTGCGCACAGTGTGCCTCACCTGAGACCTGTTGCTCAGCTGCGGATGATACTTCGAGAACGTCCGCTGCGGATCTAAACGATGCTTCACTTCCTCACTCATCGTCTAATGGATATAACTGAGTAGCTTTTAGACCTGCTATGCTACAGTATGACCAGCCTGTAGCCTAACCAAGCCGGATGAAAGAACAAAAACAAAGAGTGGACACCACAAGCCAGTGTGTGTTTTATCTCAGCCGGCTTAAACAACGAGAGGAGTTCCCTCACTTGTAAGTAAATCTTACTTTGGCCTTTATTCATTGTCTGAAAAGGTCTAAACAGCTGACTTGTGTAAGAATCACTGTCAGTAGAGTCCACAATAGCCTATAATGTTACAACTTTATGCTGGATGGCCTATGAGGGAAAACAGACACTACAGATATATTAGCATTATCCAGCTGTCCATTTTTACACAGTGGTTTTAAGTTATTGAAAACACTTCTCCCCAAAAAAAGAAAGAAAAAAAAATAGGTGAAGTCCTAACCACAAATGTAGCAGTATTTACCCAACTTTTAAGGGTGAGGGAAAGAGGGAGTTAATATGCATATTACATGTTCCACAGTGTGTCTACAGGGGCTGTGTGCCTAGCGGCAGGTAGATGCAGGATGATGCTGTGAGCATGTAGACAAGAACAGATAACCCCCACAGGACCATCACCAAGGAGACAGAAACTCCACAGGGAGTGGAGTGCAGTGTTTGCCATAAAGAATTAGGTAGACTCATGCCACTGCAGTGGTCTGAATTCAAGGAGGAATATGTTTTCTCCAGTATGCATTTAAAAAAAAAAAATCTCATCTTCACATCTGTTATTTTTTCTCTTTGTACAGGTGTGTGTCTGACTTGTACACTGCAGGCAATGGGCAGGTGTTGCAAATGCAACAGGAGACTGCTGTGCATGTGCCTGCTGCCTTGCATGATGACCGGCCACCTTCTGATTTATATCATGGTGTCCATATTCGTCACCATCTCCTACACTCCTCCTAAAATAACCGTCCACTACGTTGCCCCTGGGATTTCTCCTAACTCTTCTGCTTCAGCCTCTCACCCACTTGGCCCTTTCTGGAACCTCCGTCTGGTGGACAGTGCGCTGTGGAACCGGTTGCAGCATGCTTGGGATCGTCAGCACAATCCAATACTGCGAGGGAACACGACGGGGGTGACGAGGAAGTCGGGAACTGAGCTTGATTTAGAGATCGAGGATGAATGCCTCTCCAACTGCATGTCAAACAAGTGTTCACTCCCTCGTACGCAAGATTCAAACGGCCTGCCTGAACAACTGATATCATTTATCAGGTCAATGCACTGCAGAGAGTATCCACTCCTGATCAATCAGCCTGGTATGTGTAGGGACAACAACAGAAACTTTGTTTTGGGCACTCCCATGCTTCTCATAGCTGTTAAATCTCAAGTGGGGAACTTTGAAAACAGACAGGCCATCCGTGAGACGTGGGGACGCAGTGGTCTGGTGAAGGGGTTTTATTCTAAGGAAGCACCAGTGCGCACAGTGTTTTTACTTGGAAGGCAGGACTCGAGTACAGGTCCTCATCCAGACCTCAATAACCTCCTTGATCTTGAGAACCAGAAATACAGGGATATCTTACAGTGGGATTTTAGAGATAGTTTCTTTAACCTGACTCTAAAGGACTTGCTGTTCTGGCACTGGCTCGAGGAGTACTGCCCCACTGCCATCTTCGTGTTCAAAGGCGATGATGATGTCTTTGTTCGAACAAATGTCCTATTGGATTACCTGCAAAGGGAGTTGGAGGAGCACAATGAGTTGAGAGAGCGGACAAATGAAACTGACATGAATTTATTTATCGGGGATGTAATCAATAACGCAATGCCAAACCGTGAACCGTCCACTAAATACTACATACCTGAACGTTTCTACAAAGGTGGTTACCCACCGTACGCAGGTGGAGGAGGGGTGGTGTATTCCGGCTCACTTGCGTTAAGACTGAGAGAGGTGTCTCAGAGGGTACGCCTTTTCCCAATAGACGATGTGTATCTAGGAATGTGCCTGCACAGACTAGGGCTTGCTCCAAGACATCACCCGGGTTTTTTAACCTTTGATCTCCCGGAGGCAACCAGGAACAATCCCTGTGCTTACAAATCTGTTCTGCTGGTTCACAGGCGGAGTCCTAAGGAGATGCTGGCACTATGGAATCAGCTCCAGAATTTCCCCCATCGTTGCTGAGGCTCATTTGACTGCCAAATAGGGATTCATTGACGACAGAATGAATGCTGCCACCAAACACCATTGAAAAAAGAAGAAGAAAGACATACACAAAGTGAATGCATCTTTTTGTCAATCAGGTAGTGTAATGAGTTTTGTGTAATGTAGCTTTCCTCCAAAGAGTTATGTAACTCTGAGGGGAAGACTGATCTACCTCAATGGGTAATTTTATTTGAAGGGCTTTGCACAGTTTGTTTTTAGTCAAAACTGATATTAATTGAACCAATTAAAAAAAAAAACCTTATAAAGAAAATATAGTAACATATACATATTCATCAGAAAGTTTGAAGAGAATGCTTTAAAAGATTTTGGAGATATGTTTGAAATCAAAAGTTCCAGATAACAGTCAAATACAAAATGTCCGACGTCTGCTTGTCTAACATTTAAAATATAACAGATCCTGGTGAGATTGATCATTTTCACAATGAGTAAGGTGGTATGGTATGGTAATAATACATAGCAGTGCCTGGCTTTGACTGTGGTCATCTCTCAGCCAGGGAAGGTGTAATTTTTAGAAAGCGTGGTTGCTGTTGTTTGCACCTCACGAGTCCTGCTGTGTGCATGTGTTGTCATGGCAAAAAAGGGACACACCTACTGTACAGGGAAGTACCACTGACTTGGTTTGGAGGTGTTTATGTCTGTCTCTCTGTTGACAGATTCTGTCAGCTCAACGTCGTCAACGCAGTTATATATGAAGATTTACAGGTCTGTAGTCGACACCAAAATGAAGTGAATTCAGTTTTTTCCCAGTGCACATTCTGATTATAAAAGTGAGGCCCTTCAGATGTGACTAATTGGTTTTCACTGTTGTGTAAACATATTATGCAGTGAATGATTTTGTCTTCAAATTGGGGTGAGGTATTGTTGTGGATGAACATGAATGTTATTTGTTCCTGCCCTCAAGGATTGCTAATAAAATGTAAATAAACATAGATGAATAAATGTTTGTCGCTAAATACATACTTTTATTGAATGTAAGTATTTACTTATGGAGTTATAGTCAAATTAGACTTTGGTTTTGACAACAAAACAGAATGCGTTGTCAACCTCTAATTTAGAGAGGCAGACGTGGAGGTAAAGCCTTATGCAAATATGCGTAAATTACCAGCAATGTAGGCACAGCCGAGTGATCAAATGTAAGTGAATATTTAAGTGCATGTATTAAGTCTGATGTTAGGATGGTTCATGTGGCCAGTAGTGTAAGTAGATGGAGCATTGTATGATACAAAGAGGAAGTCCACACTTGTCTGTGTGAGTGTTTGATACTGTAGTACTAGAGGCCCAATAGACACTGAATAGCCAATTTGCATGTGGGTTTTTAAACAAATGTGATGATGAGGTTTTTGAGCTAGGCAATACAGTATATATTTTGGGTAATGACTTGTTCTGAGGAACAGAATAAACTATTATATATAAACTGTGGTTATAGGAGCATAAACTTTATTTTTATTTAACATACTACTGTAATCATAAAGAAAGCAAAAACAGTATAGGCCTAAGTAATTGTATTAGTCTGACAAGCTTACATTAAAAGATGAGAGAGAAAATTAGATGATTCTCCTCAAAGTTGTCGCAGTAAAACACCAAGATAAGAAACAGTATCACCTGAATCAACACAGGACAATTCAAAAATTGGTAAATTATGGAATAATTCTCTTCTCTTCTCTTCTCTTCTCTTCTCTTCTCTTCTCTTCTCTTCTCTTCTCTTCTCTTCTCTTTATTGTATTAAAGTCTTGTCTTGTCTGGTCTCCACCATTGATTTTGGTACTAATAGGCAGACAGTGGCTTTGAAGTAATGCAGTTGTAAAAGAAGTGAAGTCTATCCGAGGACAACAGGAAGAAGATTACTGAGCTGCTGAACCCTAATGAGGTGGAGTGGACAGATGGAGGAAAGGTAAACTCAATTTTAATGTAGTAATAATCAAATTACCTACTGTACAAATTACATGGCAAAGCTGCTCTAAACAGTTTTAATACAACCATTTCTGCCACTACTACTACTACTAATAGTAGATGCTACAATTAGACTTGGATTGTTTGTAGGCTACTACAATTTTTCTCACGAATATATCAAGCATTGCTTTATACTGTCTGTATTAATACATGAGGCACTGATTATTGTATTGTGGTTGAGTTGACACTTTACGTAAAAATAAGAGCTTGAGTGACATGAACAGGGAGGGTTCCTGAAGACAGGAGAGCAATCCAGTGACATCATCAGTGCTGAGTATCAGCTCCACCCAGTGGAGAGCTGTGGTAACAACAGGAAAGTTCCTGAAGACTCTGGAGCTCCTCCAGTTAGAGGATAAAAGCTGGGACAGTCCCACTACTGAGACACTACCAACACAAGCAACACAGAGGACAAGAGACACTTTAACAGTGTTTGATCTGACAACAAGAGGACTCAACAACAGACACACACTGAAGATGCTGTGCTCTCATGGATTCCAGTCTGCCCTTAGTCCAGTCAGCTTCTACTGGCCTGTACGCAGTCTGTGGCCAGAGGTCAGACCTCTGCTCCAGCAGCAGCATCTACTGCAGAGAAACCTACAGGAGCTGATGGACAAACTTCAACACAACATCCTGGAGGAGAGCAGTGTGTGTGTGCAGCCAGTCTCCTACCAGCTGGACAAAGAGGGAGAGCACTTTAAGCTGAGCCTGGACACTGGAGGCTTTTCCCCAGAGGAGCTGTCTGTCAGGCAGGTGGGCAGGAAGCTGAGAGTCAGCGGGAAGACAGAGAAGAAGCAGGAGGACGGGAAAGGCTCCTACTCTTACAGACTCCAGGAGTTCAGACAGGAGTTTGATCTGCCTGAAGGCCTGAAGCCTGAAGCCGTCACCTGCTGCCTGGCTCCAGACGGGAAGCTCCACATCCAGGCAGCCACAGCTCCATGTGCTGAGGAGGCTGAGAGAGAGCTGACTATCAACAGGAGCCAGGAGGAGGACACACAGCAGACACAAGACCGCAGCTCAGAGACACACAACAGCTCACAGGACAAAGATCAACACGTGGACTGATCACAGTGTTGTTGTGTCAAGGAGAAATATTTTATATGGATGACTGATGGTCATATGTTGTTTTGTATCTTTGTATCTGAACATGATTAAATAAATGTTTTAGAAACTAAAAGTGATTTCTTCAGGTCTTTTACACATGTTTTTTCTTCTTCATTGTTTTTCCTTTAATTTTCTTTTGACACAGACATGTGCAGGTAAATCCTGCAAATAAGAAGAAAAAGCTGATGGGAAGGGATCTGATAAAAATCTTATAAAATATTAACTTAAAGACTTACTGTAATAAAACATTTGACAAGCATACATAATCTAAAACAAGATCATTTCAAAAACATATTTAAATAATTAATTGATTTTTGAAGGATAATCAGTAAATATATTGAAACTTCATCATTCATTGTTTAATTTCCATTCTTTATATTTGAAAACTTTTATACAAATACCAGTCTCTATTGCACATATTGTTCAATTTAAATAAATAGTTCCCTTTTGAGAGAATCTTAAAAGATAAATGAATTTTTTAATTTTTTTTAAGAATAATTAATGCATATCTTTAATATGTTTTACATATGTTGTATACATGTTGTATATTTAATCACAAACAGCTCTTGTCTGGCTAAACAAACAGCAACGTATAGAACTTGAAAGTGTAGAGGACACGTTTTAATATTAGACCGCAGTGAGTGTGACATTTAATTCTAAGTTTGACGTGGATTTGATAGTGAATCATCATGAAGGTTTTTGTGACTGGACACTTGGGATAATGTCACATTTGATGTCACAGATGACACTCAGTTCCTGTTTTAGTTTATGAGCTCCCGGGTCATGTTTTGAAGTTACACCACAGTGTGTGACTTTGTAGTGGTCAAGTCACTGCTCTTGAATGTAATGCGTAAATCAGTTTACATGGCTCAGACCATTTCCTCTCAGATGAGGTTTGTGTTTCAAAAGTCAAAAACAACAAGTTTGATAATTCACCAATACATGAACTGATAGTAAAACGGCTCAGTTACCTTGTTACTTTCACAGTTGATTTCACTTCAGCAAAGAACCAACTGTGTTCAGTAGATATAATGTTGCATTTTTCTAAGAAAAAAAAGATAAATAACCGTCATCTTATATTATTTATCTCACACTTGCTCATGAGGAATATGTGCAAAACACATTTTTAAAAAATGACAATCAGAGTGGACATACACACGATTATTATATTTGCTTAGGAATGGACAAAGGCACACCCCATCATTTAACTCATAAAAAACCCCATTTCTTTCATACTGATTATTCCAACAACAAAAATCCAAGTACCATTTTTCTTTCAGATATTTTACACTTGGATAGCCTAGAAATCTAGACGCACCCTAGCGGCAGCAAATAATGATATTGTTTGGCTTGTCAGGCTAACACTTGGATATTTAAAGGTGGGAAGTTTCCTTCCCATCAGCTCTTTCTTCTTATTTGCAGGATTTACCTGCACATGTCTGTGTCAAAAGAAAATTAAAGCAAAAACAATGAAGAAAAAAAATGTGTAAAAGACCCAAAGAAATCACCTTTAGTTTCTAAAACATTTATTTAATCATGTTCAGATACAAAGATACAAAACAACATATGACCATCAGTCATCCATATAAAATATTTCTCCTTGACACAACAACACTGTGATCAGTCCACGTGTTGATCTTTGTCCTGTGAGCTGTTGTGTGTCTCTGAGCTGCGGTCTTGTGTCTGCTGTGTGTCCTCCTCCTGGCTCCTGTTGATAGTCAGCTCTCTCTCAGCCTCCTCAGCACATGGAGCTGTGGCTGCCTGGATGTGGAGCTTCCCGTCTGGAGCCAGGCAGCAGGTGACGGCTTCAGGCTTCAGGCCTTCAGGCAGATCAAACTCCTGTCTGAACTCCTGGAGTCTGTAAGAGTAGGAGCCTTTCCCGTCCTCCTGCTTCTTCTCTGTCTTCCCGCTGACTCTCAGCTTCCTGCCCACCTGCCTGACAGACAGCTCCTCTGGGGAAAAGCCTCCAGTGTCCAGGCTCAGCTTAAAGTGCTCTCCCTCTTTGTCCAGCTGGTAGGAGACTGGCTGCACACACACACTGCTCTCCTCCAGGATGTTGTGTTGAAGTTTGTCCATCAGCTCCTGTAGGTTTCTCTGCAGTAGATGCTGCTGCTGGAGCAGAGGTCTGACTTCTGGCCACAGACTGCGTACAGGCCAGTAGAAGCTGACTGGACTAAGGGCAGACTGGAATCCATGAGAGCACAGCATCTTCAGTGTGTGTCTGTTGTTGAGTCTCAGCAGTGGGACTGTCCCAGCTTTTATCCTCTAACTGGAGGAGCTCCAGAGTCTTCAGGAACTTTCCTGTTGTTACCACAGCTCTCCACTGGGTGGAGCTGATACTCAGCACTGATGACGTCACTGAGTCGCTCTCGTGTGTTCAGGAAGTTTCCTCTTTGACAGACTCTCATGTAAACTTCTGAAACTTGACCACAAGGTATCAAGCTGTTCTTCTCCATAATGTCTTTGGGAAATTGTCCATCAGATAATAACAATCATTTTTCAAAGTTAATCTGCTTATGACTCTTCCAAAGATACCTGCTGTCAGTAGCCTACTCTTCGATGCATTTCTATGCATTTTTCTGTATTTATTTATTTGTTGTTTTAACTTAAAAGTTCCTGTAGTTACACCCCAATAATAATAATATAATAATTCCAAATTTGGATTTATGTTGAAAATTTTAGTAACACACATGAAACAAAATGTTGTTTAATATTTCAGGGCGAAAGTGTTCATAAATGTTTGAATTATACAAACACAAAGCCCTTCGTTTTATCTGACCCTGTCCTGTAATGTGCAGATCTGTCCAGCAGATGGCACCATTACCTTCCATTTGCTTCACTCTTAGCAGCCTCACTTCTCCTGCAGTCACTTGTAACTTTCCTGCTATCTCAGCACTTTGCCACTAGTTGTCATCCTAGTTCAAAAAACTTAGACACTAATGCATGAAGAAGCCTCACTATTCATTGTCATTCTGAGTTACACAAAGCTTCTAATGAATGAGGTAACTGCTAATTTTTCAATTAATCAATCTATTAATAAACTACTCTTTCATGATATCACATTTTTTGTGACAAAAGCTGAATTTAGTTGAATTTGACGGCTCAATCTTAGCTGGGATTGCAGTACCGTGTACTAATAACGTGCTGTCACTGAAAATATGATCTCATTCACTTGTTAATAATAATTGAACCCGCTCATCTGCCAGATATCTCTTTCACTTATCTAGACGGTGCACAGAGAAGACTGATTCGGGGGACTGTGCAGAGAAGTAGGGCAAGACGAACAACACAGAAAGCTGGATTTAAACCCACAGACTTCTTTTCAACATATACCAGCACTCAAAAAAAAAAAAAAAAAAAGGTAGAAAAAAATATCAAGGCAGGATGATGAAACCTGGACGGGCAAACACAGCGCTTTGCTGCTCGGGGATGTCGTGTTAAGGCTAGTGTCAGTATTTTTGACACATAAAGAGAATGTATGAGTTTTTTTGGGGGGGAGAAAAAGAGAGATAATTTCAGGCGTTCACCTTTGGATGAACTCCCCAAAGTGAAGGCATGATAGAAGTGAGGAGGAGGAGGAGGAGGAGAACGGAAGCTACCGAAACCAGAGGAAGGATGAGGAGGAGGATAAGGAGGAGAAGCAAGGCTCAGCTCCATGTAAATCATCTGCATTGTTCTCCTAATGCTGCTTGTAGGCACACACACACACACACACACACACACACACACACACACACACACACACACACACACACACACACACACACACATTTTCAGAAGCTGTCGAAACAGTCTCTTTCTCTCTCACACACACAAACACACATGAAGACTCAAAGAGAATCTCAGCCACAAACTTCCTTGTTCCTGTCTTAGTTTGTCCCTCATGGTGATGGTTTTTAATGTGGCATAATCCCCCTCTTTCCCCAGAACACATAAAAGAGATATCCTTCTATCTGTGTAAGTGGTTCTGACGGCCACCGGCTCATCACAAACACACAGGCACACATAGACACACACACGTAGAGCCTCCAGCTCATCAACATGCAGTTATTCCTTTGGCGCTGGATCGCAGGTTGTTAATTGGCTGCCAAGCAGAATGTGTCTGTTTCTCTCTCTCTCTTTCTCCCTCTCTCTCTGTGTGTGTGTGTGTGCGTGTGTGTGTACTGCAGAACCAGGGTTGCTTAGACATTCCCGTCACGTCTCTGAGCCTCGATTAAGACGTTGCTCTAGTTTCGAACAGACAGACATGTGGGGAGGAGGGGAAGAAGAGGCGTAGAGAGAGGGGAGAGAGAGGATACAGCAGGAGGGTGGGAGGGGGAGGAGGGGGAAGGGGGGTGGATGAGAGAACGCTGGAGAGAAAGAGAGGTGATGAGGCGGGACTCAAGAAAGAGGGGGAAAAGTGAAGGGCGAGTGAGAGAGAGGTAGTGAAATGCTGCAGTGGTTGTGATAACTCTCCTGTACTGCCACAGAGTCGCAGGAGGAGCTCAAGTTGTGTCCATCTTCTGCACAAGACAGTGTGACTGCATTTTGTCATCAACCTCACAAACGAGGAGCATCTACCATTAATAAGTCAACACTATGTTTGTTTACATCAAAAAATGGAAGCAAGAAAACCACAAATCCCTGCTCTACTTCCATTTTTGGTGAATTCAGCGACAATTTCTCTATGTTCTCAATTTGCCATGGTCCTAATGCAATGGCTACACAGAGTGGTGGCATAGGAGCACCAATGACAGCATCAGTAGTGTCAAAATTCCTCCATATGGTATCTGTTTGCCTATAGTTCATTGGCTGCTAAAGCAGAAGAGGTACGACAGCGACTGGCTTTCTGATTCATCTCTTGATCATCATCGTGATGCGATGGTGAGTGGAGTGTAAAAATACTGCAGGTAGTGAGCTCAGTAAACCTGTGTCTCAGAGTGAGCTCTGTTGAGTGTTTTCTTATTTAAAGAGTGGGAATGCTACCCTCAATATGTCAGACTGTTGAGACTGAAAACCTACAGTGTTTACTCACCCAAACATATGTTGTTCTAAAAATATTTGCAGGCCCAACTGCTTACACACACACAACATTAAATTGTGTTTCATGAAAACAGTGACGGTGATGGGATAGTATACCTTCTAGAGTAACACTTTCAGAGATACAAGTTTTTAAAAAAATATTTTCTGTCTTGTTGAGATTCATGGAATACTTGGGAATACAATAAAAACAAACAAGGGGCAGGTGCTGCCAAAAGGGTGAAAAGAAAAATAAATCTAATGAATAAAAATATGACCTATGAGTGATGAATTAAACTGTTTGTACAGCTTACTGGAAATTAAAAATAAAGTGTCTTTACATAAAAATGTTCTGGAGGAAGATATCACATAAACCACTGCATAAAGTGGAGTGAGAGGAGGTCAGGGTGGTTGGGCAGCTCATCAAAAGGTCAGACTTAAAAACAACAGATCACAGTTTGCTCTCTGTTCCCTATACCAGCAGCAGATATCAGCTACTTTAACCTTGGTCGCCATTGTTACCTGATCCATGTTACCTGACTAAATAATTTCTAGCGGTTTGGTAATAACAGACAAATGCTGCCACCGTGCTCATAGAGGCATCAGATTAGAAAAGGGAACAGTGTATTCCTCTTATACACGGATGCCCATGAACTTTGAATAATTTTGTTTTCAGCCACATTCCTCCTTTTATTCTTATAATGTTAATTGTGGTTTAATTTTCACAGTGATATCTTTGGAAGAAATTGTTCAATAAAGTTTTGAGAAGATATACACTTTATCTATCAAGAATAAATCACAATAAATTCATGAAAAAAGGGTTTAAAAAAATATTTTATTCCAACTGTAAGGGCAACCGTGTATATGAATTGTTGCATCACAGCCATCATTGTCTGTAAACCTGCATAATGAAGCTTCGCCTAAGTTCAATCAGACTCCATCCATTCATAATTCTCTCCCTCTTCCCCCTCTCCTTGTAATCAGCTGAGTGCCAATCAGATCTCGCCATGATTACAACCAGTCAATCAAGTCATCTTTATGACGCCTTAAAATCTGCTCTCCTCTCTCCTGCTGCCAGTTGTTATTTAAGTGTATTTGCTGCGACCCTCCATCACCCACTTCACCTCCAGTCTTCATATGGCTGAACTCATCATCACTACTCATCACAATCAGATCTCCAGCTCTCCTCTTCTTATCTTGAGACCACCACCAGTGTCCAGACCCCGTGGGGTTTCCTGTATGATATCCATCCCAATATTTTCACAGCTTCCTCTCCTTTTCTCACATGATGACATCATGATGGGGTGCATTTATCACTTTGCCCTTTCCTGTTTTGCACATGGCAATAAAAAGTTATTCATTAACACAAATGAGTATGATTGATCTGGTTATGTCCACCTGACTCATATCCGCTCAAGTTTGGATACAGTATGTCACCAACCCTCAAAGTCAACAACAGACATGAAATCTTCAGAAAAGCAATCCTTTTTTATATTCAGCCTCTGGATCCGTGCGTTCTGGGTTCTGTTCCTTTTCTATTTCTTCTATCTGAATGGATGATATTTGAGTAATGGATCCAGCATATGCAACAGGTGCTGAATGATGCAATGCTTTGTAATGCTGCCGATGAACATTGCATTTTTGGGCTCACAGGCCTCATGGCGTTAATAACTATTTGCCAGACCAAAATGTATTCCCCAGAAAAAAGTTGAGATAAGTGTAAATGATGACATAAACATTGTATTCTTAATTATCTAGCAAGCCCTTGTGTTGCTGTGTTGAGGAACAATGAGGACATCATTAAAGAAAAACTTTTGAAATAGAAATTCAGAGTTGGGAAAAATACTTTCACAACCAGTAGCCCCTCCTCTTTTATAGCTTCATAAGAGAGAGAGGCACAGAGATGAAGTGCAGGGGGAAAAGTAAAAAATAAGAAAATCGGATAGAAAAAGAATCTTGGTATGAAAATATATGAAAAAGAGAAGAAAGAGTGGGCAAAACATAGAAATAGACACAAACACACACATTCACACACACACTCACACTCACCCTCACTCCCTCACAGGGAGGGAGAGGAGTGATAATTTGAAGGTTACATAGTCTGAACTCTTGGTTTATGCCCTAATGAAGCCATGAGAGACTGTTCAACATTTCTAGGTCGCACATATGCACTGAGTCACACAACACACAAAACTTGATGTTCCCAATACTGTACACACACACACATATACACACACATGTAGCCTACACACAGATTTCTACTGCATATCGCTGGTTACGCAATCATGCCAGAAAGAGAGAGGGAGAGGTAGGGAAAGAGAGAGAAGGAGGACAGGAACCCTAGGCTTATCAGACACCAGCAGACACACACACACACACACACAAACACGCGCACACACAGCTGTCTGTCACACATTGACATCGGCCATGTTGCTCTTTCCCAGCGGCAGCATCCAAATGGCTTGTTTCGATCTGGTGCTGACAAGTCATCATCTCTATGGATAGACGGATTCCAACTACAGAAAGTGTTGATTGTTTGTGCTCAGCTGCTTCGTCGCAGATGTAAACACAGAGCTGATAGTCGAGCGGCATGAGGTCAACGGCAGCACAAGCTTTCAAAAATCTTAGCCAATTAAAACTGACTATTAACAAGGAATGAACTGAGAGAAATCAAATCACACTCTCCTGCCTAATTGGCTCATTTGTTTCCTTTTTTTTTTTTTTTAACTTTCTGTTCTTCACTTAAAGGTCAGAGGGTTAATTAGGGTAGAACCTGCTGGCTTGGCTCTTTTGTTCACCGGCTACATGTGTGTTTTTCTCTGCTTTGGTGACCTTGATTATTTTTCGTGTCAGTTAAAGTGACTGTACTTTTGTGTTTTGCCTCTGACACTGTGCCTTTTGGTGTGGTGCACTGTGGACTAAGTGATCTCAAGGTGCTATCATGTTTGTTTGATGGAGGATAATCAAAAAGGTAATAGAAACCAGCCTGCTCTCATCACTATTGATTCATTTGCAACACACACACATGCACACGCACACACACTAAAGCCCCTGGTCTCTAAGAGGAGATGTCTGATACTCCCACATCAGCTATCAACCACCTTTCATGTTTTAATGGGCCTGTTTAACCTAATCCACACTCGCCTTTCCATCCCTCAGCCCCACCCCCCTGCAATTCTTGACATCAGTGGCAGTAAAAATCCATAAAATGAGTCCTTCACTAGAAAGTGTTTGTTTGATGAAAATCAAACCAATAATCCCGCAAAAAGACCCATCCTCCACCACCACAAGCCTCCTTCATTGTCTAAATCCATGAATCTGAGGCTTAGCCAAACCACAAAGAGGTGATGGAGACAGAGAGGGAGAAACACAGAGCAAGACTTCCACTACAAATTAAACTATGGCAACAGCTCTGGATAATAAGCAGAATTTAGCAAAAAAAAAAATACAAGCTGTTGTTGATGGGTCTGAGCAAATGTCAGAGTTTCTTGGTGAGAAAAAATATGACTCAGGTTTCTCACTGTAGTAAATAAATAAACAGAAACACATTAATGGATCACAACCCAGTCTTCACTGCGGTGATGGAGGAAAAAAAAAAAAAAAATCCCAGCCAGTGATTAATTTGGAGACTGTGGCTATTTTGAGCCCTCCCTTTATTCACAGATCCAGGAGCTGAGATGACCTGTTGTGTTATTGAATTTAATGTGGAATGAACACTGGGTAACAGGTGCTTTCATTTAATTTGCGTAAAAAAAGAAAACCCTATTTGTTTGGGTAATTTCCAACACTGCATGGTTTGATGCTACTGTCCTTTGATTGATAAAATAAACTTTTCATTCATTTGGATGAACTGACTTTTGATAATTGTTCCACAGTCGCAGACTTCCTTTCCCTCCAAGCTGAATGTTAATGTTTTAGTCCATGTACTGTAACACTTTGCTTCCCACAGTCTAGCTGACAAGACACCCTGACGACACAAACATGTTTATTTACATTTTACATCTATACATTTTGCATGTTTCATCTGTTCACGTGACGATATAAAGCGCCTGTTATGTTCGCCTTTTCAAAGCATATCATTTATTTTTACACGAGCATCATGTTTCCCTGCTCCTTGTGCGCCTTTGTTCCCTACATGCGTGTGCCTTTGTTCTCCGTAATGTGTATTGTTTGTCCGTGTATCTGTATGACAATGATTAGCTGTGATGGATGATAGTGACCCAATAATTGTGACAAGGACACAACATTAACATTGGAGCAGGGACAATGGCAGTGCAGCTGCGTGGCCACTGCATTATTCAGACAGAATGGATGGATGGAGAAGAAGGGGAAGGGGAGAAAATGGGGGAGTGGGAACAAGAGGGGGCAGGAAGGAAGGATGGGATGAGTTGGGATGGGAGTGGAGCTACGTATGGAGCGATTTATGGAAAGAGGTAGAGATGGGGAGGGTGGGAAGGGGGGAAAGAGGTAGGGTAGATAAATGCATATGGGTAGGGGGTGAAAAGGAGGAAGCACAGGTGTAAAGGTTTGGGGTGTATACTACGAAAAACAAAAGAGGTGGATACTGTATATCTGCAAGGGCTGTGTGGTATGTGAGAGCTATTAGAGGAAAAGGCATCATATGCATATAATGTATAAAGGAGCCTATATCTGAATTCAGCAGCGAGGACTCATCATATGAAGCTGATAAATCAGTGCATCCATAAAAGATTGATATGTAAACATGTTTGAAAAAAATTGTATACTTCCTTGCCCATAAAATAATTACAATATTATGCAAATAATATATAATTAATATTACAAAAAAACTGTACACCATGTAATTACACCAATCAAACAACACTTCATGTTGGTGTCATATTTGTGGCTATATGTGGGGTCTGTTTTTACGCAGAGACAATAGAAATATCTGTGCATTTCATATTTATAAAAACACATCAGTTCTAATTGTGTGTCATTGTCAAATTCTCTCGCAGAAAAGGGACTCGGTGTGTTAGTGTGATAAGCTACGGCCACTGTGGCAACTCATTATTCTACCTATTCATCAGCGGTGGGCCGACACATCAGGGGAAGATGTATTAAGACCACCACACACACACACACACACACACACACACACACACACACACACACACATAATACCCACTCCCAGTCACCCTCCCCCCCCCCCATTAAAACTATTAGTGGAAACACTATGGGGACACATACATAAAGGGCTCTCATTGCCAGACTACTGATCTGTACTGATCTGTAATCACCGCTGTCTTTTAACAAGGAATAAGGTAAACAGGGCCCCGAGGAGCGGTTTATTGATCGTAAAGCAGTACCTGTCCACTCCATCTCAGCAGCGGCAAGAAAAGTTTGAAGTGAATGCAGAATATTATATTTACAGTGCTGTCTGGCCTTCAGTTTTATGTGTTTTCCCTTAGTTTAAATGGTCAAAAGAGCCAAAAGTTTACTTGCTCTTTGGGGGAGAATTTGAAGTAGTCTGAAATGGCAAACATTGACTTTTTATTTTTTTATTTTTTTATTTTTTTGTTATTTTGGTGTTATGGACAGAGATAGAAGACTTTTGGCCAAGGAGGCCAGGAGGTTCAATATTGCAGCTCCTGTTTTTGGTCCTATCATGTTCTATTTTAAGTTTTGCTCTGTGTTAAAATTTGTTCCGTCTTGCCTTTGGTGTCAGAGAGCTGATAAAATATGCATGGTTTGGACTTTTCACCTTTCCGATTTTTATTCCTTGTATAAATCAAAGGAAAATGGAGCCTTTTATGGTTGGAGCTCATCCATGTTTGATGTGCAGCCAGGAGGGAGACCTAGATAATAGAAGCTATCAGAGACATACAGCGCTCTGAGTGTGTGTGTATATGTGCGTGGGCGCGCGTGTGTTGTGTGTGCGTGAATATGTGTGTTTGCACTTTTCCAGATTCTGTTTCATTCCCTGGCATTAATGGACTTGAAGGTATTACGACATACACTTTCAAAAGGTCTGACACTGAGCTAAATGGGTCCACATATGCATGCACACACATCCACATGTGTGTACTTTATGACCGTATTAAAATTTTTTGACTGCAACAACATGAGTGAGAATCAGCCTCTGTACCGAATGAGGTCAAGCTGTCGAGAATTTCTTTCACTGTGTCAGACAGATGTTAAAAAGCAGACAGACATTGGAATATCTTCTGAAACGTGCTTGTCTCGACCTTATACATCATTTATTCATTCCTTATCCATTCAGACAAATTCATCCATTCAAAGTAATTCAAACATTCATTGATTTTTTTTTTTTTTTTTTTTTACCAGGGAAGACTACAAAATAAGACGAAAATACCTCAAGGGGGAACGTCACTGAAGGAGATGCACAAAGTGATCAAACTACAACCAAGTGATTCATCATCGTAGCTGTAGATGGTGACTGATCATCGGCAGGGATTATCGTTATAGAAACTTCACTCATATTTCCCCACGTGCATCTTGTCGTGGCCTGTGGCAGCTCGATCTCACTGTGGTAGAAAATCAATAGTCGTTTTAGAAACATGACTTAATAATGACTTACATACATAATGAGCACCACTGCTGGAGAGAAGGTCAGCCCAAGAAACCTTTCCTTTGAGATTTATGTTCTTTTGAAACTATTTTGCATTAGCTAAATACATTGTGCCACCTTGGGTTTTTTTTTCTCACATATCCTCTGCAAACTATTAGATTCTCAATCAGGTAAGACACAAGTCACACATAATTAGCTATACCATTTATCCTTATGTGGGAGGGCTGTAGTCAATCCTTGCTGACACTGGATGAGGTCAGGTACACAATCGACAAGGTGTCTATCTAGGGCTGTCATAAAGACACAAACAACCACACACACACACACACACTCACATTTATGGCCACTGAAGAATTGCCAGTTTATCCAGCCTTCGTGTCTTTGGACTGGGAGAGCGTGCAAAATCCACCTGAGGTCCACGGTTCAAACCCTGTGACGAGACACGCTTTAATGATGAGTTAAGGCTGACAGTTGTCTTCCTCCTCAAACCTTCATTTCCTTCTTTACAATCTCTGATTGAGGTAACAAGGTAGTAAAGGATATTGTCTTCTGTCCTCAAGATTTCTGATGGCATCAAAAATAATTGAGGTGAATGGAATTGCATTTGCGCTGCTCAAAGCATCGAACATTTATATTTGAAAAATTATATTTGAAAAAGACGTGCGGGCCTGTTACGCAATTGAAACAGCATTAATATTAGAAAGGTACTCAGAGCACAGACCTCAAGGCCATTGTGAAATAACTTACACCAAACTTCACAGACAAAATTGAATTCATAGGGAATAATCCAGATGGGCCCCAAAACTTAAAATGGTTATTCTCTGGCCCGTACCTAACGCTCCACCAAGTTTGGAACAAATCAGGACAGTGCTTTTGTCAAGCAAGCAAGCAAACTATCAAAAACATAAGCTCCTTGGCAGCAGCAATAATACTATTTCCATTATATTGATGTGGTGGCAGGCTTCCAGATGAGGACGTCTCAAATCATAACAGTGAAAGTGGTGGGAAAGTACTTGTTGCAATCATATAGAAAAAGTCAGTATTGACGTCAAGTACAAGATGAAACATAAACCAGTCCTGAGGTGTTAAAGTGAAACACTTAGTATGCTCAGCCCTCCTCATGCATTCACATTACCACTTTGTGCATCGGCTGGTGAACATATGCCAGAATTCAAATTCATCGTATAGGCATAAAAATGCAAGGAGAAGGGTTTAAATGAAAGATATTTCATTATAAATATACATGTATGATGCATTACTACATGTATGTGATATTAATAAATATGCAACAGACAGACACAGACACAGAAGCACACACACACGCACGTGCACACACACCCACTTATACTGAAATACAATATCCAGGTGATGCATTGCAGTCATTAGTTTGCAATGCAGAGCGCAGTGAATATTAAGACAAATGTGCTGCTTTTCACAGACACCATGACATTCTCACAGCCATTAACTCCAGTTTATACATATCAGAGAAAAACCACACATTTCACTTTGCTACAAAAAAGTGGGGGAATTGCCAACGTTACGTTTTTCTGCTCGACTGCGAGATGACGAATTTTGATCGAGCTCAACATTTCATCTCATCATCTCCACTCTTAACACTTTCTGGGGTTCACAAACCTTAGTATGAAATTAACTGAATTACACTGAACTGACTGGACTGTAATGAACAGACATTAACCTATTACACTCAACCACCAAATTTAACTGAATTAATTGAATATGCAGATTTAAATCTCAAGACAATGAATGAATAAGTTAAATACTTAAAAGGGTGGTTCATTTTTCAATAGGCCCCCTGCCCAAAAAAGCAAAAAGCGAACAAAAAAAAACAAAAAAAAAAGGCAGTTACCTGATCAAACTGTAAGAAAACATCTGGCCTGCTTTCCCTCAGGACTTGGACTGTCTTAGTGATTTTCCTCCCTCACATGCTGAGACATGTTACTACACTGCACTGCTGCTCTGGCTGCTCTGCTGCTGAACTGATTTAACAGTTACTAAATAGCACATTACATTAATTTGTGACACTACTCATCACATTATGTTTGCATTATACAATAAAACAATTGTGCTAGTGTAATTTCTGGTTATTAGCTCCATTAATTTTGCAGCTGTCAAAGGAAAGCAGTCCTTTGTGTTATCAATGTGAATAATAAAGCATGAAGAGCTGAGCTTTTGAATTTGAACAGTAACTGGTTGGTATATGATTATTTCAATAATAGTGCATCTTTATCACAGCAAAAAGTAAAGTGTTCATTTGTAACATGTTATCCTAGCACTGTTACACGATTTGCACACATGCACGCGCAAATGTATCCATGCGCAGCGGGGCTGATTATGGAGAATGTATGGCAAGCAGACGCTGTGGAGGATAATTCCCTTCCAGCTCTCAGTGGGTAATGTCAAAATAATTATCAGAAGAGACAGCTCAGTGGGCAGGCGGCACCTCTTCATTATGGAGCAAGGTTGAGGGGGCTAACAACCTCCAAATGTGGCTCTGCACACCATGCAAGGTCTGATGTGAAACTCTTCAAATCTTTTTTTTGCTTTTATCCTGAGTTTTTGCTGCTCTTTTTCTTCTTCTCTCCTCATCCATGATCCCTTCACGCAAAGTATTATGTCGCAGCAGTAGAGCTCGCTGTCTTCGACATCTCAGGGAGCGTTCGCTGCAAGAGTGAATATCTGTTTTTTTAACAAGGTAAAGTCAGTGCTGCTGAAACACAAGCCTGACGAGGTAAATAAATGTTTTACAGTATATGTATATGCAATCAGGGCGTTTAGTATTATATTTTAAATAGATATATTATATATTTTGGAGATGTATCTGCTATACTATATACATTGAAGTCAAGGACTAGTTTTCTCATGTTTTTTTCTCTGTTTTAAAGAATAGTAGGTTAATATTTATGTTATTGGTTAACAAATGACAGGCTGCATCATGTAATAGCAGTATATTCAAATATGATACACATTACATATCCTTTTTTTTAGAGAGAGACTGGACTTTGAATCTTTCCTTACATGTTAGCGATGATTATCTTTTTTTTTTTTTACATCATAGGATATGTATTTTCATAAGGTCGTTGCAGTTGATTTCATCACCAAACATAGAACATGGGTTTCAAGAGAATCATGAATGAACTGGTGTCGAATAGAGATGCTTGATTTTTCTTGTATGGAGAAAATGGGAACAAAGGGCGTGTGACCTCAGTGAAGTCATATGTGTATGTGTCAGAGTGACAGACCTCAATTGACCAGGGGAATGGTTTACTGTATGGTGTGTATGTGTGTGTGTGTGTTGTAGTTGTTATTAATATATTACCTCCCTGTGTCTTAGGTTAACTGCATTTTCATCTCACCTTGACCGACCTTCCACACACACAAGAATGGATGCACCTACACAAACTTAAACACACACATAGAACCATTGCACCAGAGGGATTTCACATTAGGGACATTTCTGCTCACATGATTGACTGCTTCGAATAAAGGACCTTGGAAAAACATCTGGGCAAGTGACAAATATGTCCCTCTGGCTGCCTCTCTACGAAGGAGAGAGAGAGAGAGAGAGAGAGAGAGAGAGAGAGAGAGAGAGAGAGAGAGAGAAAAACCTATGTGTGTGTTGTGTTATCTCAAGTGTTACACAAAGACCTGCCAGACTGCTACCGCTGGCGAGGTTTCTCTCTCTCTCTCTCCCTTCCTGTGTGTGTGTGTACATGTGTCCTTGCCAGCCACTTGACATCACACAGCCCTCTCATGGCAGGCTTCTCGGATCAGTAGCAGAATGGATAAGGCTATTTACCAGCAGCTTATTTGGTCTGGGTCAGACCTCTCGTAGCACTAATGGGTGTTGAGGGTGGCCTCTATGTGGACAGAAAACGGCTTTATCTGTCCATATACACCTGGAGCTCACATCTGCATGAAGTGATTTAAAATAAATTACAAACTAGGAGGTCAGGAAGAAACATAATTCTAGGCAAACATGAGGAAAATGTCTGTTTGTTTTTTATCTTAAAAATGAAAAAGATATGAAAATTACACAAATAACAGTATGACATCCTGAAACCAGCAGGTCACAAGTATAGATTGTTCAGATATATTCATATGTTCAAAGACAGTCAGTTAATCAGCTACATAAACATGTTCTGAATCTTAATTTACATACTTACTACACTCACATGTGGTATAGCTATTACATAGGCCACTACATGCTATTTTGATGATCAAAAGATTTTACTGTGACTGTCATTTGGCAAGATATCTGCCATCCTCTCTGTGCATGTAATTTAAAAATAAATGTTTTGTTTTCCTGTGTGTGCCTAGCCTGGCTCTCGCCAGACCCTTGTAGTTCCGCAAAGCTCCACCAGAGGCGCTACGCTCAGCTTCACACAAGGGTCTGGACTCGAGGCCAATGCAAACTTCTTCCCCGGAGCAAAAAATAATGAACCAATCAGGATCGCCGGGCGGGACTTTCTGAGGTGTGACGTAGCGCTGAAGCGACTGTTTGAGTCAAACAACAATGGCGGCTCGCAGTGAGGAGTCGTGCGTTGGCATTGATTCTGCTATTTCAACTGTTTTGTCGAATCTATCGAATATTAATTATTTGAAAGATGAACAGAGAACGATGTGAGTGGCTGAAGTAGCACGTCATTCAAGATAACGGACAAGTGGTTTATCCAATCACATACAAGATTTTTTTACAAGGCCCCGCCTTCTGAAATGAATCGCCTATGGAGCAGTCCCAGACCCTTGTGTGGAGCTCAGCGTAGCTTTGCGGAACTACAAGGGTCTGGCGAGAGTCAGGCTAGTGTGTGCCACCTCTTTCATGCTACCCGCACCAGTGGTGTCCCCCTCCTCTGCTGCCATTTTCACAATGAGTCCCTTTCTGCTACACAGATTATGACTGAGAGGTGTCCAGCGTTTCACTCTCAACTTTTTGAGTGCACTATGTACTTATAGTTTAGTAGTTTTAAGGTTACTTCAAGATAAACAGTCGGAGTATAACTGGACAATGCATGTGCGCATGCTCCACAACAGTAGAGACGGCACCAAGTGGAGCAGAGAAGCCGCCCGTCAGCGCCAATTCAATGCATTTCACACAGCGCGACCAGCAAGAGTGTTTTATTAAAAAAAAAAAAAAAAGAGAGAGAGAGAGAGAGAGGAAAAAAGGAAGCCCGCATATCCTATTCTCAGCGCGAATCCGTCCCAGACTGGCGCGTCTGGTCAGGAACTGCAGTTGAGAATTTATTATTAAGTTTACTACGTTGTTTATATTCAGTTTTTTACGAGGTGACAGAAAAGTCAACAGGACAGGAGGCGTATTAACCCGCTGAAGCAACGGGTGACGCCGCATGAGGGGGCGGACCCCGTCAGTTATTCGATTTTCTCAGTTGCATGTATATTGAGAGTGAGGAGTCACGTGACGATGGTCGGCCATGATGGAAGGAGACGCTATCGGTTGCCAGGGGCAACGTCATCAGAACAGCACAGAGACGGACTAAATTCTAGCTCTTTTTTGCGCCAACAGATCAACAAATTACTAGAAAGAATAAGGAGAAAGTAAATCACTGAAGCAGTTTTTAACACAGCAGTGATTTCCGGCATTGTAAAACAGTAAATTACGGAGTAGACGATTTTGTTTTGCCCATAGACTAGTATGGCTGTTGCCACCGGAATCCTTCCATCATGGCGGAGAAGGGGGGCGGGGCTCTGACATGGATGTATTGGGGCTCTGAGCTGTGACGACAACTCCTCACTCTCAATTGAGACAAGGACAGAAGTCCGACTTGACGCCAAAATCGAATTTTGAGCATAGCTCGATTAAGCTCTGCATGTAAACGTACTGTGTGTATTGTTATGTACTGTAAATGAGATTTTAATTAAAGGCAATACAAATCAAATAGCTTTTTTTAACAGCATTAAACACAATATACAAGCAGGATACTTGTTCAAGCGTCACTAGGGATGGCGCCTTTAGAAAACACTACAAAGGTGTATAGTGACCATAACCCTGCATTATAACATTGCGATTTGGAGGAAAATCTCTACCTTTTATGACAATCTTTAGAAAAACAGCAAACAAATACAATATAAATCACTCCTAAAACAAACATCCATGCACAAAAACTACAGTGCAGTCCAAACAAAGAGGCATAGAAATGCATGCACAGCGACATATGCCTCCACTCTCACATGGTTATACAAAAACCCATACATTCCCAGTCACCCACACATTTGCACCTAAACTGACAGCTAAGGTTCTGCTGAAGGTCATTCATAATGATTAAAGAGGCGTCTCTGCAATGATTTTCAAATGACCCTTGGGATGCCTCGACCACTGACACCTCTTCAAAAGAAAATTACTTTATTGTGCCCTGGGATACCTGACTTTAGACTGACACAGTGACAGTCTAATAGACAGCGAGAGTGTAAAGAGTGGCAGACTGGGAGAGATGTAAAAGGCAAACAGAAGGCCAGACAGGAAGCTCTAATAAAGTCATAAACTCAATGGCACACAGATATGGAGATGTTCAGTACAAGCGTGTAACAGTGGAGCAGACGGAGCCGGTCAAATCAGAGAGAGGAAAACAAGAAGGCGGGGATGTGAAGACATGCATGCATACATACAGAGAGACAGCCAGGTTAGCCTCAAGCCAGAAACCTGTCCATCCATCCAAGAACAATTCCAGTCAGCACCAGTGGGAGTATGGCCCCAGTGCAATCTGAACACACACACACATACCCTCACACACACACACCCTGCAGCTCCTTTCACCAAGCCGCTGATACAGAGGTTTTGGTAATAGCCGTGCTGATGGTGTGATGGCTAATTTCACCTTCATACACTTTATGTGTGTGTTGGTGGAGTAATCACCTTGAGCCACGCAGGCAGTGGATTCCCCCAGAGATCAGATAGGCCTGATTTGACATCATCACACACACGCACACACAGACACACAGACACACTCTCATTCGGTTATGATATTTACATACAAACTACTGTGGAGACAGAAGAACTGAGCCTTCAGTCACCTTCACACATGTTTCAAGGTTATTGAGAGATGATGAAAAGATGTGAATTAGGTTCTCCTTATGCATTGCACATGGGATTAGGCAGATGATTTTCTACTGTAAACGAAGAAATCCTAATGAATGTTCATTACATCCTTTGTGTTATCCGTAAACAAAATCAGGCAGTTTAGGCAGTTTATAATACACTAATTGCTAGCAAGACTCTATCATTATTCTTTTGTATGAATACAGCCTCACAATAATATGAGCTGCTGACATCAGCAGCTTATTTCTCTGCATCTGACAGACACATCATTGCTGGGGTTTGCATCATCTGGTTTTAATACATCGTGCATTTTACAGCGCCTCACTGCTCATTATCACTGTAACCCAGCAATGAACTGTAGTCTACTTGTGCATAGCCACGATGCACCACTGACAATGAATTTTATCAGATAGCTCAGCACAAGAATGGGGACAGTGTTATTTAGAGTGACTTTCTTTTCTTTCCTCCCCTGATCAAAAACCGAGCAGTGTTCATGTAGCCCATCCATCTGTCTCCGTCTACCCCTCCCTCGCTCAGTGCAAAGAGAAAAACGCTAACTAGCTCCCTTGTTACCCAGACAATTGGTATCTCAACCAATAAACCCTGTCTAATTGCGCGGCTGTCTTTTAGCAATTAAACTGTTTGGCTAAAGTAGCTCATTACATAGAACTAACAAGGGACATAAACATAGACAAAACAAACAAATTCTTACAAAGTACTTTACAATAAAGTTCACAGCCTGTTCTATGTTCTGTTAACTGGTGAAGACAAACAGCAACAGTATAAAGCTTCAGCGCACTCACAGCTGTAGACAAAACATTTAATTGCTCACTGACATTATATAGCATACTCTTCAAATTAGAAAGCTGTTTTAGTTCTTGACAATTGTCACATCTTAGGTAAACTAAAAACACACATGGCATTGTTGTTGACTAGCCATGCTAGTGGCGCTTCATGTCAACATGCAAACACATAATGAATGATGCCGAAAGTTAGCAGATTTAAGTGTGTTAGCATGCTTATATAATGCTAATTATAATTAACACAAGAGATACAGGGTGTGAGTGCTGTTTTATGAAATGTTGAGAGCAGCAAGTCTGTTTGAGAGCGGGTGTCAGCGGCAGGGTATCCAAGTCAAGTTGAGTTAGTAGACTATGTTAATATGCCTTAAAATACTCGTAATAAAGCTAGTGAAAAAAGCTACGGTTTCAAAAGGGGAGTCAGTCACTTCTTGCAATGCTTGAGGCATGGTCAACGGTAGAACTTAAGTGTATTTCCAGATGGAAAAGAGTGAGAGCTTTTGTTATTGGACCACAGCGTGCAGGTAGGGGGAATAATGGACCAGTAGCCTAGTAAAAAGGCAATTCACATTTAAAGCAGAAGTAAGCGATCCGGTCGTTTTGGCTAACTTTTTGTCAGCCGATGGAGTTAGCAGCCCCCGCCCTCGTCATGGATCTATTGGTCCTCGTCCCTACGTCACCACATTCACGCGCATCCCTTGGCTGCACACACAGCCCTTCATGCCGTTCTCTCTCCTCATTGGATAAAGGTTGTAGGATACAAGGAAGTATACAAGAAGTTTTCTCCTCGGCTTACAGCAGAGCAGAGTGACTGACAGACCCGTGTTTCAGACCAAACACTCTATGCAAGTGATTGCTGTCGGAAGATATAACTATTTAAGACTTATATTAACACAAACATTCCGCTTACTTCTGCTTTAAGTTCTAAAAATATCAGGAAGAAAGACAACTTTAATAATTAGCCATTACCAATTAGCGACCAATACAGCTGTGACAAATTGTTCTTATATGAATAATAATAATATAAATAACTCAAAGTTGACAAATTAAATATTTGACCTGATGATTAAGCATCACATTCGTTAAATTTCTATTCAGCTCTTGAGGAATGTTTTAACCAAATTTGCATGCAACCCTTTCACACTGTCCAAATGTCAGCTTCAATGAAGTGCAGGGAGAAAAGTCAAGGAACTAAACAACAATCCATCCACTGGCTGAGATGTTTCCATGTGGAACGCATAAATGGAATAATGATGAACAGTCATTGCAAGCTATAGGCAAAATGCTAACATGCTAAACATGTTGCATACATTGTGCATTCACTGGCACTGCCACTATGGTTACCAGCCAATAACGAGACACATGATTGATTTTTGAAGTTTTATTGCAAAAATATAGAATTTGATAACACACTACAAAAACATCAACACAAACATAATACATGACGGTCTCAAAGACAAACCAATAGCACATCAATAGCTAAGTATTTTTACTGTGCTTTCAATTAATCACAAAACAGTTATTCAATTGTTTAAAACCTTATGAGTGAGTTACCAGTAAAATGATCATTGTCTTTGACCTGGGGAGAACCAAATAACTGCATACCTACTTCAGTATGTTAACACTTGGAGGAAAACTGAACATTTCCCCCCCCTAAGACCACATGTGTCATATCCCAATGTACCTATTTTCCACTTCCTGAGAAGTTAACTATATAGTTGCAAAGTGGGTGGGGCCAGAGTTACAGTAACAGAAAAGTATTTCCCACTGCTAAGTTGCATTTGAAAGTTTATTCTGAAAATGGTTTATTTGCCTCACTGTGGTTTGTCAAATGGCAAACAATATTACCCACACAGCCCATTAGCTGTTAATATGACAAAAATGGTGGCTACAGATGTGAATCGAACCTACTCCAAACAACCTGGGGCAACCAGGAACAAGACTGTTGATGTACAGTCATTTAACATTAAAGGACAATTCCGGGCGAATTCAACTCTGGGGTGTATTTTCATATCATTTTAGGTCTAAAAGAATGAATCTGAAGATTTTCAGTTTAATCGCTCCTGTTTTGCGGTAGTTGCATCTGTCCCCGCGTCCCCACGGCAGCAATGAATGGGAGTGGATGTAAGTTCCGCTGTTTAGGCTGTTTCCAGCCCTCAAAGCCGCAATTTTTTTCCACAGACAGCATCAGATGGCTACTCAAACATGCACCGAGAAGTTTATTTACTTCAAGCAAGCCGGCATGTTTGTAAAACTAGATCTAATTCAAAGTCTCCCGGAGTCTCGCGCGAGCCCGAAGTTGCAGTGCTGGTGTATTCAGGCGCAGTCGGAGCTACCGCTTGTGTCATAAACACAGGAATATCAACTCTTTACTTGCTTCAAGTGTACATTTTTTTCCACAGACAGCGTCAGGTGGCCACTCAAACATGCGCCGAGAAGTTTTTTTTACTTGAAGCAAGTAAAGAGTTGATATTCCTGTGTTTATGACACAAACGGTAGCTTTTCCCACTGCACCTGAACACACCGCGCACGGCAACTGGGTCTCGCGCGAGACTCCGGGAGACTTTGAATTAGATCTAGTTTTACAAACATGCCGGCTTGCTTGAAGTAAATAAACTTCTCGGTGCATGTTTGAGTAGCCATCTGACGCTGTCTGTGGAAAAAAATTGCGGCTTTGAGGGCTGTAAACAGCCTAAACAGCGGAACTTACATCCACTCCCATTCATTGCTGCCGTGGGGACGCGGGGACAGACGCAACTACCGCAAAACAGGAGCGATTAAACTGAAAATCTTCAGATTCATTCTTTTAGACCTAAAATGATATGAAAATACACCCCAGAGTTGAATTCGCCCGGAATTGTCCTTTAACTTTATCTGCACAGTTGCTCTTTGAACTGATAATTCTAGTGGAGGAAAAACAAAAACAAAACAAAAAAAACCCAACAACATGTGATCTACGGTATATCTCAAACTACTGGTTAGAAATAATATCACTAACAAAAACATTGGGATTAGTGTATTATGGTGGCCCCAGATATAACCTCATCCACTTTTCTGACTTCTTTCTGAGGTTTTCAAAGACACCAGGAAACCTTTTTAATTTTGTCATGATTAAGTGTCTTAAAACCACTGAAATGTCAGTGCAACCTTTTATTGTTGTTATATCCCCAAGAATTTGTGTATGCAAATACAGTTATTTTTTGCTAATATCAGGTATTAGGTATTGCTATGTATGCAGTGCTTTCATGGGGCAGATTTCAACAAACCCCAATGTGTAAAAGGCGAAAGAACTTTCTGTGTATTCTGGTGTAAACCAAAGAGTTGACCCTCTTCTAAAAGTCAATTTCAAAGAACAAAGTTGTTGGTTCAAATGTCACACCAAATATGTTATAATGTAATTTGACTTTACAAAATTGGTTCCTGCAGACACACTTTACGTAATGGCTGATGGAGTTCCAACTGACAGTTATTGTAGAGAAACAACACATCTATAAATTGTTGCTGGTTGGCTGTACTTTGTTTTTTCCAGCTGAATGAGAGTTGCTTCAAAGGACATGGCCAGGATAAAATCACACCATTTGCAAAACTGAAACATTCTGATACTTGTTTCTAATTTTTTTTTTTGCTCATTGTGGTACTGCTGAAACGCCACAAATACTGTCCAGACAAAATATCAGACCGAAGTTTGTTGACATCGAGGGCTAGTGCCATTGACCTCTTGTACAAAATTATATGATCTGCTCTCTGTCCCAAAAGATTCCTGTAAAACCATGTGCTTGCATTCTGAAGGTGAATAGTTGTGCCGTACACAAGGAAATGGTGCTCTACATCAGTGATGCCCTAGTTTTCCATGTATATATACTGTATATATAGATATATGTATATATTTATAGTTTTGATTTGTTTCTAAAAATATTACCAATGCCTTGTGCTTAACTGTCAAATTATACATTATGGGAAGCATTGAGAATATGTAGTGATATAATCAACATCAGGGCACACATGATTATAGCAAGTATATAGTAAATTATTAAGAAAAACTTTGACGCTAAAAAGTCAGTCATCTATAGACATTTTAGTTCAACAAAAGGGCAACAGATTTCTCATAAAGTGCAAATTAAATTAGTTCCAACATACACATTGTCTGACATTCTTCTTATTGCCTGTAGATATTGTTGGCAAAAAGTAAATACATACTGTAGAAAGTTGGGCACAAGAGGGGCATAGCATTTTGGCGGGGAAGGAAATAACGGTGCTCGGAAGATGAGAGGCACTTATAAGGGTGTACTTTTCACCAATTGTTCATGCCACAGGCATAGGATTTTAGGTCAAAAGTTTAACTGAAATGGGCGGTTGTAAAAAGCCAATAACATCACATTTGGGAGGGATCAAAACACTGTGAAACTTCATCAAATGCCTGTGGTACTCATACGACTGAGGAAACTTTAATTGAAAACATGCTGGGTAGTAAATTAAAAGCACCCCGTCCAATTACTTTTCAATGTACATGCCTTATATTGTCTACTATAAAAAGTGCACCACATTACTGATGCATTCCCCCCAAAAATTACAGTTCTGCATAGCCGCAATAGTCCACATGTACACGTTTCACTGCTGAAAAAAAATCTGTTGCATTAAAAGTAAGAACTGCTTGAATAATAAAAAAGTATGCAGTGGTTTCAAAAAAAAGAAAAAGAAAAACGATACAAAAACATGGATCTAATGTTCCAAATGGCAACTGTTCTTCAATATAGAATATTAATGTACAAGGTAGAGCAAAGCCTCCAAAGTGATAAATGTAGACTATAGAGACTATGCAGACATTTATCTGACAAGCAAACTTTCACTCTGATGGAACACTTTCATTTTTAGAAAACACATGCTCATGTTGAATATCAAGTGTGACCTTTCCCCACTAGCATTCTTTTATAAAACCAGTCAAGAAGAATGATCTTGATCTTGACACCATGCGGGAAAAGCTTGAGCACCACGTGAGACGACTTTCTACAAGCAAAGAACCAGATCTTCCACTTTGACTCTACTCGAACTCAGAGGGAGGTCTGAGTGCTTAAAAGACAAGCATGTTCTCTCTAAAAAAGTGAATACCCCTTTAAAACCTTACATTCTTCTTGTGTGCTTTTCTATGCTTTTCATACAGTCAGGTGATACCACCTCTTATAAAACTAACTTTACAATCTCATTTCATGTCCACTCTTAACGTCACTGCACGAGCAATACACTGTGTAATAACCAAGAAAAATATTAGCATGTCATCTGAAAGGAGGATATATGTATATATGTCTACTGTTAGAACTCAGTTCCTGCTTTAGAACACAATGGTGAAAAGGGTCAAGTTTTAGCAATAAAGCACTGAGTAGTAATGTGTAACATATCATACCAAAGAGAAGTAAAGCAAGGGCCTGATCATTGACATCATTGCAGAACTTTAAACCATACCATACACCAGAGGTTCAGATATCAATCCCTGTGCGTACTTCTCGTTCTTTTAGAGAGGCCCAAATCAAAATGAAAATATTTTTAGGTCTTGCACCAAAACTTGGGAGATGAAACACAATCACCAACATTAAATATGGATATCTGATCTGTCTACATACCCATTCGGACCTTCTTCGTTGGAGACAGCTGTGCTGGTTGCCCCCACTTGACAGTGGCCCATGCCTACAGTAAGTAGCAGGAATGCTGATTTAGAATATTTGTCACTATTTACTAATGTATACTACTCTGAGATGCTTGATCAATACCAAATTGTCCACATGATGGTGGACAGAAGAACGATGCTCCCTGCTTTAAATATATAATACATTATATACATGAAAGACATGTAGGCAGAGCTGCTCAGTAGTCCGAGAGAGTATAATGACGAAACACAAACCGTCTACATAATTTTTGCTCATTTTGTTAAACAATTATAAATAAATAAATGATTATCAAGTTGATCAATATTGCCTCCTTATTCTCAGCAGTCCAACTGTTAAGAGTGAGGTTTATTGTAGTGTGACAGATGTGTGGGGCAGGCAGACTCTGCAGCATGGTGAACTGGACAGGTTGTTGAGGGTTCTCTGCGGTACCTGAAGGTTGTTGGTTCTAAGTGAAGGCTCCATGAAGATCTGAGTGCACTCTTGTGTGAAGGCTGCGTTGGATCCTGGTAGAGGTTTCGGTAGAATCTGAGTGAAGGTTCCATTAGAATATCAGTAAACAGTCTCACTAGTATCTGAGCAGTCTTTTCCAAGAGGAATCTGAGAAGCAGTTTCATCTGGATCGACTAAATTCTCCTGGAATGAAACTCCTTGGATTGAATATTGAATCAATCCTACTAAATGTGCCTTTGAACACGGTGTGATATTTCCATTAGAACCTGCGTGACTGTTGTAAGTGTGGATGACTGATGTTGTCTGTTAGAAGGTGGGTGAAAGTTCGTCAGAATCTTAGTGAAAGTTCTCCTGTATCTGGTTGGAGGATGCAGTAATGTCTTAAGAAAGGTTCCAGTTGAATCTCAGTAAACAGTTCAGTTCGACAGTGAAGCTGTGTTACTGATCTGTGATGTTGCTCGCCTCGAACCTACATGAAGGTTCCTCAACACTAACACTTCCATTGAGACATAAGTGAAATATCAAGTACATGAGGGAATGGTCTGGGTGAGTTCTGTTGGAACTCATTGAGATGTCTGTAGAGATTGGTACAGATTTACAGAAAAAAAATGACAGAAAGCTGAGTCTCATACAATCTGCAGCTTCATTCAGAGGCAGAAGCTGGTTTTTAAGGACCAGAATGGTTCTATTGCCACATTCTATCCATATTTAACAGCATTTACATATCAAACCATGACAGGTTGATGCTGCGACTGAGCATTGTATTCTCTGTAGTGCTATACATTCAGCCAGAAGGACAGATGTAGAGAATATCTCAGGCCTTTTTTCCTTGCATCTCTTCACTCTTTTCTTAAAGGCTCAGTAAGACCCCAGTATAAATTTCAGCCTCTATATACAATGAAGGTTGTATTATGTAGTCTTCTCTTGCATTGCTTTTAAAGACAATGAAGTATATGATGTTGCGTTTGGACCTTCCGTGAGTTGTGTAGCTGGATCCCACCTGTCTTGTGGCATGTAGACCTGCTTTAGTCCGGAGAACAAAGACCAAAGCACATCAACATGGCAAAGCAAAAATTGAAACTAATGACGATTTTACTCTTGAGCCATTATTACATGTTTACACTGCCTGAGAGTGGTGTTCAATTCAATGATGCCTGACAGAACTGTACTTCCAGAGAAAACTGCCGTAGAATAAGCCAGTCCTGTTCAGATCCGCTGGGCTCAGATCTCCTGAGACAGGCTGAAACGTTTCAGTTCGAGCCTGCTGCATGAATCTCCCATGTTTGTGATACAGCCAAAAAGTGCTGGTTGCTCCCAGAGCCAGATCTGCAGTCCATGTTTCATGCCTGATCCGAGGGAAATCAAACAGTGCACGAGATCTCAGAATCCCCAAGATTCAAATGAATGGAATACTTAGAATGAAAAGTCTTCACTTGAGTTTAATGTCGTTCATGTCATTTATCCAACCGTTTTCTTCCCTTTGTGTAGCACCACTCAGTTCAGTTCAGTTTGGTTTAAGCGCTGCAATGTCAAATATCCCGCGTGACACCACAACCAAACTCCACACAAAAGAACCACAAAAATGTGGATCCTCCAGTTTAGATCCATAAACACTGGGTGTCTTTGTCCGTAGAAAGTGCTAAGCCGCTCTAGGTCCAACAGTAAATCGCCACATACTAGGTCCATATATCGTGTGCATGTGTATGTCTGTGTGTGTGTATGTCAGTGCATATGTCTGTGTGTGTGTGTGTGTGTGTGTGCATGCCTGTACAAATGTGTCAGATGTTTACAGTAGAGTTGGTGTTGTTCATATGGACTCTCATCTCCTGAATGCTCGTGATGATTTTTTTCTGATGTCCAGCCAGATTGACGCCTACTCTCCGCAAATCCCTGAAAAACATCAAAGAAACAACAAAGCCTTATTTATTTGGTCATATGCTGTCCGCTAATGTATGGTCAGTGTTTCTCTGTAAAGCCTTTCTGTATCCTCCTAAGCCCCAGATCTTATAGGCAGATTATTGCAATTTGAGTCATATGATCAGAGAATGACCATGAACATATTTGTGTTAACAAGATAAAAGGTTATAATATGTCTTCAGAGAAGTAGGCCTACTATGTCTTTAGGTCAGATTGGAGGCTATAGTGAGTTGCTATGGAAAAATGATGCAATAGACTACAGTGAGGCCAGCTAGCTTGTTAGTATGCTAACGGCGGTAACAAAACATTAAATGGCCTCGCCCCTGGTGATTAGTGAAGAAATTATGTTAGATTCTGAAGTCATAAGGTTTCTGTAAATAGAAGAAAATGGCTGTTGATACTAATGTTAGCAATGTAGCAATTGCCAAAATGGACAAATACCTCTTTGAACAGGTCGCTCCACCCAAAGTATATGTATGGACGACGTTCTACTGAAGAAATTATCCACATAAAGATGATAACACTGAGTGTCTGTGTCTTATCCTGAGTACCGTATTGACCCGAATATAAGACGATATTTTTTCCATCAAAAAAAGTCTGAAAAAGACGGGATATTTATATATGCAAATCAGCGGGTGACATCAAACAACGTCTGTCCAAGCAGGTCAGGGCTTTTCTTCCCCTCACACTCACACACACCAGTGACCTGGAGAGATGCAGCTGCATCTGAGAGGACGATTGCGCGTGTGTGCGCAAAGTGTGTGTGTGTGTTGCCCCTTCGCCACACAGCAGAGCGCTGCCACACAGTTACAGCTCAACTCGACTCGGTTTAGGTCATTTTAATCACAGCTGACTATGACGGGGTCGTCATATCACAGCGGCTACAGCTACAGGTCTTGAAAAAGGGGGGTCGTCTTATATTCAGGGTCGTCTTATATTCGGGTCAATACGGTAATTAAGTGAGTCATTTTGCTGTAGAAATGTTGTCGCTTCTTGATTTTTTAAAAATTCATTTTGAACATGTACTAGCAAAAAAGATTAAATGCCCATTATTGAAAAACAATTTAATAAAACAAAAATACAAACAACTTAATTTCTAATAATATAAAATGCTGTAAAGGAGTAGGAAGAAGTTAAAACTATCTTGCATTGCTATTAGCTCTATGTACAAACTAAATTCCATTATACAGTAGTCTTAGCGTCAGAGCAGAAATCTCAGAGATAGACAAAATGAGAAAAAACAAAGTTATCTGTGTTGATAGGTTAATGTCATAGTGCTTGTGTATGTCTGCATGTGATTGGCTTACTCTGACGTCATCTGAGCCACTGTTTCCAGTGAAGAGTAACCTCCCTCCATGAAAAGCTCAGTGTAACGACCCATCTTGATGGAGTCGAGCCATTCCCCCACAGTCCGAGTCCGAGTGCTGCAGTCCCCATCTACACTGGCGTGCTCCACTAACAGGTTGGAAACCCTGTTACATGGACATGGAGAAATAGAACAGTACAGAAAAGAGGAGAACAAATGAGAAAATTAATGTATCATTGTCTGCTTTAATTTGATCCCTGATTTTTTGCTTGTTATGCATAATTATCATAAATATAAAGGAATGGGATTCACTGTGGATTCATTCGACTGCATTTTGAAGCTCAGCGCTTACCTCCTGACAGCTACCAGTGAAGCTTCATAATGCTAGTTATGCACCATCACGCAAAGCTGAAAATGCTGTCCACTCAAAACCCTTTGTCATTCAGCTCACACTTCATGCTAAAAAATAGAGCTCTCCATGCTATCAAAAAGAAATGTTCATGCTAGCTAACGACATTCTCCACGCCATAGCTAGAATGGACTGTCGTGTGGGACAAGAGCTGTTGGTGTCCCCTTTAATCTGGCTAACTGTCATATGTTATTGCATGGTATGTTAGATATGGCAATGATTCATTAAGTGCGGCTCCTGTGTATGTTTGTGGGTGTGTGTAAGTGGAAAAGAGAGAGGCGAACAAAATATCTCACATTATTTCATTATCTCTGCAAAGAAAATAAGGTAATGAGGGTGTCTGCCTAAATGTGCGCTTCAGAGCACTTAAAGCAATTTCAGGCCATTATACACTAATGCAATGCATGTACATAGTGGGGAAATACTAACTGAATGTTCAAATGTTACGATAATCAAAGGACACCCCACTGAATACAATTCAGACTAATGTGTAAGCTGAAGAAATTCAAACCACTTTCATTTACTTCGCTGCCCCTCTTTGCTGGCATGCAGTAGTCAGACATGACGTCCATCCTGATTTAATTATGGGTCTTCACAGTGAACGATGATGAGTCTATTAGCTGGCAGTGCAGCCTTTTATGTATACACTTAAGAAAGAACAGGTCAATTAAAACACAATGCATTTTCAAGACTGAAAAAAAAATGTCACTGAAGGCTTCATACAGTATCCTTGGGCCAGATTATTGTACATGTCTACAACAAAATTAATTTAAGACAATGTTCATATTCATGTGCAACTATTGGCCATCAATTGCTGTGATTCAAAAACGTTAATTTAATCGTTAAACCAATTCTTTATAAAAAAAAATGACGTAATATGGTGTACTCACCTGTGTGAGGAGTTGACCAGCTTTTTTAATGAGCTGGGGTTGCGTATGAGTTTGTCTAGTAGACAGACGATCTCATCAAACTTGGGGCGGTTGCTGCGTTCGCGCTGCCAGCAGTCCATCATTAGGTGGTACAGAGCCTCGGGGCAGTCCATAGGACCTGGCAACCTATAGCTCTCCTCTATTGCTTTTATTACCTGCAGAAAGACAAGGGGAGAAGTAAGTTTAGTAAAAAAAAAAAAAAAGGAAAAGAAAAAAAAAGCCATATGAGGGGGCACAACACCTCAGGCCAGTGTGAGGGATCCAAAGAAAATAGCCTTTCCTTACTTGATGAGTAGCAGAGGTGGAAGGAAAGACTAGCACCCAATTTACACTGGCAGTATGAAAGGGTTAAGGTTCAGAACCAGTCAGTGCAGTGAAACCCCCCTTCCCTACTGAAACAACGACTTATTTTGTCCCTAAGCTGAAACATATCGTGCAGATGAAACAAAGAACACACAGACTTGAACTTAAAATATAATAAAAGTCACAAATCATTAGCTAAAACCTGCCACACAGGCTCTAATAACACAATGCATATCAATGACAGAGTAACACTGAAACTGCTGCCATCAGTTCCCTGAAGTCATCACTGGTTAAAGCAAGATCATTATCATGAATATTACATGGAAGACTGATCATCAGCTCCTGAGCATTAAACTTTTTTGTTGGCATAAGAGACCTAAGTTCATATAACCATAAAATAAAGATGGAGTCACTGAGTCTTAATTAATCTTGAATGATTCAAGCTCACTTGGCGACGACAGAGGAAGAGAAAGTGTGAAAGCGACAATGAGTCAGGCTTCGGAGAGGACGCTACTGTCTTTGACACCTGAACAAGTGATAACTTCTCAACAGCGGCACCGTGACACTCACTTCCATTATGAACTTTCCTAAGTGAGATCCTGAATTCTGATACTCCAGGGATGTTTCTGCTATCTGTCTGACCTGACCTGACCTGATCTGACCTGACCACTAACCTCCATGAAGTTTGCAAACAAAAACGGACCCCATATAAGAATCAACAAAGTAGAAAGCGTTATTTGTTTACTTGAAATGCCGCATAGCCCAGTGAATCATTTCCTCAAGTAACAAGATGCAGCACTGAACCACAGAAATGTTATTTTTTGGGGAGAAGGGGGGGGGGGGGGGGGGGGGTAGTTAGATGAATAATAAATAAGCCCCAACTCTCTATCTGTCGGACCCTGCAGTGGAACGCAGGCTTGAGTTTTCAGCCTAGTTCTGCCAGTGCAAGCTGGAGGGAATTGATTTGTTGAGTTCATGACAGCCCTTACTTGTGTCAAATTCACACAAAAGACAGACGTGATAGCGCTCCAATACACATGTGTGCATGAAAGCACACGTACGCACACCAAAGAGAGCAGCGCGGCATCAAATCATGGCTGGGTGCTGAGAGGGAGAAGAACTACGGGTAGCAGACTGGCAGGGAGGGAAGATCAGAGGAAGAAAAACGAGAGACCTGAAAGGAGAGGAGAAGGCGAACGAGACGCAAAGAGAGAAAACAGAGATTGCAATTTTTTGAGAGACAAAAGAGAGGACGAGAGAAAAAGGAGGGAGAAGGAAAGGGAGAGAAATGGGAAACAGAAGGAGAGAGCTTAGAGAAAGAGTGTGAGAGCCTGCACTTTCTTGCGCAGATCAGAGAAAATCCACCATAACGCTTTCAATTAAACATCAAACGCCTTCTCCTCTCCCTCTCCTCTCATCCTCCTCTCCTCTCCACTCTTTCCCGTCTCTAGCCTTCTCGACACAGACAGCCTAATAACCAAAAGGAGGAGGAGGGAGGAGGGGGTCTGAGGCGGGGGATGAAGAGGTCACCGGAGGGCTGTGCGTGCATATGTTGCTTATGTGTGTGTGTGTGTGTGTGCATCTGTGGATGGGAGGCAAATGTATGCGTGTGGCGTCGGAATCAAACGCTACATTTTCTCACTCATCTCCATGTGACACGATTGCAGATCTCTCCATTAAAGTGACCTCCAGACCTCCTATTAAAGGAGGTGCTACCCTCTCTTTTCTCTCTTCATCACCCTCATCCTCTTCATATGATGCTCTCTTCCTTCCTCTCCTCTCTGATGAACAGACCCACGCGGGTCATTCAGGTACTTGCTGAGCTAACCCCTCACTTATTCAGAAGTTTACGATGTCGCGTCTGGCCAGGTATTTCAAAAACGCCAAGAACCTGGGCTTAATTGGAAAATCAATGTCTGCATTTTCTTCAGAGGTGAGCTTAAAAACCTCAAAGACTTATGGGTGATCTATAGGATAAGCAAGTCGGCTATTTTCCCCGACACATTTTTCTGCTTAGCGCTGCACCTCCATGTGTATTCAGCTGTTTCATCCTTTTGCTTATGCACACCTTTCTCTACACCCCACCATGTTCACTGTTGTTGTCCACACTTTGCAGTAATAGATTTACAATAATAGGTTCCTACACCCCCCCCCCCCCTCCCCACACACACACACATCACGACTCCTATCCGCGTCCTGACACCAAACATGCATATTTTGCTTACATGTGTTTTTTACTTTCAACTTCAACAACTCTCTTAAAATTTTCCTAAAAGAACACAACATTGTATGCATTACTGCAGTATTATGTGTGCAAATTGAAATGCTGGACAAACTGGTACTGGTAATGTACATTTACAGCACTGTTAATTCATTATGCTAATATGACTCCAACATACCTTTATACTCTTAGAAAACATTGGTAAACATGAAACAAATACTTAGAAATCTATGATGGTGTGTGTTAACAAACTACACGAAGAAACCCTTTGGTCTCATAAACAATGTTGGAAAATAATGTCCCAGCTGAGGAAAGAAGTAAAACTGTGTTTTCCAAGGTCAGTCCATACAAAACCAAACTGCTGGATCTTATGAAAGTTCAGTCAGGAAGACCATTTCATTGTGCATGCCTCCTAACTAAGTCCCCTGCAGTTTTCACCCTCCATCGCTAAGCAGCGCCATCTCATTGTATTTCTCATCCAATCACAACTACGCTATCAAGTCATCTGATTTGAAGTTTTTGTCTCATAAGATGCTCCCATCCTTGAGCTCCACTCCTCATCATCACCTCTAGTGTCACTGCTGCAGGAGAGGTTCCTCTAATTGGAGGGACCTTAAACCTATGGCCCTTTGTCATGGTGATCCACTTCCCTCTGGCGTCTAAGCGTCCGAGTCTGTTCCTTCTGATCACAATAAATTCCACTTTACTTGAAATATCTCAGACTCCTTTGTTCCTCTATTAGTCTCTCCTGATTGAAATAAAAACCAGTGTAGAAGCGTAAAAACAACAACTTTCTGTTTTTTTAGCGTGTGCTGGACCCTCATGAATCTGGGCAGTTGCCAGGCAACCAGTCGAAGTTCTTGGTTGCAACCAAGAAATAATCTGGCACATGAATCTCCCTCCTAGGATTAAAATGGCTAAAGGGCTAGTATTTTTTACATTGTAGTTTTTGTATTCAATACACGTCGTCTAATAGAATTTCTTAAAGCAGAAGTAAGTGGAATGTTTGTGTTAATATAAGTCTTAAATAGTTATATCTTCCGACAGCAATCACCTATATAGAGTGTTTGGTCCGAAACACGGGTCTGTCAGTCACTCTGCTCTGCTGTAAGCCGAGGAGAAAACTTTCCTTGTATCCTACAACCTTTATCCAATGAGGAGAGAGAACGGCATAACGGGGCGGTCCTCTCTGTGTGTGCAGCCAAGGGATGCGTGAGCATTTGTTGACGTAGGGACGAGGGCGGGGACTGCTAACTCCATCGGCTGACAAGAAGTTAGCCAAAACGACCGGATTGCTTACTTCTGCTTTAATTTAGATCAAAATCATTCAGATCAAACCAAAATATCTACCACTCCATGACAACTGCGCAAAATCTGATGAAGATCATGTGAAACGATCATGCTCCAGAGCAGCTACTACTGCTAAATTTGCATGCAACGCCATTAGGGTGAAAAAGAAGTTATATTGGCCGCATTTCCCAGATTCGATCTTTCTTAAGGATGTAAGAAGGCTCTTAAGAAGGGTTCGGCTAAGAAGGAGTGCTAAGATACGGGTGTTTCCCAGATGTGTTCTTAACTGCCTTCTTAGGAGAACCTTAAGATCACGCCAAAGAAGCTTCTTAAGAAGCTCTTAACGGGAGCTGTCCACCACCACAGTACTGAAACTGAATCAATCGATGCCAGGCAAATCGATTATTATATCACATGCCACCTAATACACGCATAAATCACACACAGTGACAAGCGCAGCCGCACCGACAGGCGATGAATAAACCGAAAACGGGATTTCCACTTGCATGGGGTTAACACAGGTCCCGGTGTCCGCGGACCTGATTAGAAACTTCTCAGCTGTTGTTGCCGCGTTGGTCACGGGCAGTGACGGACTGGCCGTAGATGACACGGCACAGATGATGCGGCCGAGACGGCTGCGTGACCATGTGATTGATGTGTGTGAAAATAAAAAATAAAAACGTGCGCAGGGGCTGGCTGGTTCACAGCCAGACAACTCTAGAAAGGATGAAAACACAAGGTAGCAAATAACTCACTTGATAGAGTATCCCCACTGCAAGTTTAAGCATTGCTGTGGTCTGGGTTCAAATCCACCCAATAAAAAATTATTTTGGTGGTCAACACGTTTTTCTTTTCTCATCATCATTGAATGATCAATGCTATACATATGTATAGGCTACATATATATTTAGGCAGTGGAGTGTTAAAGCAGAAGTAAGTGATATATTTGTGTTAATATAAGTCTTAAATAGTTATATCTTCCGACAGCAATCACTTACATAGAGTGTTTGGACTGAAACACGGGTCTCTCAGTCCCTCTGCTCTGCTCTGAGCCGAAGAGAAAACATTTATCGTATCCTACAGTTTTTATCCAATGAGGAGAGAGAACGGCATGCAGGGCTGTGTGTGCAGCCAAGGAACGCCGTGAATGTGGTGACGTAGCGACGAGGACTGTTATGGTGCGTTCAAGGAAACTCGTATTTTTCCGACCGTGAAGTGGTACCAGTTCGATCTGGTACGAGTTCACCGGTCGGAAGTTACGAGTGGCCGTTATAGTGACTTTCACTGGTAAAACAGGTCGGAAAAACACGAGTGGGTTGCCTGAAATGCTACAAAGTCGTAAGTTGTGACTTGAAGCTGTAATTTGCGATTTCAAAAGCCTGCCTGGAACGCAGCATTAGCGAAAACGACCGGACCACTTACTTCTGCTTTAATGCGTGACAGTCTTTTTGGTGCCAGCATAACATGGCACGGGAGGATCAGTGTCACGGCTGCCAGCACAAGGGAAAAAAGTAAGCAAAAAAAAAAAAAAATCCGGCACAAGAAAAAAAAAAAAAAGTCAGATGAAAAAAAAAAAAATCCGGCACAAGAAAAAAAAAAAAGTCAGGCAAAAAAAAAAAAAAATCCGGCACAAGAAAAAAAAAAAAATCCAGCACAAGAAAAAAAAAAAAAAGCCAGGCAAACAAAAAAAAAACTGCAGAGGCTTGACCACGTAGCCTACCACAACAAAGCGACTGTCAGCTCAATGACAGCAGCAGAGTGACAGACAGGCTGCCAAACTCTGCAGCGCCATAAAAGTGAACAATAAAGCCGATTAACTTTGACTCAATGCCGGAGTATGACAATGAAAACACGAATCTCTTCCGTGTCCAACTCCTGTTGCTAACGTACAGCAATCAGCAATGCATGTTCTTCATTGCTGTCCCCCATATCTACAGTATGGCTGCACCCCCCCAAAACAAACACAAACACACAATCATTTATAAGTTACATAGAGACGTTATATGAGCTAACGTTTAGCGTGACTAAACGTGACTGGAGACACCTCCGTGACTAGACCACCGCGATACAGGTCTCTGCCTCCTCCTGTAGTATTTACAAATACAAATACTATACAGGATAGACCTATCTCCTCTCCTCCTCTCCTGTAGTATTTGTAGTATTTACAAATACTACTACAAGAGCCTGTCTGTCACTCTGCTGCTGTCATGGAGCAGTCAGTCGCTTGTCGCTTTGTTGTGGTACGTGGTCAAGCCTGCAGTTTTTTGGGTTTTTTTGCCTGGCTTTTTTTTTTTCTTGTGCCGGATTTTTTTTTTTTGCCTTACTTTTTTTTTTTTTCTTGTGCTGGATTTTTTTTTTTTTTGCCTGACTTTTTTTTTTCTTCTGCCGGATTTTTTTTTTTTCTTGTGCCAGATTTTTTTTTTTTTTTTTGGCTGTTTTTTTTTTTTTTTTGGCTGGCCCTAATACTCCTTCGTATATTCCTCATATTTAGTTTATTATTGTTCTTATTTTATTTTTTATCTCTTTATTTTTTATTTCGGCACATAATTTAATATGTTTTAAACATACTATGTGCACTGTTTAAATATCTTGCTCAGTGTGATATTGATTTGCCTTGAAAAAGTGAGCGTTGGTCGCTAAGAAGACTCGTAAGAGTGGGTCAGCTCGATCTTACATTTCCTCCTTAGTGAAAGATCTTCTTAAGCTAAGAACACGTTCTTCTTTCACAGCGCTCTTAAGAGCGTTCCTAAGAAGATCTTAGCGCTAAGAGCTTCTTAACAAATCTGGGAAACGCGTTGGTTTGAGTGTGAATACATGAAAAAAAGATAAACTATTGGAAATGTAAAAAGTACATCATCCAGAACAGTGTTAGACTGGACTTACATCTTGATTGGACATCTCCCAGTAGGGTCTTTCTCCGTATGACATCACCTCCCACATGACGATCCCGTAGCTCCACACGTCGCTGGCTGATGTGAACTTCCTGTATGCAATCGCCTCTGGAGCCGTCCAGCGAATGGGAATCTTCCCGCCCTAAAAAAAATTTAAGAAAATTAAAGAACATTCACCAGATTGACTGTGGATTCAAAGAAATCCCAGAGAGACGATGTTAACTCTTGGAGGCTAAACTACTTTCCGCATGTTGAGAAGCTTTAACATAAATAACATTGATGTGTTTACTTCAACAACAGCTCAGTTGCGCACTTGTGTAAATGACCTTCCGCTGCATAAATACAGCTGCACTCGTTCAGATTTTTTACATTTTGTTACACAAAGATGGAAACCAAGAACAGACCTTAATTGAGACACTTCTGCCACATGTGGTCCGACCCACAATTACGCTAATGAACACCAATTTAGGAACACATTCATGATACCAAGTTTCACTTTCTCCTACGAATTTCCTGCTTTAACTGTCGGGGGGCCCGAGATTCCTGTGCGCCTTTTCCCCCCATCTTCATTATCGTGCTTTCATTGCAAAGATAGTAAAGTTCACAGGATGACTGCTGAGTTCCAGAGCAAAATGTGTTTTCAGCTGATGAGTAGTGAAATTAGCCTGATGCAGTATTGATGAACAGAGCAGCAGGATATCTCAGGGTCTGATTATTTGAAGGGTGTGAATTATGTTATTCTCACTGCTCTGTCAGGGAAAGAGAGCCAGGCAGTGCGACAGGGAGGGAGCGAGAAGAGCTGTAGCCTGGCAGTGAGAGGTGAGTGACAGGATATTTGGCGCTAAGGCAGCAAGACTCAGTGCTAATTGAGTGTTGCGGAAACTGAGCCGAGTACTAATTGGGCCTCCTCCTGCAGGAAGCAGCCCGTCTCTGGCTGACAGGACGCCACTCAGCTTGGGACACACAGCTCAATTTAAAAGCCGCTGCTGCTGTCTGTGCGTGCGTGCGCGCATATATGAGTGTGTATGCAAGAATGTGTGTGTGTATTTGGTTTGAGCGAGTCTCTGTTGTGTAACAGTCTCCCATTTAATCCAAAGTTTAAAAACACCACTATCTGTGCACACATGGAGATACACACTGGATTAAATATAAATGCCTTCAAAGAAACAACATAGAGTGTCCTCTAGATGTACCTCCTGCTTTCTCTCTCACTCCAGTACTGAAAACCAAATTAGCTGATTAATTGTTTATGACCAATAATTGAAAGCTGACTACTGTTGATTAATTATTTTAGTGATTTTTCAAGGAGAACTGCCAAACATACTTCCTCAAGCTTTCAAATCTTACCCGTGTGGTGTATGCAGCCTCTGGGTCGTCCTCCAGGACTCGGGACAAGCCGAAATCAGACACTTTACACACAAGGTTGCTGTTGACCAGGATGTTACGAGCTGCTAGATCGCGGTGGACGTAGCCCATGTCAGACAGGTACCTGGATCCATCAGCACAGAGGAGATGATTCAACATTTTGCCCTCCTGGCGTGTTCATTAAAATATAATGTGTTTGTATGTTTACCTCATTCCAGACGCGATGCCACGCAGCATACCAACCAACTGAATTACAGTGAACTGACCATCATTTTTCTAAAGAAAAGAAAAGAGAAACAGGAAATAGACATTATAGACATTTATGTAGTTAATAAAGGTGAATACTGTATAGGAGGATAGGGACAGGATTGGAGAAACAATGTGATTTGCCTGCCAACTACACTAAATGTTGTCAAATCATAATAATAATAATTTATGTGCTATCACTTATATAGCATATAGTCAATGTAGAGCTTCCCCTTAGTGTCTAAACTGCATTACAATACTGTATGACGTACAATCAATGATTAATCCCCATATGGTTTGGCATCAAAAATGTGTTGAAGTGTGACTCACTTCCCCACACCTGTTCTGTATGAACCCTCTTGTTCTGCTTCCATTTCTGTCGCGTCTTTTTCTTCCACTGAAATTAGCATGCTAATCATCTCATCATTTTCCGATACCGAGTCGTTGTAGTGTCCAGTTGCTGAATGAGTAATGCAGCTCAGAGGACACATTATAACCCCTTCTGTTGTAAACACAACAATTACTAAAGCTCTTGGGAATACTGATGAGTAAAAACTTAACTGGTTAACTGGATCACCCAGCAAGATAACACAGAAGAGCAAAATAGAAGACATGACCTCTGCAGTGAGGTCGCTGCAGAGGTCATACTGTAATAGTTGAGCATTCTGCTAATGTTGCCCTGTAGCATGAAAGCCACACAGCCACAGACAGCCAATTACAGTAACCTACAGTAAAGCAATGAAAACAACTGCGCACACCCAACTATTTCAGTTTCATATCAGTGGTGAGATTTTGGGGGTAAGCACATTTTTGCAGCTGAGTCTCATTTACTTCTAATTGCTGGAATTATGATTTCCAGCTAATTATCACTGATGTCTACCATTTGCACAATCTAATATCAGCAGTAATGGTCGTCCAGTCTGATCTCCCTGTCTTGTACCACCTGTCCATCTTTATAGCTCAGGTTTTTCCTCCCATGCACACATTGTTCTTGTCAGTAGCTCTTCTCCTCTATGGACAGACCCAAACCAAAATTAAGGATTCCTCCAATCCTGACCACGGCCCATTGCCGCTCTGAGTCACACCATGTTTTATGGAAGCACTGTCTCTGCTCCAGCAGAGCCGTTCCCCCCTCGAGCAAGTCACAGGCACTTTCTCATTCTTCTCTTACAGCCCTGACTGGGGGAGGAATTTCACGGCCATTGTTGCTATTGCTTTAAAAGTGTCACTGCAGCAGTCCTTGCAGTTTGAGTTGGTCGTGGACATTCTTCGCTCTCTCTCTGAAGCTGAGTCACTTGATGAGCTCCATTCCTTGTCATCAGGACATGGTCACACCCATGCCCACAAAAATGATGTAAACTTTAGATACAGTATTTGAACTTTACTATGATAAATGATCTTTCAGTTTGACCATTAACCTGCTGAAAGTTAAAAGTTTCTCTGAAATAACAACAAGCATGCATCTTAACTGATGCATGATAAGGGACTGCACCTTAAGGCATGACTTAATTATATTGAAGAGTGAATGATTAATGATTTTCATGTAAATTTTGTTATTTTTTTGTTTCTTTTTTAAAATCAGAAAGTCAATTTAATTGTAAGCATCAAATGTCTCAATGGCCCCCGTGCCCCCAAAATGTTTGTGAAGATGAAATTCCTGGCCTGGCCATGACTCAACGCCTCCCTTGTGGGACCTTCAAATTTCCATACTCCTATATTCATAATTAGGTCTTTCAACATCCAAAGCAAGAATTATGTTAGAGAAAAGGTTCTTTGGCAAGGACAGAGTCTGGTTTCTCTCCACCATGCTGATTAGGAGGTAGTCCTTTAAAAAACTTGACTGGCCAACTAACCCTGTGTGCTGGTTGCTGGACATAGTGAGGCATTTTGCTTAGGAAAATGCATTTGTAGAATAAATATGTATTAACTATAGTTCATACACCAAAACCATGATTTAACCACCACCCATTGTCGTGTTTTTCCATATTCTGTGGTATATTGTTTTCTTGTCTGTATACAACATCTATTGCACGTCTGCCCGTCCTGGGTGAGGGAGCCCTCCTCTGTTGCTCACCCTGAGGTTTCTCCAATTTTTTCCCTGTTAAAAGGGTTTCCTTGAGAGTTTTTCCTCAGTCGATGTGAGGGTCTAAGGGTAGAGGATGTTGTTATGATTCTATGTAAAGTCCTTTGAGACAAACTGTTTGTAAAAGTGGGCTATACAAATAAAATGGCCTTGCCTTGCCAACCAGAATAACAAACTATTGTATATGTAAGTGCTGTGCACAAAAATATAATAAACTGGGGTTATGTTTTATTTTGTATGTTTGCTTTTGCTGTGTATAGTCAGCTACCAAGAATGATTGTAATGCAGAAGAACAGAACATAAACTAACTGTGTACGATCCTGCTGAAAACACTAAAACATAGTTATGCTCTTTCTCTCCTATTGAAAAACTCTTCCACTCTCAATGACAGCTTTCACTGTTAGTTTAAGCCTCAGCTCCTTCCAATCCAAGTGTAAACTATCCAATCTTCCCTTCATCCTTCCTCTATATTTCCACTGGAAGACATGTACTGCTATTGCTCTGCTCTTGTCTTCCTCTCTCGACATTAGTTTCCATCAGTGCTACAGCTAATTTCCCCATCCATCCACAGCAGAACATCCCACTTACATGTGAAATGAGATGTTAAGCCAAAGATGTGCCTTATGAGCCTTACGGTGCATTGTCCGTAGCTGTGACGCTTAATCCAGGAGCCATCCCCGGCCCCTGGTTTTCTCACGACTGTGTCATTTACACCGGCCTCAGTACACCAGCCATCCATGTAATTACTTCACAGGGTTTTCTGTGCTGCTCCGCCTGATGGTCCCTCACCTCCTCTGCCTCCCCTTTGCCATCCAGGATGATTCCCCGGAGCACAGAGGACAGTCATGTCAGCAGTTTCCACAGACGATATAGCATACCTCATCCCTCCCTCCCTCAGCATCCTCTCATTCCACACGGTCTGGGTGCGAACATCCTGTGCTGGTTTTTGATTTTTCCATTCTGCATCACCTTTCAAGCAGGGCTATACTTCCCAAACTCTTCCATATTGTTCTCACCTTTCCTTAAACTTCAATAACTAAAATGTGCTTTCACCACCTTGCACCTGTGTGACCTCACTTTCTTTCATCTCTCCATTACCCATCTGCTGCAGGATTCTAGCCCTTTTTTCATGCAGGATTTAGCTTCCGTCTGCCAAACTGAGCATCATGCCATTGTAACCAGTGAGCAGAATGAAGCGCTCTGAAGGGGGATCACTTAATTCAGAGATTTGCCAGCCTCCCTCTTCAATACAGTCCACCTTCTCCTCTCAATGAAGTCCAGATTGTCTAGACGGTACGGACAAGACTCAAGCCAGGGTGCTTAGACGTCTCACATATTTTCTGCCAAAACGATCTGTCACATAGAGTGGGCTACTCAACATTTCAAAATCTGACCCACGCAGACACACTCTGAGCTGAACCCTTTTGATTATTCTGTTTTATTCATTGCCACTCTGCTCAGTGTTTTTATCAAGTATTGAATAACTTTGCTTTCCCCTTGAGCCAGTGTCAGTGTTACACCAGTCACAATTTTACACAAACACTCATAACTATCACATATTGTTCTTTGACTAATTTCTGCTTGAATGTGTAGAATGATGAGCTATTGAATTGGAATAATAACAGGGTTGGCGGACAAATCCTGATCCTCTTTGCCCACAGCCGTGTGTCTCTATTACAAATAACCCTGAAAAATGTATTTTCCTTTCCAGAAGATTAAATGTTTTTCCACCTCTATGATAATTGTCCTCTCAGTTTGTCATATCAGCAAGTAGCGGCTCTCCACTCCTGTCTGTTTGCCACTTACTTCAGTCTGCTGAAATAGCTCACTCCATTTCCTTTAATAAAGCCAAGTTTAAACATTTCAGTTGTGTTTTTTTTTTTCCTTTTTTTTCTCCCACCCTGTCATCAATCTTTTGAATCCGTGTCATCCTCCCATCCTACCTTGAGGAATGTGTCCAGTGATCCATTCTCCATGTATTCAGTGATGATCATCACTGGCTTGCCTGAGGAGCAAAGCATAAGAGCACACTTAATTGCAAATGCTAGAATACACATTAATAAACATACCGAAGGATTGTGTTGAACCCCGACTTTTCTCTTATTAACTTAACTGAATCAAACTTAGATTTATAAAACTGTCTGGCATAAAGAAGTGTGTACCACTGGAAAATCAGAAATATACACTCCAGTACAAGCAAGGAGTTCAAAGCCATTTGGTCTTTTTAGGTCTCAGTGGGTTTTCAGTATTGATTAATTTGATGATTATTCAGCCCATTAATCAAACATATTTCATGTTTGTTTTGCCCCCAAATTTTTTCCAAAGACACACAATTCAGTTTGGGATTTTTTCTTGAAAACTGAAAAGAAACTGTTGCAACAAAAATCTGTTGCAATACAAATCAATACCAGATTAATTTCCTATACAGGCAGCAAAAAAGAGCTAAAAATCATGGATGTTGTATATTTCACAGGACAAAGCAGATTATATTGGTTAGCAGATTTAGCTAATACACTGGGAATTGATCACAAGTCAGTATTTTTTTTTCTCAATACCAGCTCTGATAAGCAGAGTTGGTTATGCAGCTGTAAAATGCCATTTAAACCAGCACTACATCAGGATTTAGTTATCCATTCCTGACTGATATTCCTGGCTGATGTTAGGCTTTTGTATCACTTTCACACACTTCTACGTTTATCATCTGCTCACTGCCAAATTAGACCCATTGGAGATTTTATGAAAAATATGAAACTACACTGTAACTGTGGCACACACATGCGTAACATCAACTGTGAGTCAGAACACAAGGCAGAAAAAGTACAAGAAGTGAGCTTGATAAACCTCACCCGAGGTTGTCAAAGTGCGTGTGAATCTGATTGATGGCGTATAGCCGAGTCTGATGGATGTTGAAAAACCCTGACAAAGTGCAGCTTTTAGACTGAAGAAATCAGAGTCTGACAAGTAGACTTGAGTGTGACAAGTTGAGCCCGAGTTTCTACATATCAGCAAAACAGCTATGACTAGTCTGCATTGTGACATTGTGTTACAAATCCTACAGTACAGGGAGCAGTTTGGACTTGCAGCACCAAAAAGCTAAAAATCTGACAGACATGCTGATGACTCACTCTTGGTGACCACGCCTTCCAGACGGATGATGTTCGGATGGTTAAACTGGCCCATGATTGATGCTTCCCAAAGGAAGTCACGTCTCTGCTGCTCTGTGTAGCCTGCTTTCAGGGTCTTAATGGCAACCTGGATCTCTCTTTTCCCAGGCAGCCTCAGTGGTCCACTGCACACCTCTCCAAACTCCCCTGAGGCAAATAGACAGAGCTTGAGTGTGACTCCAACACCTTGACCTGAAAAATTCTGATTGAATGGTCAAAACAACCCTGAATAGATGTTTTTAAGGGGCTATTTGGCAAGTTTCTCTGCTGCTGAATCGTTGCTTATCATTGTATATATTATACAATATAAGAGGTTATACTGTAATATGTCCTCTTGGCAGCACTGCACTGTATCTTGCTTGGCTTGCTGGTTAGCACAGTTAGCAAAAAAGTTAACATTAACAATACTTTCCACCTGTGGACACATAAGAATCAAATCCTATGCTAAACTCTAATGTTCCTATTATCTGGCAAGTAAACAACTGTTAGCTATGTATCAAGACACAATACAATTAGACATAGTACAATTACAAATAGTCCCATAAATGATAATTAAACATAGAATTAAGTGTTGATTGATGGCTTAAAAGCCTTTTGTGACAGAGGCTATTTACACTCCTAACAACTGCTGCCCTTGCCAACCATTTCTTTTCCTTTTTGGGATCAACTCTGAAGTGAAATCATTCAAGTATAAATAGAGGGCAGGCATCACTCAACACCACATTCAGAGCTCATTATCACAATAGATAAGTAGATACGAACAATACAAGTGTGCTGCACTGAATGGCCCATGTCATTGCTGTACAGCTCGAGTGTTTGTGAGGCTAACAAATGCCGCAAATCAACATGTTTGTCAGCAGAACACAAACACCATGTATATCTGTGTGAACCGTCATTTTCTGGTACAATGTTTGGCTTAATTGACTGTTTGTGAGCGTGCCTCTACACAATGTCATGCAATTATGAATGAATGAGTGACAGATTTGTGCGGGTTGAAGAAAATACGAGGCACCACGGTAGAGGTAATGAGAAAATGGTTAAATCTAGACTCATTACTGTTATTATTGTATTCTGAGTGTGTTTTTCATAACGAGGATTTTACCTGGGCATGCTTGACTGAACAACTTCACTTCAGCGGTTCGAAGGGAACAATAATGGATTCTGTGATACATTATTTTAGCCAAATCAACCCCAAATTGATGCTCAGAATAAGAATGAGTGTCTCTGTGAAGGCATGTACACTGAGTTGACTCACCAGCTCCGATGATCCTCTCGATGGAGATGAAGGAGACGTCAATCTCCTGGGTAAATTCGTGCACCGCCTGGTTGGGATCTTCATAGGTGAGGGGGTCAATGTAGGTACGCACCCCTGGGAACTTAACTGCAGAGGCATATGCATGATGCCATTACCATTTAGATGTCATTCTAAGATGTTAGTATCTAGTCAGTCTTGTATCCAGACAGAGGCCAATGTATGCATACAAAACAACTTAATAGTATTAGTGAGCCTGATTCTCCATACCTAGACATTTTGTTACAGCATGTTTAATCAGTGAGACAATGGAATTTTCTATCAGTGTCTGTCATCTTATTTGTCACTAGTAAAATATAAAAATCTTTCTGAATAATTTAACAATTTGTCAAAGCAAATTTATATTATTTTGTAGATAACACTAAACTGATGAAATGTACCAAACTATCTATTTAATAAAGAAGATATGACTAAGTGAGGACAGGCAAATTTCAAAGTTAATCAACATCAAATTAACTTCCCAATATAAAGTCTGCAAAAAGAGTCTCAATTGTCTCTGAAACAAATCTATGTGAATGAAAGCAGAATTTATAAAAGATTTCAAGCACTAATCAACATAATTTCTGATGTTTTCTTATACGGTATTAACACAGAAGTCTTTACAGTTTCTATTCTAACATTGTTATGATTCACATAATTAGTCACTTAATTTGTTTTTCTTATGTGATTAAATACACCGAACCCCTGAGGTGTTTATGATTATTCTACAGTTCAAACATCACAACCTACTGAGAGTACTCATTCAAACTACTTCATCTTGACAAAATGCAACGATTCATCCCTTTAATTTATCCCTTAAAGAAGAAGTCACTTATTTGACAACATTTTTTTTTTTGGAATCTCTTCATTCGTGGTGTAAATCAGTATGGCAGATTGCCACACGTATTGGCACACTAAGTGTTTCTGCTAACTTCTCGACAGCTGATGTTTCTGTCAAGGTCGGCTCTGATGCCAACAGATGGATAGCGAAACTGTGGCCAAATATATAAAGCTGTCACAACCTATAAATCATCAGCGTCCTCTACCAACCTATCTGCCATAGAGAGGGTTTTGTAACTGTGTCAGTCAAAGAATAGCTCCCAGTACAAAAGACTGTCAGCGGCACTGGTTTCCCCACACATGCACGTGGCCCTACAGGGATGGACAAACTCGTAGAGACGTGGCCGCTGTCTGAACCCTCGACTGTACATGTAGTTTAAACTTTGGATGAACTCGCCCACACACACACACACACACACACACACACACACACACACACACAGTCAGATATACTATATATATCCACACTGACACACAAACAGAAAAGGTTTGGGCTTTCTAAACTTACTGTGACCATTGTGAAAGTGCATCTTCTCTTCTTCAGGATCCTGTTTCGCTTTGCTGTAGCCGCACCTCCTGAGAGGGAAGAGATCCAAACACATTACTGTCAGAGTCATGTCATGTTGCAAAGGCACCTTGTGTTTTTACAGCTACAATTGTAGTTGTAGGATTTTTTTAACATCAGAAAATATTCAGCTACAGAGGCGAATTGTCCTTAAAATGGTCTAGATTGCATTATTTAGCAACAAATGCATCATTTTTTAAATTTCTGGTACAAAGTAGCACAAAATATTGTATGGCCTTTTGCATTTTATCCATGGTTTATCTAAAAAGAGGCAAACGGTGACATTTACAAACAGACAAGAAAGGGTGACAGGGAGAGATCATGGTAAAGATAATATAGAATGGTCCAGACACGGTGAGGCAGACGGCAGCCAACACAACACACCATCACAGTTGGATTGAATAGCAAGATAAGCTTTTTTTTTTTTTTGCTAAGTTACATATCAAGGTTTTCAAAAAATACTGCTGAAAATGCTACAAAAAAAAACTACTACCAGTCTTTAAGATGAAAGCAGCGGACTGCAGTTTTCAAATAGTTTCATTTTCCAAGAAAGACCTTGTCAACAGATCAACTTTGACTTCTGACACAGGAGAAATCAGTCTTCTGCACTTTTTGATACAGGCCACGTCCACAATGAAATTTTTTTTTGTCAAGTTATTAGAAAAAGAAAAGGGTCATAAAAGAGAAATTCTTGAAACTGCTGCCTTGTCTATATCTGCGCCCTATACTATTCTCTTATATTACGTGACATGTGTCTGAACAAGTGTATTTGTGTTTCCCTTTATGACTAAAACATGTATTGAGCTCTATATTGTGTGGATGTGTGAGTATATATGTCACAGTGTATGGCTCTGGAAGCTCCTGTATGTCAATATTTATACATGGATGGAGCATCAGAGATAATCAGAGATAACCCAGATTAAACATGAGGATTGATTTTAAACCTGATCCTATATGAAAGCGCGCACACATACACAAACACACACTAGCAGCTACACACATGACAGAGCAGACAGATACCCACAGTCAAATTACTATGTTTTGAGCAATAAAAGCAACGATTTATATTCAACCTGTGCAACTAGGAGTCAATTTTTCAGTTTTCCATTTTTCAGTTCTCGAAGACGAACACACACACACACACAGACACACACGGGTCATGTCCAAGTCTTTCTCATCATGGTTCTCTGTAGGAAAGCCAGGCTTGGCTGGAGGGGTTTGGTATGGGCAGCTGGATCGTCAGGGGGAGGGGGGTCTGCCTGTAAGTGTGTATGTGTGTGTGTGGGGTAGCACGTGTGTGTGTGTGTGTGTGTGTGTGTGTGTGTGTGAGGGGGGTGTGTGTGCCTGAGGGTGTTTAGTTTTGCCGGATCTGTTGAGTCAAGAGGTTTGAACACGCTCAGTGCCCAGCCGGCCCTCTAACTTCCTGCATGTGTGTGTGTCTGTGTCAACTCATGCATACATGCATCAGTGCATATGTGTGTGTGTGTGTGTGTGTGTGGGGGGGGGGGTTGTGTGTGCGTGTCTAAATGTGCGCTGCATTTGGATGTCTATGTATGCTTGTGTAGTCTGGAGGGTGATGCAGGAGGAGGGGAGGTGGGAATACAGTGGATGGAGGGGGTTGTGGTGCTTGTGTCCCAAATCGACCACCGGAAAATTTGGCATTCCTCCATCTCTCCTCCCCCACACAAAACCAGTGATCCTCCATCCTCATCCCTGTTGTGTTAAACCAAACTCAGCACTGTCTCTTCCTGATTTGCCTTCTAATCCTGCTAAACCTCGGCACTGCACCCACCGTCTATTCATGTGATCTAGAACCACATGTTCACCATCTTTGCGAATGCATTTTTAATGAAGGTTGAAATAAATTACTAAAACGATGACCTAATGGTTAAGAGATGGTTCGGAAGCAAGAACGAGCAACAATATGTTTGTGTGGATGCATGAAGATGTGGATGCTGGCGTTACTACAAATGTGTAAATGAAGAGTTAAGGACAGACAACAGAACATGGATATGAATCTGAATTCACACTGGCTTTATGAGGCTGCCCTCAGCTTTGTTAATTACGGTTCAGTAAAAGGACATGGAGATACAGAATATAGCCTGTAATTAACTTAATAAGATACATTTCAGAGGGAATTGTGTTTAGCAGAGTGAAAATCAGGTCGAGATGAGCCCACCAAACTCATACAAATAGAAAAAAGCATCGACTACTTTACAGACATGAAACTGAATAATTTCCTCAACACATCAGTTCTTTTGACTGAATATTTGTACTCGTACTCAACATTAAGTGAAGGTCATAGGAGTCCAGAGGCCTTCAGGTAGCTACAACATGAATGTACCTTACAGTAGAGACCCAAATTTTGGTGAGAAACAGGGCATAGTTTCATTTTTTGCTTAGTTTTTTGCTAAGTGTTGCTTGTTCTACTTACAGTATCTAGTGTTAGCTGCTTACCAGTCTTGCCAAGAACTTCAGACATTATTGAATTTACAATATCAAAAGGTGTTATAAAACTGACTCTACTTCCTCATAGCAAAGTGGATCTCGGCAAATAAAGGAATGTAGTTTGATTTTGAAATCGTTAACTTTCTTCTACAATGGTAAATAAAAAGCTGCTAATGCTATTGGCTACGTTCGTACTCGTAGCGGGAGCAAGGACTCCTTTAAGGAAAATCCGCTGGCCCACATGTATCACCCCTAAAGCTACATTCCAAAAGGCATCCCGTAATAATGACCGATTACAAAACTCCAACTGCAACCCTAGGATGTAATCCCATAATGCTGCTGAACAACACTGGAATATATGGGTCAGAAGTGGGATTTGATATTTGTCATTTTTGTTGGTCAGCAAAGGGTCAGAGATGGATAAAGGGAAGTCCTCTGTCTACACAAACATAAATCCATGTGTATGCAGATGTCTGTTGTGCTTCTAAGAATAATAATAATAAAAATGGAATTTTAAAAATAAAATAAAATTTCAGTTTTACACAATGAACAGCCCGTTTCTTCAAAATCTCATGTACAGGATGGATCCTGTCTTTTTTAATGCAGCCAATTGTTATTCCCTTGTTTAAAGAAATTTAAAAAATCAGTCAAATAATAATGTTGGTCACTGCAAACATGAGATATTAATGTATGATTCAACAATTATAATGCAACAGTGTAAGTGTTGCATTGGTACTTCTGAATTGGGCTAAATCCAGGGGATGTAATTGGCGTCTTCACTCGTTTTCCTATTTTTACTTTATGTTGGCACAGTTGGTAGCATTCTGTGTCTATCCACCCACACTACCTTGTTCTCATCGGAGATGTGTATAGGCTTAGAGTATGCACCTGCATGTGTATTTATATCCTGTACATGTGTTCCTGGTTTCAGTTATGTTTCCTCAGGTGTGTATTTATTTCTTACCGTCCGCTGAGCAGGAATCCAGCTACCACTGCCAGTAGGACCAGCGCCAGTGTGACGGCCACCGCCACTATCAAAGCCTGAGCGCGCTCACTTGTGGCGGTTACTGCCAAACAAAAGGGGATAAATAAAGAGTTTGACACACACAGTGCAGTGTATGCGCACAGACTAAAAAAAAACACCTGGCATCTGTTGTTGAGGCAGCCTCCAAAAGCAGGTGGGAGTCACAAACAAGCTGAACTTTGTTGTATGTGTAATGCTCTCTCACTCTCTCAGGTGTACTCACAGTAAGGGCTGGTCTGGAATTCAAAACGCCGGCTAAATGCGCCGTAGCCTGCTGAGGTCCTGGCTCGCACCTGCAACACATCACACAGTACACATCACATCAGTATAAAATATCACATAATATGACATATGTTTAAATATATGATTATATTTAAATCAAACAAGTCTTTTATTTAACAGCTAGACTGTAAATTCTTTCACCTCTTTGAAACTCAAACTGTGCAATTTTTTTTAAATCACTCTTACATACCTATTTGGATGTTTTTTTAAATTCCATTATTATTTATCAGTGTATTTTTTATTCATATTTAACCTGGAAGATGTAGACGGAAGAAGGCTTCAGGCCCTCCACCACCATCTCAGTCTCCTTCGATTTTATTATAGTGTAACTGGAGTCTTGCTCCTGTAGTGAGAGAAAGAGAGAGAGGGTTACTGCAATTCAATCGCCTGCTTTACATATGTTTTGGTTTCCTTGATTAGACTGGTTTTGGTGCTGCAGTAATCATTCTGCCACCTTAAGCATCTCTGTGTGTGCTCACATTTTTCGCTATTCTTCTGCACATTTCTGTGGCTTAGCTACCTGTAGCGTGGTACATTGTGTGTGTGTGTCTCTGTGTGTGTGTGTGTGTAAGGATCAGTTTCCCAACTGTAACAACATCAGGTTTAAACGCAGCTAAATGCCCCCTCCATTAGCCAGAGGCCATTAGCTAACCACTGACCACAATCACTGCTCAGCTCTCCTGTATAGCTTTATTCTGACCTTCCCAGAAAAGAAGACATCAGAAGATCAAAGAGAGGAAAGAGGAAGGGCATGAGAACAACAATCTGAATGAAAGCATCACATTTCTCTATCTATTCAATTTCAACTTCGATTATAAAAAACAGCTATATCTCTGTTGCAGAGAGTCGAGTTAGGGGGAACTGATTTAAAAGGCATTTTTCAAACAAGGCAGGTTTGTTTGAAAAATGCTGGAAACATCATACAATAAAAAGGAGTAAAGCAAAAATCCACTGGTCGTTATCATGAAAAATCATCATATTCTTAAATGCACTGAGATTTTCAGCATCTTTGAGTCAGCCCTCTGGTACTAGTCAAAATGTGAAGCAATGGTATTGATGTAGCTTTTCAATACCATTAGATTAAAATAAATCCAAATGGTCATATATGATAACCATCATTATCACAAATAGCATGATTTACAGTTTGTTGACAGTAGGCAAATACAGTGTGGGTTATATATTGTTTACAGGAAACACAAATTGTATGAAAAATCTCTATGGCAAAACAAACAAACACTTTATAGATAGTGTACATGTTTTTTTCTCCTCTACCTTTTCAAAATACTTGATCTCATACTCCAGGATGATACCGTTGGGACGATCGGGCTCGGCCCAGGAAAGGGCAATGCTGCTCTTCTCCGTGTGACCTTTCCTCACCACACTCACTGGGGACGGTGCTGCACACACACATACGCACACAAAGATATAAATACAACACAATGCAGACACTTGCAACCAACTTGAAAAGAAGAAAAAGCTGCAGTTTTGTATGACGCAACACCGTGCAGATCTTTAGCTACAAACTATTTAACATGAACTCCTAATAAACAGTGAATTAGAGGAAAAATGACTGCTGTAAAGTCTGCTGGGTACAGTCAGCATCTATAAGATGATGCCTCTTCCTTTGATGTTTACACGCGAACAGCTAATTGTATTGCTTGCTGTGATTGTTGTACATTATGAAATATTAAAGTAGAGACACATCATCAAGGAAGAAAAAGATGGCAATGTGCAGAGGTGGTTTTCCACATTAGAATTCACACTGTTTGTTAGCATTGGTCTTTGCTGTTGTGTTATTTCTGTAATGCTGGGTAAGGAAAGAAAATAAAATAATAATCTGACATTTTCTGTTATATTTCCCCAGGGTTTCTGGTTTGGAATTCAAGTTTGTTTGTTCCCAAAGTTCCTCTGAGGTTGTTTGGCTTGGTCCACTCAGCTTTACCTCCATAAATCAGACTATTTTTGGTTCAAAGGCAGCTCTGCCTCTGAAAAAATGTCCGTGATATGGCAAAAAGGTGCATCTGCACCTACAGTAATCACACCATTGCTAGACTAGCTAGACATCCATGATCACTCCTTACATCTGACTTTAAGTATTTAGAGTACTAACGTCTACCTACGAATGCAGTGATAAAGCATCAAACAAAAAAGTTCCATACAGATTATATCACATACAGTTAAAATCACTAAATTCTTCATGTTTTGGTTGATGTTTGAAATATTAGCAGATTTCCAAAGCTGCAATACCTCAGTGAAGAAAACTTCATTTGATTTTGTGAAGTTTGTATTTTCATGAAAGGACTTCTTTTATAATTTATTCTGTAAATCATAAAGTCAAGTGAGCTTGGTTGTGTGAGTTTGAATCAATCACCGAACCACCCTGTTGTACCCTGAGCTCTTGGCCCATCTCTCTGAGGGACAGTTGGAGAGTCTCTGACACATAAAGAGCTTTTAACCAGGCAAAATGCTCCCTCAGGCAAGTCTGTGTGTGAGTGTAAGCTTCTACTGTGAATGCTAAACATCGTTTAGGTTTCAATAGCCTCAGCAGAACTCCACAGGGAATAAATCATCGCTACAAACACAGTAACTGTATCCTGAGTGGATGGTCGCACAGAAGTGTTATCTGCAACATCTTAAAAGCCTGAAACCAGAGACTGAATCACTCACACACATATACACACACACACACACACACACACACACACACACACACACGCGCACGCGCACGCACACACGCACACGCACACACACGCACACACACACACACACACACACACACACACACACACACACACACACACACACACACACACACACACACACACAACGCTTAAATGGTATAAAGGCTGGGATGTGATGATAAAAGTGAGCACCCCTTTTCCCAGCAGCTTAACGGGTAACAATACACCAAACTCTAAGTTTAAATCCTCCAAAAATGGCTGCAGTTTGCCATGCTATATTTAATTAAAAGTTTGAGGGTGTCACATGAGGTTCTGGAGATTGTAAAGCTCTCTAGTGTATGAATTCTGGGTTATATAAATGAACTTTATGTGACATTCCACGAGTGAAAAGATGTACATTTGAATGTGGGCCACAGCAATTAAATATTAGAACCAACTGATCTGTTTTTCTAATTAATAGTTGTCCATGCCAGGCACAAACAAAATTGTATACAGTCTACAAGGACAAAAAAAATAAAGAAAATCAGGGAGTGCTAGGTAAGAAACACTGTAACTCTGCTATTCTGTCTCTCAGTCTTGTTTTGTTAGTTATTCTGTACTTGAGGTTTTATTTTGTGACACACTCTAGCTATTTTGCTCTTGTTTTGATCTGGTAACTGTCCCTTTAAGAGAAGTGGATTTTGAGTTTGTTGACACACACTGCCATCTAGTAGCGTAAAACGGGAGCAGGAAGTGAGTTTGTATCGGCAGAGTATAGCCGAGTCTTCCTAACATGTCGTTCCTGTGTGAAGTCTGCTGTTTTCCTCACCTGTTGCGCTTGAGAAGGTCATAATCTGTAAGTTATGATTACGGACGTGTATTCGTGCTTTCATTTCATGTTATTACAGCCGATACGCTATTCTAATCAGTCAAAGCTACGTGTTATGAGTTAGCCTTTTGGTTGCTATTCAATACAGGATCTGTTGCTAACGTTAAGTACGTGAATTGGTTATTTTGCATATTGCAATAGTTTTGAATGTGAAATGTATATTTTTACACTGGAACTGAATGCTCTTTATTTTTCTGTTTCTGTTGTCACAGTTTTACAAGGAAAATGGTACACCAGTAAAGCTCAGAAGAATGCAAGTGACTCACGAGTGGTTACTGAAGCCATTTATGTTTAACTCGCTGCATAAGCTAAAGCACTCAGTTTAGCCGAGGGCAGAAGAGTAAAAAGATTATCTACGCATCGAGTGCATCGTCGGGGCCGGAGACTTTCCACGCCAGTGAAAGCAGACATGTCTACCCACGGAAACACCCCTCCGCTCTCCCAAATGGAAGTCAGGTCAAAGTGCAGCTCAGCTTCATCACGCCGGTCCGCAGCTAGCCTAGCTGCAGCAAAGGCACGAGCCGAGGCTGAAGCCGCCAGCACCAGAGCAGAGTACGCCAAACGCCAAATAGACATGGAGGTCGAAAAGGCACGCATCGAGATGGAGAAGACTCGGTTGGTGGCTACTATGAACGCCCTGAAGCAAGAGGGAGAGGCAAAGGCAGCGCTCGCAGCAGCTAAGGTCTTGGAGGCTGCCTTTCTGACCAAACAGAGTTTGTGGAGCCGCCAGAGAGGTTCCTGCTACAATAGACATGGCTGCCAGCCGCACTCAAGAATATGTAAACACTCACTTCCATAACGACACAACTATGGATGAGGACACAAAGCCTGATAAAAAGTGGGACATAAACAACACCAACAACGTCGGGCCAAGCACGCCAGCAGCAATGGCACATGCATGTGAGTACTCCCCCAGCTCTCCATGTATCAGACACCCCAAGCATCCACCATCCCATTCGTTCAGCCATATCAGAGCAGATTACACCCCAGCTCCATCTTCGCGTCAACAAACTGATGTATCAGACCTTGCTGTGCTCCTCTCACGTCGTGACCTCCTGACAGCGGGACTCACAGTGTTTGATAACAGGCCAGAAACCTACATAGCATGGAGATCTATGTTTCGCAACGCTACTGGAGATTTGACTTGAAATGCTGCGAAGAGCTTGATTTACTTACCAAATGGTGAGCGGTGAGTCTCTCCAGCATGCCCTGAGAATTAGAGCCGTCCACTGAGCAATCCAGAAGCAGGTCTTCAACGGTTTATGGCAAAGACTCGACAGAAATTATGGCTCACCAGAAGCCATCGAAGCTTCTCTGTTCAATCGCCTGGAAAGCTTTCCCAAAGCTGCTCATAAAGACAGTCACCTCCTGCAGGAGCTTGCAGATCTTCTCCAAGAGCTCGAAGCAGCAAAAAATGAAGGGTATCTACCAGGCCTCAGCTTTCTCGACACTTCAAGAGGAATAAACCCAATTGTGGAAAAGCTCCCAAGTGGCCTGCAGGAGGCGTGGGTCAGAGAAGGTTAGATATAAGAAAGATCATAAAGCTCACTACCGCCTTTCTCCTATTTTGTACAGTTTGTGAACAACCATGCTGAAATGAGGACAGACCCCAGCTTTATTCTGCAAAACTGCGGCACTGCACACATGAAAACAGAAAGGCTGCTGGTGAGACAAACACGCTTCAAAGTTCCCGTCACAACGAACAAAACACAGGTCGGTGCAACTAACAAAGAACCTCCCTCTCTTGACCCTAATAAACAGTGTCCAGTACACAAGAAGCCACATTCACTCACCAAATGTAGAGGGTTTAGAATGAAGACACTAGATGAGAGGAGGGGCCTACTAAAGGAGCTGTCAATCTGCTACAAGTGTCTCTCATCATCAACAGAACACAGGGCAAAAAACTGTAGAGCTGTTATTCACTGTGTAGAGTGCAACAGTGATTCAACATTTCCGCCATGCATGCTGGGCCACCCCCGTGGGCAGATGCAGGCCCTGACAACCTACCAGGGGCTCATGGCGGGAGCCGGATACCCTAAGCCCCACAGTGACCACATCCAGCTGTACTGAGGTGTGTGAGACAAGGACTACAGGGAAAAAAATAAAAGTAAAGTCTTGTTCAAAAATTTGCCTGGTATAATGTGTACCCCTGCTCAGCCCCCCATGAGAAAAGAAAAGTGTACGCAAATCTTAGATGATCAGAGTAACGCGTTCATTGGCCCGCTCCACCTTTTTTGATATGTTCAACCTACACAGTGAAGCCCTCCCATACACAATGAAAACATGCTCTGGAAACAGTGAACACACTAGGGCGCAGAGCTCACGGCTTTGCCATCGAGGGCATAAACAGAAAAGTGTCAATGTCACTACCCATACTTACAGAATTGTAATCAGATCCCAGACAACAGGAGTGAGATACCCACTCCTGAAGCTGCAGCTGCGCATCCTCACCTATCTCATGTAGCCACACAAATACCACCCCTTGATCCATCAGCCGACATCCTTCTCCTGCTGGGCCGAGATGTGATTCAGGCTCACAAGGTTCGCCGCCAGATAAACGGCCCAAACGAAGCACCTTACGCCCAACAGCTCGATCTCGGCTGGGTAATTATCGGAGATGTCTGCCTTTCAGGAGCACACAGACCCACAGTAAATTCCTACAAGACAAACATACTTGACAATGGCCGCCCCAGTTTTCTAGTTCCCTGTGAAAGCAGAATCTACACCAAGGGAAGGTTCACAGAAGACAAGCCTTTTTTGTGACAGCACGCAACCCCAAGATGAGCTGAGCAAATACATCTTTGAACAAACAGCAAATGATGACAAACTGGCACTCTCTGCAGAAGATGAGTCGTTTCTGAATGTTTATGCACAATGGGTTTGCTAAAGATGATGCAAATAACTGGGTGGCTCCCCTGCCGTTTCGTCATCCACGACAACGCTTACCTAACAACAGAGAGCAGGCTCTCAACCGCCTCATGTCACTACGCAAGACATTAAAGAGAAAAGCCAGAGATGAAAGGGCACTACGTGGAGTTTATGAAAAAAACATTCAACAAAGGACATTGCAGAAAGGGCTCCTCCGCTCAAACCCCACCAAGAATGTTGGTATCTCCCAAGCTTCGGGATTTACCATCCACAAAAACCAGGTAAAATCAGAATTGTCTTCGATTCAAGTGCTCAGTGTGGAAATGTGTCTCTCAATCAAGTGCTACTTAAAGGCCCAGATCTTAACAACAGTCTTGTAGGTGTGCTTGTCCGTTTCAGAGGCGAACCATATGCGGTTGATGGCTGACGTGGAGCAGATGTTTCACAACTTTATGGTCAGGGAAGACCATCGTGATTATCTGCGCTTTTTGTGGTTCCGCGATCACGACCTGGATGGAGAAGTGGACGAGTTTCGAATGGACAGTTCATGTGTTTGGAAACTGTCCATCCCCCTCAGTTGCCATTTATGGACTCAAGAGAACTGCTGTGGAGGGAGAGAGGGAGTACTGGCAGCGAGGTGAGGGGAGTTTATTGAGCGCCATTTTTTACGTAGATGATGGGCTAAAGTCGTTCGCCTCTGAGCATGAGGCAATCGACGTCCTGTGCAGAGCACAAAAAATGCTGGCTCAGTCTAACATCCGTCTCCACAAGATCTCGTCTAACAGTCCTGTAGTCACTAGTGCGTTCCCAGGTGAAGATCTAGCTACAGGTCTGCAGGGACTCGAGCTTGGACAGCATGCCCTCCCATGCAACGCAGCCTCGGACTGGCTGGAACTTGTCCACAGACCAGTTTTCATTTCAAGTGGAAATAAGTGACAAGCCCTTCACTAAACGTGGCGTACTATCGGTCATCAACAGTTTGTATGACCCACTTGGGTTCGCTGTGCCAGTCAGCATTGAGGGACGCTCCATTTTGAGAGAGATCTCCAAGGATATCAGTGAGTGGGATACTCCGCTACCAAAGGAAACAGGACAAGTTGGCAACAGTGGAAAGACTCTCTAAAGCACCTAGAACAGCTCAAGGTCTCCCGTATGTATACATCCATCTCACTGTCCAAAGCAAAAAGAAAAGAAATGCATGTTTTTTGTGATGCATCCACAAAGGCAGTCGGGGCAGTTGCCTATCTGAAAACTTACAGCTGCTGATGGGACACAGGGACGGGGGCTTTCTCATGGGGCAAAGCTAGACTGGCTCCGAAACCAGACATTACCATTCCAGGTTAGAGCTCTGTGCTGCCGTGCTGGCTGTAGAAGTTGCAGACATAGTCCAAGCAGAGCTTGATGCTACATTTTGATGAAGTAAACTTCTACACAGACTCCAAAGTAGTGCTGGCTACATTTTCAACGAAAAGAGACGCTTTTATGTGTATGTACACAACCGTGTGGAACGCATCAGGCGCTCCACTCAGGACCCACCAATGGCATTATGTGCCCACACATTTAAACCCAGCCGACCACGCCACACGTGGACTGCCTGCTGACCGTCTTTCCAGCTCTACATGGCTCAGCGGGGCCTCCCTTCCTTACTGACTCAGGCCAAGTAAAATACTGGAAGCGCCCTTTGAGCTCATCAGCCCCGAACAAGACACTGAACTGCGTCCAGAGGTTGTGTCTTGTGCTACCGCCCTGTCAAAAGGAACGCTCGGAGCTGCAAGGTTTGAAAGATTCTCTAGCTGGAGTCGTCTGTTAAAGGCCATCGCCAGGCTACTCCACATAGTCACATCCTTTAAAGCTGCACCCGAGAGCGCATGCCATGGATGGCACAAGTGTGACAAGAACATCACTGAAAGAACAACTCCAGCAGGCCAAAGCCATCATCATTCGTGGCAGTTCAAAGTGAGGTGTATGCAGATGACATCAGGCACATAGGAACGTGGTGAGTCTGTTCCCAAACAAAGCCCACTTAGCAAACTGAATCCAATCATGGACACTAACATGATTCTCCGGGTGGGAGGTCGGCTAACAAAAGCTAAACCTCACAGCACATGAAACACACCCCCATACTCATCCCCAGTAAACACCACGTTAACTCAGCTCATAATCACGCACTTTCATTCTCAAGTACGCCACCAGGGCAGACACTTTTCTGAAGGCGCAATCAGAGCTGCAGGTTTCTGGATAGTGGGTGGGGAAAAGAGCCATCAGCAGTGTTATCTTTTAACTGCGTTACATGTCGCAGATTAAGAGGCAAACGACAAGAACAGATCATGTCAGATCTGCCAGAGGACAGAATGTGCACAGACCCTCCTTTTACATGTGTAGGCCTTGATGTTTTTGGGCCCATGGCCCGTCACAGTCAGAAAAACACGTGGAAGTCAAGCAGAAGAAGCTAGAGGTGGGCTGTAATCTTCACATGTATGAGTATTCGTGCCATACACATTGAAGTAATAGAGTCAATGGACACTTCGTCGTTTATTAATGCACTGCGACGTTTTCTTTGCCATCAGGGGTGCTGCCAAGCTGCTCAGATCAGACTGTGGTACAAATTTTGTGAGCGCTTGCAGAGAACTTCAAATTGACAAGAGGGGTCTGTCACAATGACAAAATCAATACCTACCTCGGAGATAGTGGTTTGTGAGTGGCATTTTAATCCTCCACATGCCTCCCACATGGCTGGATCATGGGAGCGCATGATCGCGTCAGTCGGCGGATTCTAGATGCAATGCTGCTACAACATGGAAAGGCCAAGCTCACACATGAGGTGTTAGTGGACATTCATGTCGGAAGTCTCTGCTATAGTTAATGCAAGGCCACTCACAACAGTTTCACTGATTCAGAACACCCTGAGATTCTCACTCCTGCCATGCTGCTTCACGCAGAAAGTTGCCATGCCTGTATTCCCCCCAGGTCACTTTGACGACCGTGACCTGTTTAGAGCACAATGGAGACGTGTGTAACAGTACCTGGCCAATGTCTTCTGGGGACGATGGAAGAGGGAATACCTCAGTGGACTACAACCTCGTCGCAAGTGGAGAACACCCAAACCCAAACCTACAAATAGGAGATGTCGTCCTACTTAAAGATGGGCAAGAGAATAGGAAACGACTGGCCTCTTGGCGTTGTTGCAAAGACCTTTCCTAGCCAGGATGGAAGAGTGAGGAAGATCCAAGTCAAGATAGTCCGCAACGGCGAACAGAGACTGTACTTGAGACCTATCAGTGAAGTCATCCTGCTTGGTAGCGAAGGACCACACCTGAAAGACATGTCCTTTGAAAACAGTGGGTGTGGGTTAGATGTGACATCCTACTGATGTCAGACGGGAGTATTCTGTCTCTCAGTCTTGTTTTGTTAGTTATTCTGTACTTGAGGTTTTATTTTGTGACACCACTCTAGCTATTTTGCTCTTGTTTTTGATCTGGTAACTGTCCTTAAGAGAAGTGGATTTTGAGTTTGTTGACACACACTGCCATCTAGTAGCGTAAAACGGGAGCAGGAAGTGAGTTTGTATCGGCAGAGTATAGCCGAGTCTTCCTAACATGTCGTTCCTGTGTGAAGTCTGCTGTTTTCCTCACCTGTTGCGCTTGAGAAGGTCATAATCTGTAAGTTATGATTACGGACGTGTATTCGTGCTTTCATTTCATGTTATTACAGCCGATACGCTATTCTAATCAGTCAAAGCTACGTGTTATGAGTTAGCCTTTTGGTTGCTATTCAATACAGGATCTGTTGCTAACGTTAAGTACGTGAATTGGTTATTTTGCATATTGCAATAGTTTTGAATGTGAAATGTATATTTTTACACTGGAACTGAATGCTCTTTATTCTGTTTCTGTTGTCACAGTTTTACAAGGAAAATGGTACACCAGTAAAGCTCAGAAGAATGCAAGTGACTCACGAGTGGTTACTGAAGCCATTTATGTTTAACTCGCTGCATAAGCTAAAGCACTCAGTTTAGCCGAGGGCAGAAGATCTGCTGTTTCCATACATTTAACACAGGAGTCATTTGCTAATTTCCAACCGTTACTTCCCAGCCTCGACACTCTCTTTTCACCAAACATCACAGTCTCAAAACGTCCATACATGTATATATATAAGTATGACACCCAAAGTGGCACCCTTCACATCCCTTAACATTAGTTAACAATGCAACACCTTTTAGTGCCACATCTCAGCTGATGAGACTAAACAAACAAGTCTTTTAAAAATCTGACAGGTCTGAGAAACGCTGAGAGAGAATGGGAGGTGATGGAGAGGAGGGAAGGGGGTGTTGAAAGAAGAGGAGGTGGGGACTGAAAACAAGCGGATGGGTTGATAAAAATGGGAAAAAAAGTGAGATCAAATATGAGAGAGAAGGGGAGACATGGTGAAGGAGTGTAGACGGGGACCCAGCAACACTTTCATTTTAGGAACAGCGCCGTTCCTGGTTTTAAACACTTCCCGAGTGTGTTAAATCTGCTAATGAACACATATGTAACAGTAACACAGAGCACAGATGAGCATAAATGCCTGATAATGTACACTGCTTTGCCCGATTTGTCCACTGATCACAAAGGAGACAGAGAAGACAGAGTTGTTTAGCAGACGAGTGAGGCCCTTCAGTGTAGAGACCGCGGCCTCAGATAAGACCAATGCTCTCACTGTGTTGAACATAAGCTCCTCAGACCTCTATCTGTCGGAACCATCACCAAAATCAATACACGCCTTCAACTATCTGGTTTATTATCCTTTAACCACCCTCGGAGAATAACAGAGTTAGACCATGATGTAAGAGGAGGCAGAGAAAGGGAGGGAGAGAGAGAGAAAAGAGAGAGGAGGCAGATGGAGAGAAAGACGGCTATATTAAGGTTGTAAACTAGCAAAGCTTTTCCCATTTCTTTTGTTTGCAACTCATCATCCAGACCTGCCAGCTCTATTAACTGTCATTCTCAGCCTGTCCGACACTTTCAACAAGTGACAGTCGTTTGGCAGCCTATCAAGGACCAACATACAGTACAGTACAGCGTGATGCGTTCCTATCAGTTGAACAAACTCATATTTCAGTTTAGTTCATAAAAGCCGTGACAGGGAGAGTGTTGAAAGTACAGGGCGTCTCCATATACGGCCAAAGGCTATAGGGCGTGGACCGGGAACATGTCCAGCTGGGGATCTCTGTTGTTGCAGCACGTCTGCACTACATCTGTCTTCTCACTGATAAAGCTATAAAATTAATAATAAAATACCTATAAAACAAAAGACTTCAATCAGGTGGAGGGGAATCTTCTTATAATATAATTTCACTCTGGTCACCAGGGACAACATGATTGCTGCTCTTGTTGGGAATAAGGAAGAAGTCCTGTGCTTTTTGTTGTTTTCTTTTGCTGAACACCTGCTAAGTTGCAGTGCTCTTCATTCTTCTACATGACATATTGATGTTTCTTCTCACAGCTATCCAGGACTGTGAAACATCAACATCCTTTAACCCAAGGCCATTGACTGACACACTCAAAACATAAGATGTCACCAAACCCAAAAAATGAAGTCAACCACTTCCTGCCTTATTGTGCTCCATGATAACCTTCACATCTGTATCCTCTCTGCTCTGATCCACTATACATCCTTCCCTATTAGCTTCAGTGCCATTCGGGTCCAGTGTCTGAGCATAAAATAAAAGTAAGACCCACAGCCTGAGCGCCAGACTGTGCACTTTACCACCCACAATGTAATGTAGTACGATTCATTTGATTAATAGCCAACAACAGCTAAAAAAAAAACAATGTGTGGGAGCATTTAGTGTGTCGTTACCTCGCAGCGCTCCCACACTGTGAGCAACATTTAAAAAAACCCACAACTAAACGACCAGGAATATAGACATAATAGAGCTGAGCGACCACAGAAACACATTTAATGAGTGTATTTTCATAAAGCTTGGGCTGGATGTTATGGTTATTGACCAATAATTATCAATTCAAGCCCTCGCAGTGGTAAACCAGGAAATATTTAAAACATAGATGCCTTTGGACTGAAGGAAAGGCTCTGTAGTCAGTTTGGTGATTTATTTTTAATTTTTGAATGCATTTCTTCAATTTCATAGTGGTTTCTAGCGAGCCATCTCATCAAAATTATATGCACTGGAGTGAAAGGCAACATCAAAGCGGTGTAAAATACATGACTTGCTGTTTTAAGAACTGTTGCTGCACCAGACGCCGAGCGCTTTTGAACGCCCAGCCTTCTCTCAGCCTTCCCTCTTTCTTTTACCTATCACAACCTCTGCATCGTTTCTCTTCCACAGTTTGTCTTCTCTACCTCCTGTCCTGTTGTTCCGTCGTTCCCTTTCCTCCTTCTCGCCTGCCTTTCACCCTTTCCTCCTCACGAGTACCAACACTTCATTATTCAGCGGGGCTTCACAGGGACACTGTGAAATCACCTTTTTCACGGATCCCTTATCAAGTGTGACACTTCCCACACATCAAACGGCAGATCCTCTGACTCTTTCTCTCTGTCTCCGTCTATCTGAGCGTCCCCGTTGCCCCCGTCTCTCTGTACTTTTGTCTCGGTACCTCTTTGCCTTTTTTTTTTAACCCTCACAAGCAACCACATGGTCATAATACGCAGTCATGCACAACACAACACGTAAAAAGGCAAAAACAAAGATGCTTTCAATGCTGATCAAAGTCCCTATTGGGTAATTACATCTGCAATGCAGAGGCGAGTCCGGATCAGAGCATGTTAAGCCGCTCCTTACAATTATAGCTTCAGGATTATTGTTAAAATGATTATTCTCATCGCTTTGTTTCGATTTACATATATGACCTGCAGTGGTCTAAGTTCTCCCCACGCTGCAGTGAACACAACCTGATGGGAGAAACAGTCACATCAAGTAAATTAAGTTTGGTCTAAGTGCCACATCAAATAAACAGTGGTTGGTTAAATGTTGCATAAAGAAGCTGCAGCTTAGGGCCTCTTAGAGCAGCGGTTCCCAAACTTCTTGCACAAGGAGTCCTTAAAATGAAGCAACTGTCTCATCAAACCTGTTGTGACATGTTTCATATGTCAGTGATTAACAGAGTGTGCTCCTGTTCTCACATTATTTCAGCCAAAAAGAGTTTTGGAGGCCTAAAGAGAGAGATAACTATCAAGTGCTGGAAAGATTTGGGAAAAAATAGCAAACAATAAATTGACAGTATTTTTCCTTCGTTGTGTGAGCGAATGCTTCATACTTTATAGAAATACCCTAATTACTTTAATTAAAGCATAGACTTTTATTGATGAAACATTTAGATTTGTTTAAATGCCTATTGAAATCTTCAGGATCTTCTTTAATTTGAATTGAAGATAACAAAGATTTACAGTCTTGCAGCTGTGGTTACATACTGAACTACTTCACTGCATGTCCTTGTGTATATATTGTATACAATATTTAGAGTTCACTGCGATGACTGTAATTTGAATATTTAACACATTTGAATGTGAGCACTCATGCTGGCACATATGTGCTGAAATCTGTACTCCAGACGTATTGAACAGCTAACCATCACTACTCTTCCATCTGCTTCACAACTTGTAAATCCTCCAAGAATTACCATTAGTTTTCCTGTCACATTTTTTTCCCCCCACTGAATTGATGCATTGGCTTCAAGTCTTTAATGACTACAGGCGGAGAGGAGGTCATGTGGATGTTTGTCCTGGTTGTTGATCAACATTTTCTAGCCTAATCATCACCTCCATGATTAAGCTGTAAATGTATCATCCTGATGGTTCATATTAGAAATCTACTACATCTATCGTGTCTTAGTCCATCTTGGAGGAGGGAATCCTCTTTAGTTGCTCTTGAGTTTTTTTCCCCCAATGTTTTACCCTGTTTAAGGATTTTGAATTCAGGGTAAATTTGGGATCTGTGTTATAAATGTAATCTGATTTGCTGCTCTAGATGAGTCATACATTTTTCAAGAAAACTCAAGTGATTTTAGAGATAAATGAAAAAGAGAAAGACAAATTGACCCCACTACCCCCCCCCTCCCTTAATTAAGCCATTTAAAGTCATCAGTAGCTCATCTGCAGAATTCAAATTAGTCAGAAATAAATGAAGCTATTAACTAAGCATGCTGCTTAAAAGTTGCTTTTACAGTCAATGCTCCAACATCCTGTTTAAAGCAGAAGTAAGTGGTCCGGTCGTTTTCGCTAATGCTGCGTTCCAGGCAGGCTTTTGGAATCGTAAATTACAGCTTCAAGTCACAACTTACGACTTTGTAGCGTTCCAGGCAACCCACTCGTGTTTCTCCGACCTGTTTTACCGGTGAAAGTCACTATAACGGCCACTCGTAACTTCCGACCGGTGAACTCGTACCAGATCGAACTGGTACGACTTCACGGTCGGAAAAATACGAGTTTCCTTGAACGCACCATAACAGTCCTCGTCGCTACGTCGCCACATTCACGGCATCCCTTGGCTGCACACACAGCCCTGCATGCCGTTCTCTCTCCTCATTGGATAAAAACTGTAGGATACGAGAAATGTTTTCTCCTCGGCTCAGAGCAGAGCAGAGTGACTGACAGACCCGTGTTTCAGACCAAACACTCTATGTAAGTGATTGCTGTTGGAAGATATAACTATTTAAGACTTATATTAACACAAATATATCACTTACTTCTGCTTTAATAAATCTTATATCTCTTTTTTTAAATTCTACATTGTGTGGATTTGATTGATTTAACCCTAACATGTGCCACAATTGTGAGTTAAAATAAAAACATGCCCTCGTGCAGCGCATGCCACATCCATGCCAAAGAGCAGTGCATTTTTATCTGCCTGCGCCTCTGCCAGTCTTGTGTAATCTATCGTAATCCCTAATCTCCACTTGGTCCAGTGACTGTCTAATTTTAATCCAGCTACAACTCCAATAAACTGAATGTGAGTTGTGTAGTCTGGTGTAATCCACTCAGTCTGCTGACAGCAACAGTGACAACACAATTGAACGACCGTCAGCAACTGTCAGACAACCATCTGCCTCTCTCTCTCTCTCTCTTTTTGCCTGCCTTTCTCTCCCCTACACAAACAGTACCCGTACTATTACTACTCCTACTGTAGTACTACGACGACTTCCCACTATTCCTTGACTGCCAGTGAACCATCTGTTCAACAAAATCAGAACAAACGCACTCCTTCAAAACTGTTTTTCCTCTAGCTTTCCCTCCAGATGGAAGCCTTGGGGAGGACTGCATTAATCTCAATTTTTTTTCTCATTTCATTAAACTGTGCGCTACCCATTTCATTACAAGCAAATAAAATAAAACTACACAAGCACATACCTCCTGTAAAATATAGACATGGGCTCCCACAGCAGATATGAACCCTAATCTCCATTTAAAGAGAAGCTAACAAAGCATCCCATATTTACAGCTATGGTCTGTAGTGGGCTCTTTCATTGTCCAATATTAGAGTGGTCTTTTATGTTTGGCCACTGTGAGGCTCACTTTGGTGCTGCTGGTTTAGTGCCACGGTCAAGTATAATCATAGTTTCTCACACAGAACAGCTACAAGTGCAAAAAAAGACAGAAAAAGCTTTTTATTTCTTTTTCTGTTTCTTCTTCTTAGTAAAATATTAAGTATAAATAGTCAAATATAAAACCACAAAAATCTAAATGCAAACTTGTATGTTTTCAGCCTGACTCATCACCAATTAGCATGCAGAACACCTGCTACCACACAAGACATCCGTCACACATCAGCCTGAAAATCAAGAGCTTTCTTTGTGCCACAGATTCCTGCAAAATTTCTGGAAATCTTGTTGATGAAGAGTACAATCTAATTGGGGCGACCTAAAAAAACAAACATTTTTTTTACTGAGCAATGCTCCTTAATACAGCCATACAATCTGATCATCTGGTGTCTTTTCTATAAAACCCAAATATCCGCGCCTGGTGTCTAGGGTGCAGGTTGGTCTGTGGCTGTTTCAATAAGGAGGAAAAAAAACAGTTGTGACAAAATGGTGATGATTCTGTTGGGAAATTCAGAATAGGCTTGGGTAGTATAAGGGGAAAAACAGCAGTGACAGGACAGCTGTGGGGCTGATTGGAGCACACATAGGGAGGCTGATTGTTAAAAAAAAGAAAGAAAGAGAGAAACTGAAGCGTATTGTCGTTTTTGTGACAGATCTGGTGCAACATACCTGCCTGATTGGTTGTCACATTAAGTGACACATACTGCTTGGCGTGGTCTTTGGCCAGCTCTGACACCCCGTTGACAGCCTCCAGCAGGAAGCTGTAGTTGGTGTGCGACTGGAGGTCGGCCACCATCACTGAGGTGTTTGACAGGCCGACGCGGCGTGGCAGGAAACGCACATTGGGGCCACATTCTTCCAAGCCCCTTCCGTCTGGTAAAACCTGTCGGCACAGGATGTTGTAGCGCACATCCTTCCTGCCGCCCGTCTCCATGGGGACGGACCACTCCAAGAAGACGCTGGTCTCGTTGACATTGGAGATGGCGTTACGTGGACCAGAAGGAGGGCCTGAAAGAGATGGAGATTAAATGAAGAAAAACAAATACATGTAGTGATGACATTGAGGAATTTGGTGAATAATAAAAGAGATATCCTCACGTGTGCAGGCCATATTTGAAGGGTCTGAGTCTATCTTGTAGTATCCATCCTCACAGCTGCAAGAAGTGGCTCCCATCTGCCTGGCCACGCTGTGAGGGGGGCATTTACTGCAGGCCACAGACTCCAGCAGCGAGCGGTAAAATCCCACTTTGCAGACTGAACGGAGGGGAGGAGAGCGTGGATGGGGGTTGGATAGAGAAGAGATGAGATGATAAGAGTCGACGTAGAAAGAGGAAAGGGAAGGGGGTCATGAAAAGGGAGGTAAAAAAAAGTGGGGGAGAGAGAAAGCAGGACAGCATGGTTACTTCCCTTAAAAAAAAAAAAAGGAGGTCAACATCACAGCGGTAGAAAAATTTCCCTGGGCGGTTGTGGTTGTTTTGAGGTTCCTCATCAGAGATACGACTGTAGAGTTGGAATTAAAAGAAATATTTGCTGCCTAGTTTTTGTCGCACATTTGTATTTTTCTCTTGCTTCTTTTGAAGTCTGATTTCTTCTTTTATCCCTCTTGGGATTATTTCTTTTATCCAACCAGTACAACCCTGCTCTCTTTTTAGTGTTTCCTTATCTCAGCCAAAGGAATAAAAAAACAAAAGCAAAAAAAAAAAAACTTCTTCCTGTTTTGGGGTTTTCCTTCTTATTCATACACAGTCTTCAAGTCATTTCAGTGATCTGTAACCAGCACCTGATTGAGAGTTTGCACTTGTATCCATACAAGATTGTACCTGCATAGCGACATATGTGCATCACCATATACAAACAAATACATAAAACAACCACAGAGATGGACGCAATCTGTCTTTCACACACACACAAACACAGACTCGGATGGCTGATCTAAGTGGGGCAGGTAGACAGGAGGGTGACGCACTCGGAATGTTAACGCCGGGAACACATCAACAACCTCTGTCGCCATGGTTGCGCCCCCAAGCCAACCAATCACTTACTTATCACAGCATCATTTTCGTCCTGCATTTGCTGTTGCACTCAGACAGATACAAACCGACACATGCAATAGGGGATAATGGGATATTGGACTTTTGATAAGCACAGATCCATAGAGTGTCGAGTCCTAGGACAAATTTGTGTTTCATTTATTGTTAAGGAGATGACAGGTGAGGAGAGAAATAATGGATAAGAGGGGAACGAGGCAAGGATGCCAGAGAGTAGACAACAAAAGAAAGAAGCTGTGTTATGTCTGTGTTTGTCCTCTAAGGGTTCCAAGGTTTCCGCCAACTGTTTCCTACCATTGCTGCGGTAAATCCCATTCCAAACTGCAGCTGTGATTAAGACCCACATAATTAAACTTTAGGTAAGAGGACAGGGGGATGAAGAACAGGGATAGAGAAAAATATGGGATGGTAAAAAAAAAGAAAAGAAAAGAAGATAAGATGGGAGAAGGAGAGAAAGCAAAGTTTCCGAGGCGAGATGTGGGGAGAGGACGAAACAAAGGGAGAGAAAGGAGGGGAAGATTTTACGCGTGTGTGTGTGTGTTATGCGTTTGTGTGTGTTTCAGGCATTAGGCGGCGGTGGCTCTGATTCACCTTGACGGAACCTTGGCCCGTTGTCATGGAACATTAGGTCTGAAAAATTCTCCCTCTGCCCTGGATCGCTCTGTGTCTCACCTCTGCTTCACACACACACACAGACACACACAGACACGCACAGGAAGCTGCACATGAACACACTTGGCATGTAGGATGCCACACAATTATGCCACCTAATTATGAGTTGAGGCTCAAGACATTGCTTTTGAGGCATCCATGAATCTGGCCTAGTTTTGACTGAGTAGACTAAAACATCTGATGACATAATTCATGCTCAGCAGAGCACAGACACTAATGTATGCCTTTAGGGTTTATTTTATTCAGAGGTGACAAGACGGTAAAAAATGCTTTTATTCCACTGTTTCAATTTGTTGGTTCATTTTTATTATGAGTGGATACATGCAGAAATTAGGATCCACATTGATGTTTGCTAACTGTAACCAATGTTTTGTAATGAATTCCCAATGGCTGCATTGTACCCGTTGCAGACTATAACGATGCACTCGTACCTTATCACACTCTACATGTGGGTTCAGCATTCAGGGCAGTAGGACACACCTGATCCTTTGTCTGCTTCACACATACAGACGCACACACACACACGCATGCACATTTTCTGGTTGCATTCAGATTTATTGCCGTTGTCTGGCGTCTAGCTCTCCTTGTCTTCATCCTCCAAACCCCCACGGCCAAATCAATAAAAATGGGGTGGCAGCTCATTTCACATATACAGACACACATGCACACACGCACACAGTGAAGTATAGCAGAGAGCGGCAGAGAGGCGAGAAGAAGTATTGGCGAATAAAAAACTGCTTTGAGTGTATTAATAACTTCAGATAGTACATTCAGATATCGTGCCATTGTAACTGTAATTGCTTTTATTTTTTTTCTATCTATCTTTTTATTTTTGGTGCTGAGCTCTCTACCGCCTGGTGCGTCTCTGCTGCACTCCCCAAAGATCACCCGTCAATCAAACAGTATGGTGTGGGCACAGTGTGGTACTATAATGGCTCCTTACTTAGATTTCCTGTTGATCAAGTTTTGGGTTTGTATATATATTTTTTGTGTTATTTGCACGTTGGCCACAGACACTGCCAACTGTCAGTGCTGCACTACTCTAGCTTTTCTGTTTACTCCACACAAACTTGGAACACATCAGATACTGTTCACTCACTAAATGGGGATTTTTTTGAAAGGGAAAGGGCATTTTCTGGCATTTGGAATATGTAAAATAAAACATAATTTATTAGAGCTGGAAAAATCTTGCTGTAACATTGGTAGCGATACAGAGAATGAGCAACAAACAGACATTTGCATAGGCATTAGCTGAAAATGTGGTGTCAAAGATTAGATGAGGCGTTTTGATTCAATTAAAATAATGCATAGGAATGTCTCCCCCCTGGAAGTTGCAAATGATTATGAAAATGATATAAACATTTGCAATTAAAATGTGCAAATTGGTGCGAACGAAGAAAAAAAGCCACTTTAATGAAAGTAAATTCCAGTTGACTAATAAGCACCAACGGAGTAGATGGAAAGGTGTTTATCATTGTTAATTCTAGCTCATTTCCATCTAGGGTAAATAGATTATCCATGCTCCATGCGCTACATGCATGCTCAACAGGCAAAGTGAACACGGAGAACATGTGTGGAAATTAGCTACATGCATGTATTGTAAGATATGGCATGGCAGCATGAGTGAAAATGACTACTTAGTTGTATCATGTTGCGTTTTTGACTGTTGTTGCCTAATTATGTGTCTAAGGATATTACCGCAAGCAAGCAAAAGGGGGCATGAAGGTCACTGCAGCCAGTAAAAGGCTGAAACTGGGATAAAGCGATTAAAATGTCACAGAGAGGAAATAAGAACATGTGTGTTCAGTGTGGGGATCCAAGAGCAAACCACAACTTGAGGGCAGCCTGTAAGTCCGATGTGGTATGGCTGTCGGGACCAAAATGAAGAAGCATGTTGGCTGAATGTCATTTAAATGCCAACCGAATTATAGACATGGGAATTAGTGATTGTTGCTTTAATTTGAACTTTATTACCACAGTGAAGCTAGACCTATTTGAGGATATTATACAGCCAAAACATTTAAGCTAGTTTTAATGTTCTGGATTGATATTGCTATATTGATATGATATTGGCCATGTTAGTGGTATGGGTCATGTGGTGGTGATATTCCATCGTGTTTAATTAAATGTTAGCATGCTAAAATGCTAAACCAAAGAGGGAACATGATAAGTATCACCTGCTAAACATGTTTTATTGAGTCACTCGGAGTATGTTAGCATAAAAATGTCAGCATTTAGCTTCAAGTCCAGCCTGCAGAGCTGCTAGCAAGGTTGTAGATTCTTAGTCTTATTTCAAGATTAAACAATGAACAGGCTGTCAGTCATATAAACTGTAAATATGATCAAATAACCGCTCTCGATGGACAATTTCCAAATTTCATGCAAATTCATGCAAAACCATCAATCTGAATGTTTTGGCCAAGGGTGAGCTTTAACTGCTACCAAACACTACAACTTTTAATCACACACAGATATCCTCACTTAATGACATTATACAAGTTATTTTTAAACATACCGGTAGTAATTCATATTCAGTGTATAATTTCTAGATTTAATTTAAAAATCATTCTTCGTCATTAGTCTCATTAGATGCTCTCCAAAGAAGGACGGGTGTGCGGTTAGATCTGTGGATCAGGTGCTTCAATGGTTTAATTGTCTTGAAGGGGCACACCCACTCATGAATACGTCGTTATAACCGATTGCACACACACATACACACACACACACACACACACACACACACAGACACTCAACCACACACACATACTTCCTGTGGCGAGATTAGTTATGGTCATGGCTGGCTGACTGAAAGGGCTCATTCCTCATTGTGAATGCAACATGAATAGACGGCGTTGGTGGTATTAGAAAGAGAGTGTGTGTGTGTGTGTGTGTGTGTGTGGGTGTCTGTGTGAGTGTGTACGTGTGTTGCCCTTGGGCGAGCTGTCTTTCTGATGCCACGCAGCTCTTAATGCACAGCACAAAGGGTAAAAGGTAATTAATATGCAATACACACCAATGTGCCCGTATGCAATTGTGTGTGTGCATTTGTGTGTGAGGTTAATACGTAATTAATATGCATCACACACTGGCATCCCAGGCAATTAAGGATCCAGCGGTGTCCGCTGATGCTTCTTAACGAGCGTCCTCTTTAATTGGAAACATTTCACTGTAAACATGTTGATTTATATGACTGGCTGTCGTTTGGTGGGATTAAAGGCAGTAAGCGATTAAGGCAGAGTGGGAGATTCACACTTGTCTGGGGGGTGGGGGTAACCGCCACATAGGAGAACAACAAGAGGACACTGAGACTAGAGACAGTATGGATCCAAATATCGAAATGCATTCCCACTTTTGTTTAATAAGATTCTCTCAAAACTCATAGATCAATAATCATTTATCACAAAAATTCAGACAGACACACTATTAGAGCTCTTAGAAAATCACAAACAACTCTTTGCACAGCTACATTTGCACAGTTTTTCTTCCATTGCACAGATTATGCATATTTAATTTGGTACATTTTTTTCTATGTATTCTATTTCAGTATTTTATCTCGTAACATACATGATTTTATATGGATGTATATATTTTTTCATATCTCTGTTTTATTTTGCTCTACTAATGTATGCCCTATATGTATGTCTGCGCTACTGGACACTAGAATTTCCCTTGGGATCAATAAAGTATCTCTAAGTCTCTGACAGCCGTCACTATCAGTTGTTTAGCTGACCAAATGCTGTGTGAATTGGGTTTTAAGGTGCAGACACTGAAAACTAGAAGATGTAATGGAAACTTAAAATGGAGTACTTTAACATTGTGGTGTTGTTCTACTACTCTAAGTAAAAGCCATGCGTTTAAAGTACAGACACATTACCAGCCCAGTGTACTCAGTATGAAATCCACACATACTGTAATGCACACAGTTACTGTAGTTGCAGTATGTCAACTAGAACTTCACAATTCAGACAAAATAAGAACAAAAGAGCCAACTGGCTCAGACTGTTGTTTGCACATGACATCCACTTATATTTTCATCTTTCCTGCCACTCTTCCAAGTGTACACAGATTCAGCAGAACTGACAGAAATGTAAACTTTGGCAGAAGAAACAAAAAGAAATGGTGAGGCTGATTTTCAATACTGTGCCTGTGTTGTTATCAGATACTATTGTGAACCAATAAACCAGCTGAGGAAACACGGTAAATATCCTGTTCCTGTATTTGTCCCAGAGCGAGCTACTGGCCTAAGGAACATAAACACAGTGTGTGTGTGTGCGCGCCTATTTGTGTGTGCATGCATTGGGGTTTCATACCTTTAAGTATAATGTTGGTATTGCTGTGTTTGTGTGCGTGCCTCTGCCTGTGTGCATGTGTATGTGGCGATGCATGCTGATATTTGTGTATACTTGTGTGTGAACACACACAAAGCTGGAAGATAATACCATAATAATATACAATCAAGTGAATGGGGTTTTCCTGTCTGCTGGATGACAGAGGAGGTCATTGTCTAGCAGCCATTTATTCTCACAATCTGACCACAAGCACAAACCAACAGGTCAGCGAAGGTCACAGCCGCAGTCCCTCATAAACCAATTTATTGCACCGGTGAAAGTCAAGAGGGGAAAATTAAACATTAGCCATACATCATCATGATAAATCAAGTGTCAACTTATGCTGACCATGTGTTGGGAAGTAATTCAACCAAGTGAATAACAACGACACCAGACTACATATCATATTACTATTCAGCATTTAGTTGACACTCATTTACTTGGGGAAAAAATGGGTCTCTAGCAAAGGACCAACAATTGTGAACAAAATTTTGCAGGCATCCACAAATTAGGTATGTAAGGGTCAAGATCTGAGAGCTACTATAATACTCCTGAGACATGTGATCTCAGCTGAAGGTGCAGGAGTAGACGTGATGTGATTGTGCATGAAATTGGTTGTGAACCTAATAACATTTCCTCTGAGCCATTTGAATACAAGCATGCAAAACGTTTCATGTGTGTGTGTGTGTGTGTGTTTGTGTGCACATTCATGTGAATTTTCCAGCTGAATTATCCAGATGCTCGCTGCTGCTTCTGTATGAGCTTTGATTCCATTTTGCACCATTGTTCTGATTGCATTTTTAATGAGTCAAACACAACAAACAATGATCAGGTAATTAGTTAATTAAGAGACATTTACAGGTGTTTTTTTTCAAGAGATAATTTGCCTTTTATAACAGAAGTTAATTCATGGATAATGAATAATACTGTATTGTGGTTGGATTTCCAGAATTCCCAAACACAGAGTCCCCAAAGGTCGAAGTTTGAGTTTACAGATATATAAGCCGCCAGAAATGTATATTATTTTTTTAAATGAAGAAGGTGCCTATCAAGGCTACTGTACAACATATGTATAATGCAGTTTTTATAGTCTCTGTATCTGTGGCATTAGAGGCAACACTGAAATACAAAATGTCAGTCTTCATTTTCAGTACAAGAAGACAAAAAAAGTTAATAATATTAACCAGTCGTAAAACTGTAATTGTTTTCACATAGGGAAACCGTCACCTGACCTACATATGTTAGAAGTGCCCATAACTACAAGCCTAACCAGTCATACAAGACACTGCTGACTTGGCCACTGGAGACGACCAGGCTTTCATGGAAAGAAGCTGGCTCTGCTGAATGAAGAATTTTATGAATATTTCACCAACTGCAGGATTGTGTGCGTTTGTGTGTGTGTGTGTGTATGGCTGTACCTTGGTGTGTGCGTTCTTGTATTTATAGCTCTGTTAGGACATTGAGAGGAGTGTGAGGGTGTAAGACTTGGTTTTAGGGTTCAGAATCAGAATGGGTCAGACTCAGATTTAAGTTCAGCTTGGGGCAGTAAATGGGGTTATGAATCTATTTATGATGGTAGAGGCTGAAGTTGGCAGTCAGACCTTGCACTGTGTCATTAAGGGTCCTCGCAAGAATAGAAAAAAAAAACATGTGAGGGTGTGCACACGTTAGCAGGGGGAAGGGAGGAAGCACTTCTGGGAAAGTCAGTTTACCCAACAAGCACTCAGGAAGCACTTTAGTTGTCATGACAGCATCGCCACGTTGAGATGATGGGGTGATGGAGAGGGGGTGGGGAGAAAGATGGAGAAAGCGAGAGAGAGATGCAGGAGGATGGTACGGAGTGGGAGAGAGTGTGGAGAAAGAGGTCTGTAGCCGCTTCCAATTGAACAGGATCTGAAAAGATGAATGGTCCAGTTGATTCATATTTCAGGAGATGATGGAATCAGAAATGGCTTCCTGCCACTTTTCGGCGCCGTCGTTCACCATGATGTTCAGTCTCAGGAGCAAATCAGGGATGACAAAACTTCTATTTTTGGAAGAGTAACTGCACACTCTTAAACCCGTATGGCAAAAAATCATAGATAGAGGAGAACAGATATCATGACTTGTAATGTTATTGGCTCTTTTTAGGTCCAGTGAGTTATGACAAAATTCCAACTATGTTTTTGGCAGATTCATATTCAGCTAAATAAACATGGAAGGATCATTTTGTATAACAAACAAGACATAATGTAATAATAATAATACTTGAAAAACAATTTTACTGGAAACTCTCTTGTATTGTGAGGTATTGTGAGGTAATAGAAACTGAGTTTTTCAGTACAGTGATGTTTCACAGATGAGTTTGCTTGATGGAGAAAATAATGGGAAAATATACAAAAGCTTATTACTTACTTATTACTTTGTCATAACCCAAACAACCAAATGAATTGAACTAATGAATGAATATATCAAACCAAAGCAGTGAGGCAGCACTGGAGCTCAGATTCTTATTATCACATGTGGATAATCATGTTGAACTGGCAGATGCCAGTATGATCATGTGTGTATCTGTGTTATGCAAGTGACTGTAATACCCTTGTCAGAATGCCACCATCCACAAGCCGCACACTGCAAAGTGTGAGCCTCTCGTTTGCTATCCCATAATTCCCTGGAGGGGGAAGGCAGAAAGCTTCCTCACATTACTACTCCAGTGAGTCAGTTTCTGATGGCAGCACCACCAGCGTGACCAGATCGAGTTTGACATATGCTGCAGTGACGTCTGACAGGCAGGCAAACACAGAGGAACATCAGGGGAGCCCTGGCACTGAAACAAAGTATCGTCAAGGGAAATCCAGCTGTACCCATGACACACTTAGACGACGCGCACGGAGACAAAATGCTCGGCGCTTTTTATTGTTCCACTAGTAAGCGCCACTTTATCGTCCCGAGCGTTTCTTTTAATTGATAATACCAACAGTCGTCCTCGTTTTCATTTGCACTCATCTTGCTGTCATTCTTTTTCCTCCTCTTTGCCAACTCCCCCCCTCCCCCCTCGACTCCCTCTCTTTTCCTTCCCCTGGCTTCGCTGCCCATCTTGCATCTCCAACTCTTTTTTCTTTTGTCACGTGAATTCAGTGCTGCCTGAATCCTGCCTGAAAGCTGTCAATCCAAGGCTTTAATTCATCTTCTCAACATGGCATTCAGCTCTTATCCTGTCATTCCAACGTCCAATTTAGTCCTCATTTCATTATTCCAACACTGAATACAGTCCTGACTCCATTATTCCGTCTTTCCAGTATGCCATTTAGCTCTTTTACTATCATTACAATATTACACTCAGCTCAAATGGCATTATTCCAACGTTCAAGGGGAACGTGTATTCCTCCCAACAACCCATTCAACCTTTAATATATCATTTCAATGATTCATTTAGTCTTTATTCCATTAAAGAAATATTATTTCATCACAAAATCCCATCATATAAAACTATCACTTTTACCCCTATTCCTCTGATACAGCCTTCCCATTCCACTCAGCACTCACTCAACTCTCTGTGTACACAAAGAAAAGTATTGTGGTTGTAATAAGGCTGCTGGAGTACTCTTTTCATGTTTTTACACATGCCCAACATCACATCCTGTTCCAAATACTTGGATAAGCTTTTTTGAGAGACAGGACTATGCTTGAGATAATACGCCATGTAAACATGTCATTCAAGTTTCTGATAAATCTGGGCCATTAGGACACGCACATTGTTTAGTAGTCAGTGAAATAAAACAAAAGAGATGAAATATGAGTGAAGAAATGATGTGACGATAAATCATGCTACTTCTGCACAGTCCTGACAGCTATTCTACAAACCTGGCTCAGTCAAATATTCTATAAAAAGGCTGAACTACAGTCCATATACATGTCATTTCCTATACAACCCAGAATGAGACTCAAAACTGGGTCTCTAGTTATTCTGACATCCCTCTCGGCTCCTCCATAAAACCCACCACTGAACTCAGACATTACACTGGTGCCACATTCAGCCATTCCTACATTCCCTCTCGTCTTCATTCAGCCTAAGTCACATCTGTGAGGCTGAAGTCAATCTACAATCCCCCCCTTTCCTCCTCATCTCCCTCTTCATCCATCTGCCCACTTCTATCCTCACTTATCCTTCCTCTAACGCCATCACCCCAGAAACAACACTCATCCATCTCTGTGTCTCTGCCCTCCCATCCTGTGGTGTGAAATCCTCAATTTATCTTGTGTCGCCCTGTTTAGCCATCAATTCTCCTCTCTGTGCTCCTTCCATCTATCTATTGGTCTATCTCCTCTCCTCTGTCTTGCTGGGCTGACAGTGCTGCAGGCGATGACCAATTATCCCAGTTAAAGTTGTGCCTACTTCTATACATCTACAGTAACGCAATCACATGGAGAATCTTTAGATGTCTGACACAATATTATGCCTGGTGTAACAAGACAGTATATCTGCACGCTTTGCATGCAAATGTATTTACGTCTTATGCATTTTTTATTTGCCTTACTGACACTTGAAACAAAAAACAACAAATATTACAGTAATATTGTAAATTTTTTTGTCTCCAGAATTTCCCCATCGTGGATACTACTCAAACCGCTGCTGTATTGAGGCTGAATGTTTTCCATAAATAGAGAGATAGTTTTGACAGAGGTGTGTGTTAGAGGAGGGGGAGGGTAAAAAAGACAGGAGCTGGATTGCTGATGGAGAAAGATAGACAGATCTTTAAAAGGGGGGGAAGGAGAGAGAAGCAGAGTGAGAGGCACTGGCAAGAGTGTAAAAGACAGGAAAGTGCTAATGTAGTTGGCAGCGATAAAGAGGAAGAGAAGTATGGGAGGGTGGATGGATGGATAGATGGGTGATGACTGATAGGCATTCAGGGAAAAGATACAATGAGAAAGGAGAGAGGTGCAAGAAGCAAGAAGTAGAGATGTGAGAGAGAGATAGAGCAGCAGAAAGAGAGGAGGAAAAAGACAAAGAAGATGAGAAAGTGGTGTCCATAATGAGTTCTGTCCTACATTCACAAAGGCTGCGTTAAATCATGCTCTACTAGGCAGCACACCAAGCCAATACAACCAGGATCCACACAGACTTACACATTTACTCTCAAATACACAAATTGTACTACACTCACTGTGACCTACAACCCACTGATTCACAGTCTACAGTGAGACAAGCATGCTTAAAACATTAACTGAAAAGGCTGAACAGACTATCAAATAAAATCTAGTTATTACTGAAGCTCCGTCTCATGTTTAAAAAAAACAGCTCTACGCTTAAAAAAAAAAAACACTCTGACATTCACAGAGAGGGCAAAATATACATAATGGGGAGAAAATTAAACTACTACATCCAACGCAGGTTCTCCAATCCAGCACAGCAGATGTTCTCCACATCTTTCACATCTGAAAGGCAACCAGAGAGCAGCCCGAAAAAAAAAAAAAGGAGACACTGAATATAACTCTTCACAGTATGGAGTCCAGGCGCTCTTTCAACAACTCTAAAACACTTCAAACGTTAATGTGAGTGAGTGAAACGCACATGAAAAAGTGTTTGCTAAGGCAGTGAACGCATATGGTTACAACGCGGAGAGAGAGGAAACCCTGCCATGTTTCCCTCTGTAGACTGTTTCAAAGGCTGTCAGTTTAAAAACGGTCTCATCTGCATACGAAACCACACACAAAGACATCATCCTGTAGCTTAGCTTCATTAAAGGTGGAGTGTATGATGTTGGAGAAAGACTGATGGTATTTTAACTGAAAACAGAAAAACAAATACACCCCTTACTTCAGAAACTCCGCTCCATGAAATAATGGAGGCGGCTTGCCCAGCCAACAAAACAATGGTGGAAATCAGGATGCCTTATAGCTACGCCGTGGAAGTGGATACATTAAACAAATGACAATGGCGTTTAGGGAGAGTCAGTCGTTCTGATTGTGCAAAACTACAGAGACCTTAATATCCAACAAAAAACTCCCTCATGCTAGCAAATGTGCGATTGTAGGTCTTTGTGACTATAAAAATCTCTGCAGGTTGTAGGCCTAGGTGCTAACGATACAGAGCAAATTGTTGCGACTGGTGCTGCATAGCTAGCATACAGAGAAGGTAAGCCTCATAGCATACCAGCTGCAGATAGTGGTACATCACACCAACAACTTGGCAAACTAGAAAGTAACCTAACTAACCAGTAAGGATTCACACACATCGTCAGAATATTCTGTCATGTGCTTGCCTTAACGTCTCTACTAATCTCTCTGCCAGCCTGTTTGCATTTCCAGTTAATCCAATTCAAAACTCTTCAGTTTGGTAGCAAAAGTGTAGACTTCTCCTTCTCCTGGTAATACTTATATTCCTTTAACATTAGGGATGCACATTTTAAATTTTTTGTCTGACCGATAACCAATGCTCATTAACCAATTATTAACCATCAACCAATAAGATTAAAATGCTCGTGGGGACAATCCACAAGGTTTTCTTTTTTTGCCAATATAAAACTCAGCTGAGCAGCGCCACATCCACTGTGCTCTGGTTCCGCTGATCATGCTTAGATGGCGGGTAGATCGTCCAATGTTAAACTGTTTTTATAGCTACAGTACAAAGTGCAGCCAAACACCAGGCTGAAGAGAGAGGAGAGAGAGGAACAGAGCTCCTCTGACAGCTCGTCTGTGGAGATGCAGGAGAGCTACAGGTGAACCGGCTGGAGGCAGCGCCTTCCTTTTTTCTTTTTTTTCTGCAGCGCCGTTGTTACAGGTGATGCACATCTACAGTATGTCCGCGTAGGCTACAGTACGTTTGTTGTCTGACCTTCCTTCACGGGGACTGCGGCTCATACTGTAAGTCCTCCTGTGTAACTTTTTGCTACAAAATATGACTGAAGGCAGGTGGAAGTCTGCACGTGTCGACACGCCCCCATGAGTTGACGACATAAGGAGCTAATAAAAAATAAATTAATTAACCGATAGTATTAATTGGTTAATTTCTTATCGGTTAACGGTTAAGCGGTTAATCATCCCTATTTAACATGCATTGGATTTACTGTGTCTGACTCTCAGTACCTTCCCTGCAGCACACACAGACTGGGCAGCCAGTGGGCCATGGGGAGATCTTCAGAATTTCTTATTTCACCTTGATTAGAATTTCATCCACCTTTGATTACGAGGAGTGTGCTTGACTCTTGACAGTTCACTGTTGACTTCATTTTGCTGTACTTATGACCACGATGATTACAAAAAAGTAAAAAAAAAAAAAAGTAAAAAGTCAATCAATTTCATTGTGTGCACTGGAGATGTTTTTATCCTGAAATGTTAAACCAGTGGCAAAAATTTGCATATCACATAACTTCATCTTCCAGGACAACAAAACTCATTAAAATGAAAGTCTGCTCTGCAACCCTGAAACTTCTGCTGCAACAGGACAGTGAAAACAGGCCATCAAGCATACTGAGAGCTTCTTACAAGGCATGGCGGCAGGGTCAGACTTTATAACAGTGTCATAAAACACCCTTTGTGAATAGGGTCTCTAAAGAGACATTACTTTCTTGCTGTCTCTTTTGAGCTCAGCCTACACAAGGACAGACTATGTTGTGTCTTTAATTCATGTCTCTTCTTGAGACAAAAATGAAGTACAGTTTCTTCTAAAACTCCACTTATGCACATTGAGGTCTTGCACATACAACTGACGGCTGCCTAAGCAAAGCAGCTATGTTTCGTAAACCGTATGCATTATTGTTTTTGCTATATCTTCCTTTAACTTCAAAGAAGAATAATTAAAATACTGTCTTCAGCTGAAGCTTTACTTATGGCTACAGCTATACAGTACTTTAATCTAAACTCCACAATGACTAGTTGAATAGTTAGATGCCCAAGTTTATCAGGTAGGGTTTTACCATGGTACAAAATTAGTTTAGTATGTTACCATGCTAAAATTTCTAATCAGTATCAGGCACTATGCAAAGGTAAGGCTGTATGCAGGAATCTACTCATAAGGTAAATATTGGACAGATGGCACACGATGAACTATCAAGGTACCAAGATATATAACAATCCATCTGGTAGTCGTGGAGATATTTCAGTATGATTCATAAATGTCTGCTTGTGGCACTAAAGGGAAACTATGAGGATAACCAAGGTCATTAGAATTAATCCGCTGGGGATTAATGTCAGGACAAAATGGCACAGGGATCTATCAGGAAATGTATCTGTCGGGACCAAAGTGGTGGGAAGACTGACCAATCAATTGACCTACACTGCCATTGCTAGATCCACACCACTATTATGTTAAAGGGACAGTATGGGACTTTATTGGCTTTTTATTGACAAAAATCAAATATCGCTTTCATAAATACGTATTTCACTGAAGTGGAATCGCGCCCGCATACAAATGAGCGCTTTCTCGTACCTTAGAATGAGATGTTACAAGTCGTTACAAACATACAGGGGGGGGTTCACCGAACCTTCTCTGCCATGTTGAATCGCCATGTTTTACGTTCAGTGTCACCGTGGCCGTCAGTAACCACAAACTCGGGCCGCCGGAGCTTCTCGGCTCGGGGAGAAAGTTTCCAGACAGCGCCTGTTAAAACTGTCACCACCGTGTAGCTAGTGTGAGGAAGGACGGAGGCACTGGTGTTGCCTTCAGGTGCAGTCAGACACCTGAATGACGCCGTGAGTGACGCCGTCGGCAAACCGACTGGATGTTATTTTACTCGACGAGAGAAAGCCGGTAAAACGTGAGTCAGGTAAACAATACGACATCGCCATGACAACATATTGTCATGCCTGTATTGTTTTGCCTCGTGCTGGCGGACCGTTTGTTTACATAGAGGCTTGTTTATCCTGATACATGCAGCGTGTGTTGTTTTTCTGACTTCTGCCCGAGTTTACGTAAACGCAACAGCAAGAATACGTGCCGACATGCAACCGCACCGCTAGATGGGGGTAAATGTCACATATTGTCCCTTTAAGAACAGAAGATAGCAAGCAACAACAACAGAGAGTTTGAAAAATAAGCTTCTCTTACTAACAAAGATGCTTACAGAGATCATTAAATTCAGGAGACTGCATTATTTTTAGATGAAACTACTGCTTGTGTAGTGCACTTCTTAATATTTTCCAGCAAGCTTCAGCTGACCTGACTGATCAAACCAGATTAGTGAAAAGGCATAAGTCTGTAAAGCCTAATTAGCTGTGCCATAACTGGGCAGCAAGCTAATGAGTGGTAATATTCACATGTTCCTACATCTTCACTCTTCCACATGTGTGTTTGGTATGTGCAGTACCTACTTAGCATTCTTTGCAGACATTTTGTTGATACAGTACAGAATGAGGTCTCAGGTATTATAGTGAACAGCAGGATGTTTTACAGTCTTGTCAGCCACAGATCTGTAACAGACTGGGTGACTGCACACAGTCTGCTGCAGTATGACTCCAGGCAGGCCAGTGGCCTACTGACAGCTATTTCCTAATGATCTCCCCACTGAGACTCCATGTCTGATGATTAAAGCTAGAGATTAGGGGTGTCACGATTCTCCAAATCCTCGATTCGATTTGATTTTCGATTTTAGGGTCACGATTCGATTCGATTTTTTTTTCTTTTTCTTACAGCACAGACGCCTATGCTATTTTCAGACTAGTCTAGTCTACGATCATTGGTTTTATTCATCAAATGTTGTACAGTAAATCTTATTTCAAAAGATGGGATACATATAAGTGATGCAATTTCCATAATGTATCACATTAGGCACTAATGGTCACATTTAAATAATTTCTTTACAATATAAAGGTAACATGCCCCCAAAAATCATGATCCAGGGGCCAAAATTGCCCCCAAGGTTTTGAAACAAATATATTTATATCTTTACATTATCATCATTTAATTTTCATTAATTTACCGTCGTGTCTCATTATTCTCCTGATGTCGGCTTAATGTAATGTAAACGAGATTGCGCTGATACGGAGAGTCATGTGACAGACAGCGGGGCAGAGCTGCAGCTGCTGTGCTGCCATGGACCTGATGATCAGGTCCTGATCAGACTGGCGGTGGCCCACAGTCAATCAGTCCCGGATCCTCCACCGTCACCAGATCCCCGAAAGCCCCCGCAAATAATACATCGACAAAAAGTGGCAAGTTGCACCTTTTCGTCGGCTTATTATTTGCGGGTTTTTTTTTTTTTTTATCTTATAACGTCTCTGCAACATGCGGCTCTCAGTGCTTGTCGGTGCTGTGTAGTTAGAGCTGTGTCTCCCTCCTGTTTCCCAGGGAGGAGGGGGACAATAACCCACCAGGGCTGGGTGATAAAACGCTATAAATTGTGAAATAACTTTTCTTCGATAGAAATATGAGACGTGGTCGATAGTTTTCATTCATCCATGTTTTGGCAAATAGCCAATTATATTGAGAGTTGCGCTGCGCCGAACCAATCATGTGGCTGGAATAGAGCCAGTCAACATGTGCATTTGTTTGGGTTGCTGCAGACGTGCACATCAGCTGACACCGCCGGTAAAAAAAAAAAGAGAGAGCGAGGGAGAGAGAGAGAGAGAGAATGAGTGAGTGTTGTCTCGAAATAAAAAGTAAAGGAGAACTCGGACCAGTGACTGACAAGAGGCTTGGTGCGCAATGGGGACAACGGGCAGTTGTAGCTTTGCGGCCAGGCGGGCGGGCGGGCGGGCGGGCGGGCGGGGGGGGGCGGGGATCGTCGATCCTCTCTTTGACTTCGATGCTCGAGATCGTGACGTAATTTCGATCGATTTCGATAAAAAATCGAAATCGTGACACCCCTACTAGAGATGATTTGTTACATAGCCACTCGATTTTACCGTTTGATTGTAATGAACTGATTGAGGTGTTGGACACTCTGGAGTTATTGTGTGTGTGTCTGTGATGACTTCAATCGAAATTCAGATGCATATTAAGTAGGTGCTCCCTGAATGCACCACTGAGCTAGTTTGAAATTGGTGTGTCATACGAGGTTTGTGGCACAAGAATAATACAGTGTCTCTGTTGCATTCTCACTGAAGCCAGTTGGACAAGGCTTCAGACCACAAAACCAACATTCCTGGTTTCGATATAGAACATAAAGAGGACAGGGAACTATTCTGTGCTATGGACCAGGGTTTATGTAATTCACATTTCTTGTCCACCACGTACACACACACACTCACACAAACAAAATTAGAAAAAGCAAAAAGTTTGTTCATTATCTGAGATAGAACATTGCACGAAGAGATGAAACACTCAAGAGCGACCAGATAATAACACACATTTCAATTTTCTGTACATCACAGCTTCACGCCGCTACGATAACCATCCTCTGGAATCTTTCTGAAATATCACCGCGCCACTCAGAGCCACTCTTGGTTGCACAAGTAGGGTCTAGTGTGCAAGTCTGAAAATCGAGTAATTTAAAGACAGCACAGAGGAAGATTGGAGAGGAGTGAAGGAGAGAAAAATAGAGAGGCCCTGGGTGCCCGTGGAAATGGCAGTTAAGGTCGACGGTGGGAATGTTTGGGCTCGAGACGGAGCAGAACAGCGGCTGTATGAGAGCAGCAAAGTGCTGCAGGACTCGGGGGAATACCCTGCACTAAGCCGGAGAGAAACACACACACACAGATGCACACATACACCCAGTAAGAATCACTCTGAGTAAAAGAATAAACAGATCCATGCACACGTTCTAGCGCACAATACTAAAAACTAACATTTGCATGGCAATAAAACAAAAACAAACACACAGGAAGAGCACACATGAACGCACGCTCATCTAAAAAGAGCAAAAATGTGAAAACAGGAAAATAACATGAAGAGTGAAAAACAGCAAATTCTCACATTTGAAAAAAACTAGAATCAGATTTTATTGGAAAAGAAACTACTTCACACAAATGCACACACACACACATACACTCTCACCTTTACAGGATCCGTTGATTTCCTCAAACCCCGGCTGGCAAACACACTTCCCGATAGGCACCAGCCACTCTCCCTCAGTGCTGCAATGCATCCTGGGTGGCTCGTATAAAGGCAGGGAGTTATTAACGCAGCGGCCCACTACCTCCACCAGCTGTGAGGCCTCTGAGCCTGGGATGGTGTCGGGGAACTCGGCGAGGCTCTTCACCAGAAATGGGCAGCGTTTGTAGAAAACTCGTACTGAGACTAAAGCGATGCAGGCCCCCAAATCCTGAAACGCCAGGTAGAAGCCTTTCCGGATCAGAGGACCTAAATCGCGGACTTCAGTGTTGAGCTTCATGACGCGGTCCCCCAGGTCCAGCTCTGTGAAGCTCTCGTCAGCCGCTATGGTGTCGATTTTGATGTACCTGCTTTCCTTCATCACCCTGTCTTCCTCCTCCGTCATCCCCGTTCCGTCTCTCATCTCTCCTTCCTCCATTTCCTCCTCGTCCCCGTCCGTTTCGTAGTAATACATGTTAAATGTTTCTTTGCAGGTGCCGACCCCGCCGGGCAGGCTGTTGCAGTCCCTCAGAGTGAACTTCAGCTCTATGAAGACCCGCTGGGCGCCCTCGGTCAGGATCCAGTTGGTGTGGAGCCAGTTGTTTTGGTTCTGCTCCATGACCCTGCACACTTGGTAGGTGTGAATGGGGGCGTAGTCCTCGTCTACCTCACCGATCTCCTCCCACTGAGGCAGAGAGAAGGTGGAAATTAATCAAGGTTGAAGGAAAAATAGGTGAAAGATGAAAAAAAAAACAATTTCACTCTTGGACAACAGGGAATCAAAGCTTAACACTTCTTTTGGCAACACAAGCAAATTGTACTCATAAACGTTAAATTGAAAGTGTAAGCAGCTTTTTTCTGTTGCAGGTCAAATGTAGCAAATTGTAACTTCTACACATACGCTTGAATTAACCCATATTTCCCACCCGGGGATTATATCCTTCAAAATTGTCACAAAATGAATCTGAGAGCTCTGGAGATGATTTATGGGAAAGAAAAGTTATATGTGAAACACAATATGCCTTGTGTTTGTTATGAAAAATCTGCCAATTTTTACATTTCTGATCCTTGAGCAGTAATATACGTCAATGAAACAAGCTGAGAAAAATAAATAATCTTTCAGCACTCACAAACACTGCTTTGGTCTTATTATTATATATATAGGCTATGTTTATTACACTCTTTATTCATGTAAAATCCTAAGTCAATGTAAGTAAGTAAATGTTTGATCGATGAAGTTTTGTACAATGTATAATATTTCAACCTGAAACACTGAAGTATAGAGCAGCATAAATGGAAATATTCAAAAAGTAAACACTGCTGATTGACAAGATTGAATATTTGAGAACTTTGGCTAGAAAATGGTTTTGTGGAGAAATGTGGCTCGAATCCTCAAAGCAAGGAATCAAAATACAAAAAAACCCAAAAAAAACAGTGTGAAAACTGAGGTATGCATTTTTGGATTGGCTTCACAATGGTGAGGAATTTTAAAAGAGATGGAGAGACTGCCTTGGTGTGTATGTGAGTCTCAGTATAGATAGAAGAGGAGTAATCCTCATCCCTTCCACCTCATTTCCTCTGACAATGAGATAGGGTTATAGGGTATCTATGCATTTCCCATGAATGAGGAGTGGAGCGCTTGTCAGCGAAAAAAAGAATTAACGTGCACTTACAGGTGTGGTTGTCTATGCGTATAGCCATACTGCTATCAAATGTGTGCGTATGTGGGTGTCCCCATTATTGCCAGTGTGTGTGCATATATGTAAATTACTCCTTCAGTGTTCAAAGCTCCTGTGTATTTGAGCATCTGCATCCATGCCTGTGTGTGTATGTGTGTATGCATGTGTGTGTGTCAGACAGCAGCATTAATTCCCTCTGCCTGTCTCCTGGGATGTGGCTATTATCTGCATCACTAGCACTCTCCCATGGCTAATACAGGTGCTTCATCATGTCACTGTAATATGGCCAGAGGGACCAGACTATGATCTGGTGTTATAGCCTAATAGCCCATATTAATCAATTCTCACTGTAGCTGTTGTATACAACCTTCTGTCTTTGCCTTTTCTCTCTCTTCTCTCCATCTTGCTCAGCATCTGTCTTTTTTATTTTTTCCATCCCATTCCTGCTTTAGTCTATTTTTCTTTACAGTGATTATCATTTAGTTCCTGAAACATTAATGAATGGATGCAGGCATTGTCAAGTATTATTAGACAGCTACGAGTGTTGTTAACCGTCTAGTGTTTGTGTGTGTGTATTTGTAATCTCGTACTTCTATCATTGTTTTCAGGCCTCAATTGCCAGCACATGTTTAGAAAGTGACATTTTCAATATCATCAACTCATGGAAAAGCTGTTTGAGGATTCAGACACGGCTTAAGAGTTAAGGTTAGATTTAGGATTAGGTTAAGGGGTTAAATGCATTGTGTTGATGAGGGTCCTTGCGCGTCTAGACGCACAAACATATCTGTGCATGCTCGTCTGTGACAGAGCCCCTATCTCTCCCAGACCCCAGCCCAGTCAGTCCCAGTGCAGACATTAAGCCTCTTACTGGTTAGATCACACAGATCCAGCAGCCTGCTCTGAGCTTTACACAGCTTAACACAGAGACACATATACACACAGACACACAGACACACACACACACACACACACACACACACACACACACACACACACACACACACACACACACACACACACACACACACACACACACACACACACACACACACACACACACACACACACACACACACACACACACACACACACACACACACACACACACACACACACACACACACACACACACACCAATCATTATTGGTAGCCCAGCAGGGAGCTGAACAGATGACCCTCTCTGGTTTTGCTTGGAACCAAATGGGTTCAGTGTCTGTGGATGACGCGGGCTTGCCATTGTTGCCACTGGAAATTTTCCCACTCTGCAGCTCGACTGTATTAATAGTGTTAGTGATTACAAATGGAAATGGGACATGACACTTGCATAAGCTAACTCTCTAAACTGACTCATCAAACAGTGATTTACCATGAGCCATTAGTCTGCAGATAAACACCCTATATGACTCCAGCTTCGAAAAACACACACTGCAAACAGAGGTTGGCAGGGTTCAAACTAATGCTCTCCATTAAATGGGGTCCTTGCTTTCCTAATGTGATGGATTTTATTTCAAAATAGGAGATTTTCATGTACAATGCACAAAATAAAGGGCTTTTTTTTTTGCAGATGAAGTTGTGATTGGTACAGTAGGATGTTGATTAATACCCACTCCTGCACCATGATGTGGCCACTGTGTGTGTGTGATTTTCCTGGAAAAATCAGCCATTTTCTAGGAAGTTCAAGTGGCTATTTCACGGGATCTTTACAGACCACAGTATGTGGTATTAGGTGGGTAGGTGACAGAGGTCAAACACAAAGCCTCGGCGCACAGAGCAAACACGCCAACGCCTGAGGGTCAGGACCACCCATGCTGATAATGCAGAGTTGTTGTAGAAACAAAAGCGTGCTCTACACAGCGCACTGTTTCCAATCCATTTTTATTCCTGCTTTAGCCATTCATCTCTCGTGATTATGTAAAGCAGTTCGCTGCCCCTTTGTTTTAAAAAAGAAGAATGTGATGTTATAATCTTCCGTGCTCCCACATCACCTTTCGAGCAATTCACACAACCCCATCTCAGAAGGGTCAGTTCACTCAAAGTCCAACAGCAAGACACTTTTTCCCACTTATCCCTTGTGGTATCTCGACACGCAGATACTTTGAAATGGGTCTGACAACTTCAGCAGATAATTTCACAAGATTTCTGCTCTATCTTTCCTTAAAACAATGTCCCTGTCACTCAGAAACTCCCTTGTCATTTCATATCGCAACCGCTGCTCTCACAGACTGAGTTTCTAGAGTTTCTTGAGAAATTGCCTGAATTATCCTGAGTATCCAGGACATTGTTTTCAAAAAGAACTGGGTCTCTTGTGGTTTTCAAATATATGCTTTCCAAAGCTTTGAATAACACGAACCAAATCCTTTGTAATCACGTGGCATTAGAGTGTTTTCTGAGGCATAAATCTCAACACCCACACGAAACCAAAAACGTCTGAATGGCTTGATACCACGAGCAGATGGATGCAAGAGTTTTAGTGAGTTAATTTCATGCTTTATTGTGAAAGATAAAAAAAAACGGGTCGAGAGCTTTGAGTCCCAGTGGAGGTGAATGGTCCTAGTAATCATAGGATCTTAATTTCAGTCCTTCCAGACCCCCTCGCGCAGCCCCTTACCCTCTACTCTTCTCCGCCTTCTGCCCTTTTTCTACTTTGCTCCCTACACTCCACAGCCCCTATAGGCATCCGTCTAGCTCCTCATTAGTGCGCGTTTGTTTTGTTGACTCTCGTGTGTGCGGGTGTGCTCGTATGGGTCCACGTGTCACATCCGTCAGCAGACCCCCTGTGGCTGTGCTGAGTGCCCTCCTGGCTCCAAGTCTATAAAGCTGTCTGCAACTCATTATTACCCCCCATTACCACTGACTGTCATGACACTATAATAGATCTGTCCTTCTCCTGCCATGCCCATGCAGCATCCCCCCCTGACCCCCCTCCCACATTTCTGCCTCCATCTCATCCATCCTAACAAACCCTCTTCTCATGCCTAATTCCTCTGCCTTTTCATTTCATCCATGTCTATCATCATTTTCTCCATGTCCTCCATTCTTCCTTTAATTATCCAATCTCAAGTCTAACCCAGAAACACTGCTCGACCACTTCCCCCACTTCCTCCTCTCTCCTCCAGCTTCTGTCTCCTCGTCTTCCTCCTTGTCCCTGATTTCTGCTGCTCCTCCTTTCTCTTCTTCAACTTCTCTCCTCCGCCCTCCTGTCATCCTTCTAGTTAATCTCCCTCCATTGTCTTATCTTCCTTCTCTCCTCTGTCCCTTTTACCTCTCCTTGTCCTCTCTCCTTCATGGTACAGTAATGTGCCGGGGGAAAAAAGAGAGGCTCTGTGGAACAGCACAAGAGCTGTGGCTCAACAAATCTCTAAACAAACACTCCTTGAACTGTTCAAACAGCCGCTCTCCTTCCTCATTAGGGACAGATTAGTGTCCCATCACAACAAGCCGACTGTTAGCCATCACTTAGCCATCATTGAGTGTTTTTTTTGTTTTGCTCTGCAGTGTGTTCAGCACCTTTGATGCTACAGTAACCCTTATCTATGGTCAAGTGAGCATGCTGAATCACACATGGCCTGCAATGGAAGAGAGCTCTACATCTCGCTGCTCAGTCTGCTGAACCAGTGATTAAATCAATTTAGTGTACTTTCACTTTACTTTCGCCTCCTTCTTGCACGAGTGAAAGCCTTCAGGCATCAATTCACATTGAGTGTGAAAGATAGATTATTGGGGAACAGAGGTGTTGGAATCTCCATGTTACGTCTGTGAAGCACTGGAGTTGTTGTTCAAACTTGTTTTTGGAAAAGATCTGAATCAGGACCTCCAAGATTACAGAGCAACAAGGCTGTGCGTATTACCACCAGCAAATTTGCAGGAAATACTCAAGCCCATTTGAATTTCAATTGTCCTGAAATCTATTTCGAGCATTTCTGTTTTATTGAAATCACTATAATACAAGGTCACTGTGACTTTGAACTCTTTGAACCTTTGCCCACCCAAAATCTCTTGAGTTCATCTCTGACTCCAAGTGAACATTTGTGGCAAATCTAAAAGGATTCCCTCAAGGTGGTCTTGTACGGAAGCCGAGAACGGCCAGGTCCGTATACATTTTTTTTATTACCGTTTTCTCGTAATAACGACTTATTAACTCGAGATAACAAAGTCAGTTTTCTCGTGATAACGACTTATTATTTCGTTATCTCGAGATAACAAAGACCGTTTTCTTGTGATAACTAATTAATTTATGGTAAAATGTGTTGACATGGTTGCCTAGCAACAGGAGGCTACTGTTCAGTTCGAGCATGGGGCAGTTAACTTTAGTCTACTCTAGCCTACTCACTGGTGTGATTATTGTCCACACCAGCTGTAAACAATAACTTACCAGTAAGTTAACGTTAGTTTGTATAACGTCACTGTGCTGGGTTTATTTAAGGGGCTACTACCGGCCAGTGGTCCCATCTATCCTGTTTCAGATAAGCTAACGTTAGCTACTGGCTGCTGCTGTCAGAAATCCCAACCTTATCTCGAACCATCAGACACCTGTTGCCTGCGACCACTGACATGTAGGCTAATGTTAATTTGGCAAGACAGCAGTGTTCATATGGTGTTCATGAGCTTTATCTGAGCAGCAACTAGCTAACATTACCTTAGCTGAAGCTGCCATAACGTAGTCAACTCTCATGTGTTTATGCTAACCTGTAGCCCCTTAAATAAACCCAGCTCAGTAAACAAACTAACGTGTGTAACTTACCGGTACTTCACTGTTGAGCAGAGCAGAGCAGACTAGTGGCAGCTCTTGAAGGCTGAAATCAGGATGATGTGATCACATAAATCAGCTCACTGATTTGAGTTCTACACATGGTTCTGGGCAATTATCCCACGAAAACATCTCTTCTGTTACGTTAGATCTGTAGATGTTTCCAACAGACTCGCTTTAGTAGCCTCCTGCTACGAACATACAGCGGCTAACCAGCTGCTACCATGGATGTATTATATTAACCTCGTAAGCAGAAGCGATTGCACCGGGGAAACATGTTCTTTGGTCTGTGGGAGGAAGCCGGAGTACCCGGAGAGAACCCACGCATGCACGGGGAGAACATGCAAACTCCACACAGAAGGGCCCCAGCCGGCCGGCGGGTTCGAACCCAGAACCCCAGTGCTAACCACTGCACCACCGTGCCGCCTTTGTTATCTCGAGATAACAAAATAAATTAATTCGTTATCACGAGAAAACGGACTTTGTTATCTCGAGATAACGAAATAATAAGTCGTTATCACGAGAAAACGATAATAAAAAAAATATTATGGACGTGGCCGTTCTCGGCTTCCGTAGTCTTGAGATATCACAGAACATATTTTGTAAGGTCACAGTGACCTTGACCTTTGACCACCAAAATCTAATCAGTTTATCTTAAAGTCCAAGTAAATGTTTCTGCCAATTTCCTGAATCACTATCTCGATATAATAACATCAGTTGGGTAAAGTGTTTCCATGATCAGGCGAAAGCAGCACGAATCAATACTTTGTTAGTTGCAACTTTCTCTGAGACATATTCTCAAGTAACCATTCAAACAGATTGATGGGTGGGAAAATGGTGGGCTACTTTGGCATCGTCATTTTTATGCAATGCCAAGTCTTTCTACTTCTTCCTCTCAGACAGGCTCAGAAGGAGATGCATGTGAGCCGTCAGCAGCAGCTTTAGTGTTTTCTTCTGATTTAAGATTTAACACAAGAGTTTAAGTGACGCAACGCAGCACAGAGGTTTTCATCAGTCGCCCTTTGTCAGCGCTAACTTCTTTGTGGCCATGGCTTAGTGTGTCAGCGTCGTTACCGACCCAGTAACCACCGCCTGTTAGCGTTCAGATGAGGACAAGATGAGAAAAGGCTTTTGGACTTGCCAGACTGATGGGAGGAAATTGAGACAGATGGATTTGAAGGCAAAAATAATCCTCGTTGTGAGATTCATTCCTTTAATGACACCTTCCTTCCTGACTTTTCTTGCTTTATTCTTGTCCCTTCATGATGCAGCAGATGAAAGCATCCACCTAATGTCATATGATCGGCCGCCCACCCACCAGCACTCCTCCGATACAATGGGAACAGGAAGTAATGGAGGTATTAGATGACAAAGGGTTGACAGACAAATATCATAAATCATAATGGGCAGGCAACCAAAATTCCTCTATGTATATTTTTTCCATATCTTCATTTTCACATCTAGTCCCTCTTTTTTTTGTCAAACACAGATGCAAACTTGCTGCAACTCACTGAAATTCCAATGACACCTTTAAATACCAGCTAAATGTCTTGTCATGTAGCTTCAGTGTGGAGTTTCTGATTACTTTATTGAACTTTAGCAGCTGTTTGCTTCATACTTGTCCTGTTTTCTGTCTTAGTCAAAAAAAAAAAAAAAAACTTTGAATAATGTCCAACAGTCTGTCTGTTCCACAGTTTAATTAATTGCATTGAAATCTGTCTACAACCATTGAAATCTGTCTACAACTATGTAATCTGTCGCTTCCATCCAAAACCCTTGTCAACCTCATCTGCTGTGCTGCTGTCAGACACCCACAATCAGACACGGGGAGGAGACAAAAAGTAATTATGCTCCAGAGACACTTTAAATGCCACACACTCTCTCCTCTCCCTTGTCTCTTTCTCCAATTTATCTTTGTCTTCTTGACTCCCCTTGTGCCCTCCCCCCCCCCCCCTCCCTCTACCTTCAGCAGTGATTTTCACTCCTCTACTTCAAAACAGGAGGAGACAGAGGACTTGTACTGTGGAGGTCACAGGAAGCCTGCTTTCTCCTCTCTCACACTCTCCCTCTGTCTCGCCCTGTCATGGTCTGACTGTCTGCAGCTCTCCATCTCTATCTGACTCTTCCCACCTCAGTCTCACACCACATCTGTCTCCGTGTTGCCAGATTACCCTGCTGGCGGGGCCCCCTCAAGGCAAAATTTTAAACTTTGGTTGTCTGCTAGCTGAGATGTCTTCAAGCCAGATTTCCAAATTGGTTTTTACTCCATCTGTGAGAGGGGGGTAACACTGATGAAACCGAGAGAGGAAAGAGAGGTATACTGGATATTTCAATTTATTTTACCTTGGAATTTCTGAATCTAACACTGTGGTTAATATGATTACATGGTTTGAATGACTTGAAACTGGCTTGAATGGCTGAAAGCTACAAGGGTGATGCCTTTGTTTATTACACAGTAATTAATTTCTGTAGCTGTCATTAAGTGAAAGACACTCCCCCAGGATAATAATTGCCCCACACCTGAGCACAAAAGATGCTGGAGCTTTGGGTGGGGCGGCTGTGGCTCATGAGGTAGAGAGCATCATCCAATCTTCACTGAGCAAATTTAGATTTCATAGGACGCTCACAGCGCAATGACAAAAAACGTTTCCTGTGATGAATGAAATATAATAATTCTCAGTTTCAAGCTACTGTATCGGTGTTATTGTTTTTTTTAATTGTGTCGAAACATTTCAAGTTCAGCCATCACACTGTTCACCTGTTCAGCCAAACACACGTTAAAATGACCATGCCCATATCTGCCCAATCCACCCATAGCGAATTAGACACTCTCCACCATTCCGCCATCCATTTTGCCAGAGGCGCACCATTCACTACTCACCACTGCGACCTATATAACCACTAGACATCCCTCCACACCAGACGGCTCTGCCACTGTTTTTAGAATTAACTACTTTGGCTCACTTACAAAACCATACTTGGTATATCACCTCTCTACCTGTCTTCCTTTCTGCAACTTTCCCAACTGAGCTAAACACCGCCCCACGTCCCACTGTTTTTACTGTTTTATTGTAATGTATTTATTTATTAACTGTTTGTTATTCTGAAGTTTATATAACCTTGTTTTTACTTTTAGCACCCCTCTCCCCCTCCCCCTCCCCCTCCCCCCTCAAAAAGCCTTTGCTCTTTGGTTCAGGCTGCACTTGTAAATAAGAATTTGTTCTTAATTGCTTGCCTGGGTAGATAAAGGTTAAATAAATAAATTGGAAATATTTTTTTCAAACCCCGTATTTTACCTCATCTCCTTCGAGCTTAAAAGCATGTTTCAAGAACTTTGGAACCATATGGATGCTTTGGAAGGAGCACACAAAGGAGCGCGGGGAGGGGGAGATGGTGAGATGGTGAGATAAGGAAAAAACAAGAGAAGCAGATGACAAGAATAAGAAAAAAATGACACTTTTGAGTCAAACAAATGTTTGGAGGGCATGGAGGGTGGGAGGAACAGGGACGTGAGCTGAGCCAGATAAAAAAAATGAGCAGAGGCGATGATAGGGATTGAAGGGAGGAGGGGAAAACGAGGGATGAAACAAACCATCTGGAGCATGAGGCTATAAAAAAACAGAAAGAAGAAGAAATAAAAAGAGAAACCCTTCAGTGGATTCTCAACATCTTATTTAGCTACAGTCGACTGCTGCTGCCAAGTGTGAATGCGTGGCTGTGCGCGTGCAGAAGATGCGAGAATATGCCACAGATTGGCCACCGTTGTATAATTAGCAAATATGATAAGAATTATAATTGCCAACAGGAATAACTTCTGTTGCCAAATGCCAAACAAGGAATAGATTATTTATTTTGTCTAACGAGTTTGTCAATTAAGTGTCAGACAACAAGTTAAGTGGGGAAAAAAGACATTTCAATCACCAGAAACCGCAGCCGAGTAAAAACAAAACAGCTAATACGAGACAATACCATAATGAGATCCTTACCTTCTTTCATTTTATCTCGCTCCCTGAAAGCAGTTATTTATGCAGTTGCATTGTCGAAGCCCCACACACACACACATGCGCCATAATCACATCTTCATTAATATGATTGCGCATACTGCTGCTTTTGTCAGCACTATCTCTCCCATCTACAAAGAGCCACAGAGTGGGCCGTGATTTGAATACCAGGAGCTGAGAAAGCGCTAAGGTCAGCACTATCGTTTTTTTTTTTTGGCGTGTATAGCTTCATATTCGCTAAACAGGAGCTGCGACTGTATGAGGGATTTTTCCACGTGGATCAAATGGATGCACAAATGAATTATATCCGCAGCTATATAGATCAAGTTGGGAGGGAATTATGTTTTCCCGAGGAAAGGTGACAGATTGTGGTGTGAACGATTTTCTCATGAGGCGAGGCAGTGTTGAAACTCTGAAATACATTATTAAATGATTTTAAAAAGCAGCTATTTTTCATCAAAACACACTAAACAATACCACAGAATAACTATTTTCCAACTCTAGTAAGTCATTCTCTAATTAGCCATCATCCTGGGAATACTTTGGAAATGGAAATCCGGCTCCTGGCTTGAGAATAATATATTCCGTGGTGACTTTCAATATCTTATTCATGAATTCAATTTACTCTGGTAATGAACTGAGAGTTCTTGGAAATGAAATGACCTTTAACCTTGATAAAACAAATGAAGTACCTGCACTTCAGTGTAAAATCATGAAGTTACCAATGTGTTTCGTCATGCTCATGGAAACTGAGTTTACCTACCAAGCTGCTGCCCTTTTGTCTTATTCACCCTCTGGATATTCCATCATTTTTATTATTGCTGATTAGTAACTAGGTTTAATGTATTTTCCAAAGCCCTTAAAGTTTATACACATATTTTTTAATTCTTTGGGCATTTTTCCTTTATTTGATAGGACAGTGTAGAGAGGCAGGGAAGCAGGAAGAGAGACTGGGGGAATGACATGCGCTAAAGATTGTCTCAGTCTGGAGTCAAACTGGCAATCAGCGCTTCAGGCATACTGTATGCCAACATGGGACATGCTCTCTAACCACTCGACCACTCAGCACCCCACTAAAGGATTAGGGATGTAAGGATATAAGGATTATAATTGTTTCAAAAGCCACAGCACAAAGCTTTGAAGGCATTCCTCAACAACAACAAGAGCAAACAAGAACAACACCTCATTTCAAAAAAAGTGATTGGCAACTACAAGATTAAGCAAAAAAAAGAAAAGAAAAAAAAATGCTATCCAAGTAATGGTCACACTTACCCCATTCTTAGGGTAGGCCACCCATCCGAGGTCTCCCATCACAGAGCGAGAATCCAGCAGGTTCACTGTTAAAAGTCAAACACACAGTCAGTACAAACAATCCATCAAAAACAAAACAAAACAAAACAAAACACATAACTCAAAGTTTTACCTTCTTCTCTTAAATCCATCATCTAAATTTACTCGTTCACTAATGATAGAACCATTTACAATCACCACAAGTTGTTCAGCTGATGAAGGTCGAGGTTTGTTCCACATGCATCACAGAGGTTGATTGCTGAGTAGATTCAAATACGTTTTATAAAGGAAGTTTCATGAGAATTAAAAATAGAGCTCTTGCTTTGATTTGTGATGAAGTCATAAATGAAAAAACTTGCACAGCTAACAGGGATTCTAATTTAGATAGTTTGTGAAACAAATTTCAAAAAATGAATACCTCTTAAAGACTAAATAAAAGAATAAGGAGCACCTTCTTCACCTGGGATGACCTGAACAACTGTGTCCACAATCCACTCTCTTTTCATGTGGAAATGCAGGTTAGTGCATCTTTTTGTCCAATCACCACCTATGACACATCCCCTAATTTAATCCCCTAACTTCTGCCACATCTGCAAAAAGGTGAGGACCAACCTCACTTCCAGGTATTATTGTGCCATTACTGACATTATTTTGTACCATCATCCACTCTCCTCATGTCTTTCACCCACAGACCACTTCCCATTTCATATCTCAGTGCAGTAATCTTGATTTCTTCTCATATGGTTTCACTGATTGAACATCATGATACTGGAATGTGATTTACTCTGTTGCAACTGACTGAGAAAGAGTTCTGCAGAAAAGATCTGAAGCAGTCAAGTTATTATTGGCTATATTGAAAATGCACAGGTTGAAACAACATCAAAAATATATTGTGACCCTTATATGGATGATAAATCTTTCCCTGAATCTTGGATTCTGAAAACCAGTGTTGTTGGAATTTAATGGAAATCACATATACAGTATGAAAAGCCAGATGTTTCTTTAAGAAGTTTTCTGTGGCTTCATGTCTGAATGCAGCTCTCAAGTAAAACTGACCCATTAAAATCCCCCTGTCTCAGCTTCTCAGTTGAAAGTTGTTGAGCGCTGTTACCTGACCACTACACTTAAAACATGTTTCCATCTTTAAGTGCAGCTCTGACGACAGTGCTGTCCTGCGATGTTCTGTCTTATCCGCCCTATACCGGTGTGTGAGGGAGGAACTGTGACGTCACATTCAATGGAAATCAAGAGAGCACGTCCTCCAGCTGCATTGTTTACTTCAGTGGCTCTGTGTCTTACAACAGAGTCTGGTTCACTGTAACAGTAAATGAGTCGTACAGCACCGACATGACGGCTTGAGGCCTGTCCCGCACGTAGTCCGGTCATGACTCAACCTTTGTTGCACAAAGTGAAAAAATCCCTGAACAGCATTTCCACAGACACTGACTGCAGTGAATTTGCATTGTATCTCATTTAAGGCTGTTAAGTTTGCAGCACCTTCTGAACTCTCCTGAGTTCACCACCGCACGAGTCACAACATGCACGCTCATAAACGGCAGTCAGGTTTTGTTCAGGCCGGAGTTCAGTTTTTTTTTATCTCATCTGTGATAACGTTTGGCTTGCTGTGCATCTGACACAGTGTGTACTCAAACAATAAAAGAGAAATACCAACTGAAGGGTCCTTCGTCACACTACAGCTGCTTTTTCCTTGTCATGTACAGTAATAGGAGTGGATTAAGAGGCAGACATTTGAGCATTCAACTAATAGAAGCCAAGTAGATTTGTTACATGCTTGGTGGTCCAAAAGTTAAAGATGTTGCATTTATTCATCTTTTACACTGATTACATTCAACTGCAAAAGAAAAGTATAAGGGACAAGGAAACACAGAGACACAGACGGATGGAAGATGCAGACAGTCTGGTCTGTCTCAGTGATGATGACAGTTTTAGCCAGAAATACAATATCAATAATATTTCAAAAAGCTCACTACAGTTTATAACAGACAATACTCATGTGGGAAATTAGACTGTGGAGCTGCTCAAGCTTCAAGACAGCTGACAGAAGTTTCTAACATGCCAGCAATCCAAGCGAACGTCCAACGGCCAGATTGTTGAGCATTCATTAAAAATCAGGCATCTTTTACCCAGATCACACAGTATATAGTCACTGTGATGTTTTCATTTGATGATGATGATCCAAATATAAAAATATACTTTAAAATAAAGGCTGTAATAAAAATTCATGGATTTAAGACATTTACTTATATCAGGATAACTTGTTATGGTTAGTCTCCATCCAAATACTGTAATTGACATTGATCCCATCTGGCACATGTCATATAGTCCAACTACAACTTCTTATTAGATGGACTGCACATGTTGTTACTCACTCCACTTTCAGCCAGTGCCCAATTTAAACTGTAGAAAATGCACCATCAGCTTAGTGGTTTTACTTTCTCATAGGATCCTTAGACATGACGTTTCTATAGAAATAACTGGTGCTGTCTTTCTCAAATTTCACAAGAAAAGGAGATGATCTCACACTTTTTGGTCGTTTGAAATTTGTGGATTGGATGTCAAGTCTTTCCCCGACTGGACCTGATGAATGGAATTACCAATTTTTAGGTTGGTAAAAAAAAAAACAGTAGGAGCATCGACTACACCTAGAAAAATGTCTGGGTACTGAAGTTGAACTATTTCAGGTACAGTACTTCTTGCTGTTGTTTGAGGACATTCTCGAGAGTAACATTAAGACAAACATTCATAATCTCAAAATGCAATCTCATTGATATTGTTCAGACAGTAAACCTGCTGTACAGTCACAGGTTGTGTGATAAGTCAAGTTGTAAAACATCAGATCCTCATATCAACCTGCTTCAATGTCAGCAAAGGATAAACAGCAGCACTGAGGAAGTGGTGAAAGCTTAACAAAAAGCAAGAGCTAGTTCAGCAACTCACACACACAGACACACACACACACACACACACACACACACACACACACACACACACACACACACCTACACACACACACCTACACACACACACACACACACACACACACACACACACACTAGTCTTACTGTCTCCACTGCTCTACAGAGAATAATAAAAGATGTCCTTAGGACGCGATTAGACAACTAATTAGGCCATAAAGAAGAGATAAGTGATGCTGAACTAGATCATAAGGGATGTGTTACCTCTTTCACTCTCTCTAAGGATCAAACCACCTTACAAGTTACTGCTCAGCTGTGACAATGATCTACACAACTTATTATTAAAAGTCAGCACCGCTGAACGAATGAAGCGATTTAAAATCTTGTAGTGACATTACTTCAAGGATACTCCGAGTATTTCAAACGTGTCGAGGAGTAAGTGGATTTTGTTCAGCTCAGGGATTACTGATAAAATTCTCCTTGAAATGACGACTGAATATTTGATCTGGGAGGCAGAAGGACACCAGGGTTTTTATTTTCAGTTGTGCACTTTTTTGGCATTCAGAGCAGGTGACGGGTTGAAGTGCAAACTTGACCTCAGAGATTCACCCCACAGTCTTGTCTAAAACCACGTCTAGCTCTTACCACTGAAACCAGTCTTTAAAGTATAAAAACATGTCATTATCTCAACACATTTACCTCTTTAGCCCCCTTTTTTCCCGTGCCTGTGCTTCATGATATTTGGTTGTGGCATTTACATGCTAGCTTGGATGGCTCCGGGCTTAATGGCGTGTCTTCTTGCTCTCATACAGACACGCAGGCAAAGATAATCACGCACTTCTTTCAGTCCATTTACTACAATTTACCCAAATTTACTGTCCTCATTTGAACAACACCATTACCAACAAAAAAAGCAAAGTGATGGCTTTTAAACTCCGCAATGTGTAGGCTCACACACCCAGGACTATCCTCATTAGACAGACGTTATTATTAATCGAACACAGTGATCTCTAAAACAGATGTGCGGCATCTGGGTCTGCATCCAGATAGCCTCAGAAAATTGATCAATTTAAATAAGAATGGATTCGCTTTGAGAGAGGAAATAAATCAACTTGCCACAGTTTGTACAGTTTTCTCCAACATCATTCATCAGTGGTGGAGTCCCACCGCAGGAAAACTGTCGCCACTGTTAGAAGAATGATAATATCTCAAAGGAGGGATCTGGGATTTTTCTTTGTTCCCTGGTTTTATTAATTTTTTGTCCTACAATTAGTCACCAACCAGGAAACAAAGTTGGCACGTACCTGCAAATGAAATCAAATTTAGATAAATGGGGGATTTTTTCAAAAGCTGGCTGGATGAGGCAAGTCTGCTGTGTAATGTGAGGACACATTACCCTGCAGACGCTCAGCATGTTGCCTGATAGGACGCTCCTCTCATATTAAGGTAAAAATTGAGATGGGCAAGTGGCCAAAACCCCTAGTGACTCCTCGAGGACGTTTGAAGCAAGACAAACAATAGTTTAATCTTTCTCTCTCAATTGCAATAAATTAGCCCAATGACAGAATAGCGGCTATTTTAATTATAGGCTTCCTCTCTCCTCTCCAATTATGCATGCGATGGTGTGATTATCCATTGCAATGCAAATATGTGCCAAATTAGTCAAAAATTTGCGTGGAACGGATGGCAGCCTCTGGCAAAACGATTCTTGAGGTGATGTGAGGTGTTGAGCTGTTTGCTGAACAAGGCGTTTAGTTAAGAAGACGCTCTCGGTCAAACAGTCAAATTTGGAAGAGGGGGAGAAAGACAGAAAGAAAGAGAGAGAGAGAGGGAGAGAGAGCTTTCCAAGGAAGGGAAACAGGTTTCTTTTGTGCAGAACTCGACAAAATGAAACAACAAAGACAGCAAATGTCGGACCAGTTTTATGATGTGGAAGATCAAATGTGGATGTTTTTGAGGAGTTCTCTCTCTGTCTCTCTGACTCTGTCTCCCTCTCCCTCGCTCGCTCCTTATTCACAAGTAAAAACACAGACTTATGATCCTGGCTGCATTGATTCACAAATAATCTCACAGCCTGAAGCTTGACTTTAACAAGGCTGTGTTTTAAACAAAATGGGAATTCAAGTCAAGTAAAGAAAACAAATCTCATGAGTAAATAATTTTGGACAGATTTGAAAGAAAACACTCTTTTCAGGTGAAATGGTAAATGTTTAACTCCTTTTTTTGTGGCAGTTTACTTTTATCAGACACTGACCACAGCAGAACCCTGGTGTTTTCCCAGGCGACATTGAGACAAAGAGGTTACCCACACTTTCCCTGTGAACTTTAACTATTTCATACGTTGCCGAAGGTTTCCCCACTCACCACTGCTGGACCCATCCGTGTCCCGCGGCCACACATTGGGAACTACTTTTGTGAATCTAAACTTTGACCAAATAAATCTGCCATGTGAAGAATGAGGAGGTTGATGAATGTCCCCTCTTTCCCGGATAATGGTGTCTAATAGCCCCCAAACAATGGCATTCATCTCTAGCTATTAAAATGTTGCTCAGTCTGCAGACAATAGCGTGGGAACAATATTAGACACACTCTTTCACTGGCCTGCTTCTCTTTTCTTATCTTTACACCAGGTTACAAATGTCCACATTAGACTCAGTGAGGGGGGAAATGCAGCTGTGCATTAGTCCAATTGAAATGAAAACTGATTAGTTAACAGTTTGCAACCAGCAGCAACGCATATGGAAATAACTGCACCAAATGATGTGTGACACTAAATATCTGAGGGAACACAACTGAGACAACTGAACTTATTGGCTGAGACGTTGGAGCAAACAAAGGTCCACATCTTTACAGTCACATCAGACCTTAAATAACCTTATAAGAGAATGAGGAGGGGGAAAAACCATTAGGTCAATTTAAACCCCCCCAACACACAAGCCAAAAAATAAAATACAACACAAAAATGCCATGAATACCTCCAGGTCATTCTCAACTCAACACACGTTACACGCAGCACGGGTAAAGTGCTTCAGATTAAAAATGAGATTTTCGCAGCGCAGTGCGCGTCTGTAGCCGCTGCCAAGTCCTCACAGGACCGGTGATCTGGAGAGACATGTTCTATTCAAAGGTCCTTTTTTATTTCAGCTCTTGCTGTTTGAGAACAGACTGTCTTTACCGACTTGGGGGACATTGCTGTCATAAACATTATCTGCTCATATTAATTTTATAGGCGACCTCGTTTTATGTCAAAAGGAGTCGCAAGCGTAAAGGCAGTATGAAGGAGACCGATGGTCTGGGAAGGGGGGGCACCAGAGGTAGACTACGGACCTTTAAGCGCCCGAACTTGTCAGTGCCAGTTAAAGCCCTGTCGTGTGCTAAAAGGCTGTGACATTAACCCACGATGTCTCCCTCGCTGTGTTTTACCTTCGTTGGCGGGGATGCACCACGCTCCGAGCAAAGCCAGACTCCAAACCCACGTCCATGCCACCAGCCGAATGCCACAACTCCAACAGCAAGATTGCATGGCGCATCCAAAAAAATAAAATAAAAAACACAACCGGTAACGGGGAAGGGGTGGGGGTGGGGGAGTCTTTTCCTAAATAACAGCAGTTTCGGTCAGCATAAAGCGGGATACCGTACAGAAACCATCTGTATCGCCGTGCGTCCGCTCGGAGAGATGGGAGCTCATGTTATGCTGGGGGTAGACGGAGGTACTGAGGAGCTGCGTGCGCTCTGGGTTTGGGGAGGCGGGCGGGCGCACCGAGGGGGGGCGGAGTGCAGCGCCCGGCCCCTCCAATCACAGAACCTCCACAGGTGAAACCCCGATTGCTGCTGCTGCTGCTGCTGCTGCCTGACTCGTTTTCCTCCCGAACGCTAATCAATTACTCTGCGCTCGTTACCGCTTTCAAATGTAACTTCATTAGTTTACGGCGCCTATTAACCTGCTCCCTCTCGCGTTGCCTTTCTGCATGAGTGAGACTACATGAGTGGAAGTGTGATGAACAGCGCGGGGCTTGTTACTTATTAAGCTCGTTACCATAATGCTCCAGGGGCGGAAACGGAAAGCGGCTCGGGAATTTGCCGTCAAGCGCCCGGTTTGATATTGACACAACTTATTTGTCAATTAATCAATTAGTGTTAATTTGCATTTGTATAGAATTGCATTGTAATTTGTATTGAGTAAATGACAAAACTCTAAGTTGTATTGATATAATAATCACTTAACTATTAATTTGACTTAATAACCTGCTTTATCAGGATTATTTACATTATTGTAAAACATTTGACAGTGTTTAAGGGGGCAACACTCGCATTATAACCATGGTAAACTACAGTAAATGCACTATGTCTGCACAATATCACACAAAGCATAGATTCACAATGGTTTTTGTTTGGGACTTGTTTCGGAAGTGCACAGTGTAAAATGTTGGAGCTTCACACCTCTGAGATTCCACCTTGAACGGTGAGAACACAACACAGCAGGTACACACATCCCTCTGGTATGTGGACCCAGTAGCTGGTTGGTACAGTAGATCATTGTGGATGGTGGACTCTCTCTGTCTATGTGTTAGGTCACAGACCAACACATGAACGCACAATGTTTTCACACATGTAAAACCTAAACTGATCCTCTGAGGACAGGAGAAAAGCATTTAAAACTATTCCATCCTGATAATCATTTTCATCTCAACTACACCCCTGTGAAGTGTTGTGACTGTACAGTTGTGCCTCTTCACCATTGCCCCCATCATCACACGTGGACCTCCCATATAAATCTGTTATCTTTGCTCACTTTGCAGTGTCAGCCAGCAAACCCATTGTCCTTTTGAGCACACTTCCTCTGCACTGTTGACCACAACACTGAGTGCCTGATAGTTGCTAGATGATGGCAACTGCTACCTGATATTATGGATTACACAGCCATTTGATGCAGCTAAAATGGCCTTTTAAATATCTGAATAAAAGCTAAGAAAAGGTTGAGGAATTAAAAGGCCAAGCAGCCACCCTGAACTCTCTGATGGGCAATCCCTGCCAGACATAGTCAGTCATTAAAAACCATTGCAATTATATTTTTATGCTGCTTTCTACTACATGGTAAAATGAACTGGAGGATGGCCCCCGTTTTTTTATTCATCATTATTGTTGGACTTCATGGACGGCCTCAGGCTACGTGATGACACAAAGTGTGAATATGGGGTGTAGTCTTGCCTCACTGTGAAAATGTTCAGACTGTACTCATTCATATTCAGTGTAGAAAATATGACGTGCCCTTTCTTTGTCATCTTTGCTTAATGACAGTCGACAGTCGAGATGGATGAGACACAAAATAAAAGGTCACCAGGACAACCCATTGGGGCACCAGAGGCCCTCCTATTTCTATTCAAGACCAGTGACCAAGGTTTTCAAATCACCGGTTTGAAACAATGAGGAAGGATTTAGCCAACAGAAATAAGGGCAAAAAAACTATATTGATGTACAACTTGAAATTTTAAAGCAGAAGTAAGCGATCCGGTCATTTTGGCTAACTTCTTGTCAGCCAATGGAGTTAGCAGTCCCCGGCCTCGTCCCTACGTCACCACATTCACGTGCATCCCTTGGCTGCACACACAGAGAGGACCGCCCCTTTATGCCGCTCTCTCTCCTCATTGGATAAAGGTTGTAGGATACAAGGAAAGTTTTCTCCTCGGCTTACAGCAGAGCAGAGTGACTGACAGAACCGTGTTTCAGACCAAACACTCTATGTAAGTGATTGCTGTTGGAAGATATAACTATTCAAGACTTATATTAACACAAACATTCCGCTTACTTCTGCTTTAAGTGTTAGGGATAGGAATTCTAACTTCAATAAGTGTTCATGTATTGTTATCTAAAGCTAAAATCACAGATGGCCTCTGTTAATGTGCAGTGAACCGTATCACTGAGAACTTTCTACATTCCCTGAGCGTAACAAGGTCAACATTATGGCTCTACAATCAGAGGACTATCACTGTCAGTTAAAAGGATAGTTCACCCAAAATTCGAATTGCACTCATTATCTACTCACCCTCATGTCGACTAAGGGCTGGGAGAAGTTTCAGAGTCCTCCGTGGCTTCTCTGAGTTACAGGGGGTCTCGGCATAGCAGTGCATGTCCATATAACAGTTGCAAATGGATACCACTTTTCTTCGTAATAAAAAGACACACCAAAAAACATCCAAATACCTCCACAGTGCTCGTATGTAATGTCCGTCTTGTATTGGAGCCCCGAAATGCAAAATTGTTTCGCATTTCGGGGCTTCAATACAAAGAAAGAAAAGTGGTATCCATTTACAACCGTCATATGGACATGCAGTGCTGAAATTTCAATTTAGAGTGAACTATCCCTTTAATTGAGTGGACCAATGATGGTGTAGATAGAAACTCAGGGGCCACTCCCTTCAGAGGATTTATGCATTGCCTCGTCTGTTGTGTCCACACTTAGACTGCGTCAGAGAGCGCCCCCCCCCCCCCCCCGTTACCTAGTAGCTTTGACAGACTGTAACTTTTATCGTTTTGTTTTTGTAAATAAAAAAAGAACAGGTAAGGGCCCTGTCAATATTGTTTGCTACCATACTATTTTGATTACCAGTGTACAATGAATCTTGGGATACGTTGGGCTATAAAGAAGCCAGTCGTTGCCAAGGCCGCTTTTCCCCATTGCATTTGACGGAGCCTTTGAAATGGAACAGCTTTGTCACGTCACTGTCACGAAATTGGTTTTCAAACGCAGCCAGATCCGGGCCCTGATCCTGGACACAGCCAGAGACAGTTAAACCCCAACAATTTTCTTTTACAACGTATGCACAAAGGTTCCTTTACTAAGAGCCTTCACAGTGTAGGTGCACCACTGACTCACTGAAGCGAGAATATGTGTTAACCATATATCAAGCACTAACATACACATACCCTCTGCCAACTCTTCACACGGTAGCCGTGAATTTATTCTTTGTCTATTTTCTATTCAAATGTGGGCTAAAGTAAAATATTCTTTCCTTGCGAGGCTCCTGTGATTCTTCAAAGTGTGTTAAATTAATTTTTATTTATGGGATCATGAAAGTGTAAAATGTTGTTTGATGAATTCGTAATGGCATTTGGCTTTTATCTCTATTTCTCCCCAATCCTCCTTTATCTCATATCTCACCATCAAACTCAGCCTCCGTCACATTTCTTTACCTATACGCATTTGAGCAAATACAATACACACTGTACCTCTGTGTCTTTTTCTCTCTTTCTTGTTCTTCTGTTTATCTTTCTCTCATTCTCACCATTTGTGCTATTTTTCACTCCCCATGGTGCATTTAGATTCTTTGATTGCTGAGGGATTCTGGGTGATATTCCTGTGGCTAACCCTACTGACACCTCCCACGCTCCTTGTGTACGCACACAGATACATACATGCATTCAGCACTAATTCATTCCTCATTCGCCCAGAGTAGAAACACACGTTAAGACCCTCAGTGACCCTGCTGTGACCTTCTTCATCATCCTCAAATGATGCACTGATCCCCACCTCCTCTTTTTGCATCAGATCTGAAATATCACCACTGTTACTGTAAATGATCAAGACTGTTTGCCAAGCGCTGCCATAACTGTAGGTGTAATGCCAGGGTGGTGGTGGCGGCGGTGTATTGTAGATGTGTAGGGGTCTGATCAGCGCTGACAGCGGGTGTGGAGGTGGTTCTGGATGCGAGAAAACGTTGTTGTCTCCTGGAGGTGTCGTCGGCTTAATTCTATAAAATGTCTGCATAGGAAAGTGCAAGAAAAATCCACCCCCTAACCGTCAGCTATGGTGATGTGGCTTCTCTTTTTGTGGCTTGAGGATTGTTGAGATAAGAGCTACTGGCACCTACTTAAAGGGACTGACATCAAAATCTAATGCAAGGTAAAACATGGAACACAGTACTGACTGATGTGCTGAAAATGAATATAGAATATAATATATAAAATATAATTGATGTGGATATGAAATAAGATGTTAAGACACATCTGAGAGGAAAGTCCACAGGAGGCCAGCAGGCTGTTATCCATTTGATCATGACAGTTAAAAAGTGGAACAAAAAGGAGTGATGTGAGACTGTAGAAGATATACTGTGTTATACAACAGTTAGTTCCGACTGGTCCCAACCGAGCAATTTGATTGGACAAGAGACGTTCCATGAGTGCTGATATACAGTATAACAGCACTGCGACTTTTCACAGACATAATCACTCCGCTGTTCAGCAGTGGACAGGAGCATAGGAGCTAAGTCAGAGGCAGAGCCAGGCTCCCCATACAGGAGCTGCCCCATCTCTCTGCTGTTACTATAGTTATAAACGGACCTGAACATTAAAACCTGGACCTGACCTGGTCCGTCTAATTGGCGATAAATCTCTACTAAACCCGGCTGGAAAAAAATCGCAGCGGGGCAACTACGTTTTGACGGCGATGTGTTTTGATATTAGCTTTAGCTGTTGTTAGCCACGTAGCTTCAACTGTGTTTATAATGATTACATAGCAGATAAACAAATGTAATACGGTATCGATAACGTCTCTGTGTCTTCACGCTGGTCCTGTTGCTCCGGTGCTCATCAGACACGGGCTCAGAACCATAGACTGTAAAAAGAAAGAACCAGAACCAGCACTGAAGCAGCTCCGTGGAAAAGCTTGTAGCTAGTAGCAAGCTAGTAGGAAATATTTATGTGTTGCCTGGCAACAGCCTTGTCTCCCTTCCAGTTGCGGAACTATTTCTGTTGGCGGAGCCAAATAAATGATTAAATAAACAAACAAATCATAATCTCTTGTAGTTTATTACTGTTCTAAAATGCGCTCGTAGCACTGTTGTATAAAAGCAATATCACACTCGAGGTCGTGCTGTTGTTAGCTGTATATCAGCACGGTGTGATTATCTGCGGCACTCGGCCTGCGGCCTCGTGCCTACGACCGAATCACACCCGTGCTGATATACAGTACAACAGCACTCCCTCTCGTGTGATATTGCTTAATTAGAGAATCAAACTGAAACACTTTATCTCCTCTAAATACATGAAAAACCACCAGACACCAGACACCAGACTTTAAAAATCCTCTCCAATTTATTTCAGGTTTTGTTTTCCCACAACAATGATGTGGCAAAAAAACCCATTGGTTAAGGTTATGGAGACACTGTGCTCATTATAACTAAAAACATACAATTATGAGGCTGCTTTTGAAGCAAGATACTTTTAATTCTCCTCACTGCATCCTGTATGACAAGGCTGGATGGTTTCCTCTCTCCTAAAGGTGTGATTTGCATATGCATGTGTTTTTTTATTTATAAAAAAACACATGCATATGCAAATTCTTATTATTCTTATTATTGCTTATAAGCCTTCTTGAAACACTGGTGTCATATCTTGACCACGTTACACAAGGGTTGATTAGCTACTATTGATTAATGATCAGTGCTTTTTTCCCCCACCACCCACCTAGAAGTCACTGCAAAGCACTTTTAAATAAACTTGTTAACTCTCAGTCATTTTAGATTTGTAATCTTTGACCTTTCGACTGGAAATTGTATTTATGTTTGTCTTAATTTGATGTTGTTTTTTTATGTGGGCTTTACTCTACTTATCTACATGTTAAAGATGTATATTTTCTACCCAGACCTCCATTCTGTTACTGTTTTATGAGTTTCTGATTCATACAGTATGTTCCACATCTTCACAGCACAAAACTGAAACGCCAAAAAATCTCATGTAAAAGGTTAAAATGCAACAACATATTACAGCAGTGCCCAAAACCGACGGCTTGGTCCAGTCAGATGTGATGATACCTCGGGGGCTAAACAGTCAGCTGTGATTTTGTGTCTGCCCACTCATGACAGTAGGGGAGGGAATGGGGAAGCAAGGTCATGGAGGGTCAGTGGAGCACACGCAAGCACAGACAAATGTGTGTGTATGTCTCTCACTTCCACACACACACACAAATTTTGCAGCAGGGAGTACCTTGTTGGAACAGTGGGGATGAGATGGAAGGACAAGAAGTCAAAACTGTCTCAGCTTTCCAAATGAGAAAATCTCACAAAAGATGTTGTAACTGGAAATTACATTTCACAAACCTTTTTTTTACTCAGTAAAATGCAAATGTGATACAGTGAATGTGTCCCTATATTCACTGTTATTACCGAAACATTACTTTAGATTGTCTCTCCATTAAATTTCAATTTTGAATGTGAGCCAATGCTGATACATTTCCATTACAATACAATTGAGAATATTAGTGATAGTTACATTTGCTTCTTTAAGCTGAAGGTATTTTCTTAATCCCTTCCAATCCATTCAATGTTGGTGGTCAATGTTGGTTTAGAACATTGGTTCCCAACCTGGGGTCCGGGCCCCCCTCAGTGCGGCGTCAGAGATCTCAGGGGGTCCACAGAGCTTTGTCTGTTCTGAGGTTTTAAGGTTATCAAAATGATTTGTGCATATTAAAATTTTAAAATCCCAATAACACACCCAACTGGATAATCAAAATGATGTATAAAAAAGACAATAGGAACAAAAACATACAACTGATTAGCAAATAAAAGTTTGAACCACTTCCCCCCATCCACAGGGGTTGTGGATGGGGGGCATGGGGGCCTAGCTTGTCTTCCTCCAAGGAAAAAAGGTTGGGAACCACTGGTTTAGAATACCTACTGTCTGTTACCATTTCCATAACCGCAGATTTATGAAGCAATATATGTTTTTGCTATTGCTTTTTATTGTCTGTTGTCAGTATTTTTTTTCTACTGATCCGACAGACTGTCCCTGAGGAGAAATGGGCCTCAAGATGTAGTTGAACCCCGCCCCCCCCCCTCCTCCCACACACATGCCCACACTGCACCCCCATTCCCAAAATAATCAGCTTTGGGGCTTGACCAGCTGGCCCCTGATCCAAGGAACTTTGGGATTTTCCAGAATGCCATGACAATATGTGGTGAGACATTGCAACACATTTGGCCTCCTGAGGAACATTTACAGTAATTCGTGTGGTTTTAGATGTGTTTCCCCTCTGGGGCTCTAAATCACATCGACTAGGTTCAAGCTGTTCAACTAAAGTTCATTTTGCTAATCATGTCTTCCTCTTCTCCATCATTTATTACATGGGTGCATATGACAACTTTATATCATCAGAACAGCTGTCAATGTTGTGAAAATTTACATTTTGTTCTCACAGTTTAGGACCTTAATGACTTGTGCTTGGGAAGCTTTGCATACAAATATATATATACCAGTATATAAACTATTTTCAGACCTGATTTGAGGTGATCCGCAGTGAATGATGGACATTTTCCATTTGGCCACTTCTATAGCATGAAAAGCATGTGTCTAATTAACACCATGAATGATGGCTTCATTCCATTTAAATGTCCCAATTCCAAGGCCCTGCCATTGTGCATGCTGGCTCACTGGCATGGCTCGCTGGAGCACTTGAATGAGAAAGAGTTGTCATTAATGTTGCTACCTGCTTTTTCTGACAAGTAAAAACATATTCATGATAAAGTTTGTTGTTGCACACAGAAAATCAACGTCCAGACAGATGCTCTGGCAACTGGAGAAGATTCAGGAGATGGTGTGAGCCTCATTATGTGCTCAGATGTCATGGTAAAGATGCTCCTTGTCAGTCTATCATAACTCTGTAGCAGGAGTCAGCTGCTTTGATGAGGCAATACAGCGAGACTTACAGCACCATACTGCTTTAAAGACACAGGTAAATAGAGCAACTGTTATGTACCCAGAGACTGGCACAAGTTCCAGGGAGACAAGTTTGTCTTTCTCTGGTCCATTTTAAACAACTTGCACTCACTTAGACAGTTTACAAACTACTTGACAAGTTGTAAACCCTCAAACAAAGTTCTGGTTTTTGGATTCTCTGGCCTTTATTTGACCCCGAAACATGGAGCTCTTGTTTTGGGCTTACAAAGAAAGAAAGCACAGATAGAAATACACTCACACACACACTGACACGCACATACACACACATACACAACCCCCTGGGCATCGTTAAGCCCTGCTTAGCAGCTCAGTGAGGCTGGCAGGCAGTGCTGCTGATATTCTCTCTCTATTTTGGCTGCTCCCCTCTGCACGCTGCTCCAAATCCTACTGCTCTCTTTTCACACATTTTATCTCCCAACTCAGGACCTACACAGAATATATACTTGATATGGAAAAAAAGAGAGTGCAGGGGCTGAGGGATAACTTATCCTGAGTGCTATCCATGGAGAAAACAATGCCAGAGGACTGAAGATGAGCCATAGCATAAACACTCAAAAACCACTCATGGTTTGATTTAGACTTCCTCTTCTATTCAACAAAAGAAACATTTACTTCTTTTTTAAAATAGTTTATGTAATGTTAAAAACATGTATTATCCATCTTTGAAAGGTAACAGTATACACAAAAGGATATAGTATATTGAAAACGCATAAAGGCTTTCAAGGAAGTAAAATACTGATTTGTTTGTTTCTGGTTCTCAATGTCACTTCTTACAGATACATGTGTATATATATGCTTAAGGTTATATTGGATTATATTATATAAGACCACACTAAAATCATATTACATTAAGTAAATGGTTGTGAATACAGGTTCTCTAGAGCAAGATCAACTGTTCATTAGTCTCTACAAAGGATGTGTGGGCAGGGAATTACGCTGAATGTTTTTTGTCTGTCTGAAAAATAACAAAACACAAACAATGGAGCAAATATATATACACAGAGACAAATCTCTTGAGCTGTTTCAATGGAAACAAACAAACAAACAGGCAAAAATCAGATTTTATACTCAATCCCTCTCCATAGCTGATGGACAAGTGGGATCAAGCTGATCCTATTAGAGATGCTTCTGACCCTCATCGCTTAATATTTACCATGCTGAAATCCCACAGTGCAGCCATGTTAACTTGTCAGCCATGTTTCTCTCTCTCTCTCTCTTCTTTTTATTTATTTATTTTTTACAGTTTTTTTTTGGGATGCATAAACAAAGCCTCCGCTTCCCCTCAGGTTCATGCGGCTCCATTCACCAGAGACAGTGTCTGCGGTTTGATTACACGCAAGTCAACTCGGAGGAGAGACGCCACAGAATTCTGATTATCCCACAATTCAACGGCTGCCATTTTGGAGTTATATAACACAGTCAACCCCCCCCCCCCCCCCTCTTCTCCCCCACCACCCCCCCAACACTTTGGCATCTTTTTCTATTGATTGCTTCCATTTCCCAGAGGCATGCCCTGCTCCCTCATCCTTTTTATCTGTTTCATCCTTTTTGTCTACCCCCAATCTACACCCCCCCTACCCCACTCTCTCCTCAGCCACCACCCGCCCGCCCCCCCACATCCATCCTTGCACTTTTCTGTCACTTTGCTTTTTCTCTCCCTCAGCGTTTTCTCCAGGAAGACATGCAGTACATTCTTGCCCTCTCATCTGTTCCTCCCTTCTTCCTCCTCCCCATCCTCATCCTCCTCCACTCTTACATTTATTTGTAAGCACATCAACTCTGCACCAATTCAGCTAATGTGTTTAAAGCAGAAGTAAGTGATATATTTGTGTTAATATAAGTCTTAAATAGTTATATCTTCCGACAGCAATCACTTACATAGAGTGTTTGGACCGAAACACGGGTCTGTCAGTCACTCTGCTCTGCTCTGAGCCGAGGAGAAAACATTTATCGTATCCTACAGTTTTTATCCAATGAGGAGAGAGAACGGCATGCAGGGCTGTGTGTGCAGCCAAGGGACGCCGTGAATGTGGCGACGTAGGGACGAGGACTGTTATGGTGCGTTCAAGGAAACTCGTAGACTCGTGTTTTTCCGTCCTGTGAAGTTGTATCAGTTTGGTCTGGTAGGAGTTCACGGGTCGGAAGTTACGAGTGGCCGTTATAGTGACTTTCACAGGTAAAACAGGTCGGAAAAACACGAGTGGGTTGCCTGGAACGCTACAAAGTCGTAAGTTGTGACTTGAAGTTGTAATTTACGATTTCAAAAGCCTGCCTCGAACGCAGCATTAGCGAAAACGACCGGATCGCTTACTTCTGCTTTAAGGCAGAGCCAGTGTTGAGTTTGGCCTTCAAGCTTCAACATTTTTGATTTTATTTCACTGTGGAGTCCACTGTACAGCTGCTAAACATCTATGTCTCTGTAATCAAGCTGCTTAATCAAGCTGAATGGGAGTTGTGAGAGCTGTATAAATGAAATCACTGGGGGGCTCACGTACGCCTTGTAAGGACAGTTGGCCCACAAAAAAATAGAAGTTCATTCATCCATCCACCCACCCAAACACACACACACATTCCCATCTATAAAACACTGCCTTTCCCCTTCCTATTAACCTACAACTTCCACATCATGTTGGCCACACACACACACCCTGGGGGTTGGGGACAATTCAATCAATTGTTTGTCCAGTTCAGTGGTGTTAGCAAGAAAAATGCTGGCGTCTCTCTTTGTTTTTTTCCCCAATTATGTCCATCTGTTATCTGTCTCTGGGCAAAACACAAACAAAAATGTAATTTTTTTAACCGAAATACAGTCGACACAGTTTCTTAAGGGAAATATCAAACATATATCTGAAGTATGTTTCATGGGCTTGATATTTCTTGGTATAGAGATAAACAGAAATTTCCATTCTGTATACATATAACAAGTACAGCATAATACGAATTGCATTACTGAAATAGCTGTTTGCAGTTGTCAGTGCCCTCCTCCTGACATGTGAATTCAATGGGCTAAGCAGAGCACACTGCATTGCACACAATCATTACAGCACCAATAGCATTGATCCAACTACTGAGCAACTGAGCTGAACAATTATAAATCCCATGATCAGACCAACAAGCTAAATCACAACATCACATTTTAAATCTGGAGAATTCATGGATCCATATCTGAAATGTAAATTCTATAATAAGCTCTCCTCTATTTCGGTAGTGCTACTAAAACTGGCACTTACAGTAAAATGTAACACTCACACTTTGAGCTTGTAAGTGAGAAAGTGTGGAAATCATCCCTAAATTAAAAATGAAGGGCGTGAATGAGGAGGTGGATGCAAAAAAAAAAGCTTTGAGACAAACAGTTAATCACAACTCGACTCTTATTATCATCATGGCTACAAACAATAGACATTTTGACACAAAATATTGGCTTTACAAGATCTTCCTTACGAGCAAATTTATCTTCGCTTCCTTTATCAATCAAGTCCAGCAGAAGAATGGTTTGTGTACCATGAAGAAATCCAAAGAATCAATATAGAGCCAAGGAAGTGAAACATGTCAATATCATCATGCGTGTACTTCAGACACGTCTGTAGCATTCATGTTTTAAATTTAAACAGTATAGCAACATCATAATAATGTAAAAAGTATGTATTTCCCTGTGCTCATGACTTACAGTAGCAGAGTAGGCCTAAACCTGCCTGGAGTCATTTTCACCCGTGCAGGTTCATTGACCAATTAGAAGTCAATATTCTGATGATGTGTTACAAGCAAAATCAATATATTTCCTCCAGCCAGTCATGTGAAATTATTGTTCACCAACCTCAAACTCCTGCTGCGTTCACATACATGCTTTTTCCATACTTGCCTTCTTCCTCCACGTTCTCCCACTGAGAAGCATACCAACCCCCTGCCCACACATGCACATGCACATGCTGCTTAATTTGAATGTTACATGGGAAAATAAATGGGTCCCTATAGAGCAATAATAGACTAGATGGTGTATGTGTATGTGTAGATGGGCATAAAGGAGGGAAAGCATGAGTAGAAGTTCCCTGGAGAATAAACACATATATATATAATACTTCTTGTTACACACAAGAGGAAACAGTTATATTCTGGAGCTCACTATGCATTTGTGTGTTTGTGTGTGCAAAAATTTTGTCTGAGGTTGGGGTCAGGAGAGTCGATGGGAGACACGATGGAACCGAACAGATGTCACTGCTGATTGAACAAGATGTCACACAGGGGAACCACCCACACATTGACTTGTATATGTGCGATTCATTTTTACATTTATCACCTAACCCTAATTACTCTGAAGGAAAGCCCCACCTTCCTCTATGAGCCGTCGGCAACCTCACAACTTCTCCATAATCAATTCACAAACACCGCTGAAGATGTGTGTTACACTTATTAACACTAATATTATGCTAATTCTTGTTTACTGAATTGCCTGAATTGCAGGGAACAGAAAAAAGCACAACTGCCATATGTTTGTATAATTTTAGCTTTTTTTTCTTTGGAAATACACAATACAAATGATGGAACTGTAAAATGCTGAGATGACACATTTGCTGGTTCTTGAACCTTAAACCTCAGCTATTGTGAAAACTGAATTACTGCCAATCACATACTGTCAAATGTGAAATACTGTCTCTTTCTACTCACCATGTTGCCACTTTTTCCAAAAGCATTGATGACTTATTTGCATATTGAAATACTGAACTTGTTTTATAAGACCAGACTTTAGTGAATCAACAACGTAGAGAATTGAAGGACTGACAAGAGACATTTTTGAGGTTTCATCGAGAAGACAGCAAGAATGAACAGAATGTCACTCAGAAAAGTGAATTAGGCAGTGAAGACAGCCCTTAGCTCTCCTAAAACTGTTCCTCAGACATAAACATGTTGCTAAACTATATATCCTACATAAACTCACCATCAAATCTGATATAACAGCACCTATTAGTCTTATAAATAAATGTATAAGACTTCACACTAAGCTTTACCGCAAAATTAAATAATGAACCCATGAAATTTCCCTCAAAGGGTGAATTTTCCCAGCTAGGTGGACGTGCAGTTCGCGTCATGCAGAGAGCCACCTGAGCACAACAGACTAGAATTTGCCACAGTCTGGGATTTAACTGTGGTCTTATACACAGGATTGTCTGTCACTTCCACAAGGGAGCCATATTTCTCTGTACCTTGCAAAATTGATTCTTCACGCTATTGTATAGCAAAACTGCCGCAATAATTAAGGCTTCTATAGCCAGGTCAGGGGCTATCTCTCTTAGCAGATTGACTTCTTACATTGCTTTTGAAATATTTTCTTTCTTCTTTCATATATTATACAGTATGCAGTAAGCTTTTTTTTTTTTTTTTTCGCTTTGGATTGTGGTTGTATTATTTAAATCTACCTTACATTGCCAGAAATAAGGACAAAGACATCCAGCTTTCGTGCCTCAGCACTTAGGTTAAACTGCATTTCATTTTTTTTTACAAGAAAATATTAAACCTGTTCTAACTAAAATGGGAGTGGGAAATACAGCTTATTAAACAGCTCCTCGTGGCTGTGCAGGATGCAGCCGTATATTGCCACTTTGAAGGAGGACATATATACTGCGCTGGTGTCACTGCCTGATGCCCACAGACACAGATGGTTTTGTGACTGTATGCTGTCTGCCAGGAGAGAGCTGGCACAGCTGGTAGACACTGCAGAGGCTCTCTAATAACAGCTTGTGTATGGGCTCACTGGATGCTCACAGCGCATCACTGAAAAATTAAGCCTGTTGTGCTCAATAGGTCATTCATTACTTTCACATTTACATCTTTTGGCATTCAGTCGTTCTACACAGAAACTGTTATGTGTCACATAAAGAAATCTGGTTATTTTATAGGTGGGGATTGGCACGGAAATACTTCACACCAAGCTTAATGACAAAACTTAATTTCAGCTCTAATTTCAACTTCTGCAGCAGCCTCCTCTCACTGGAAAACAGTGACACCCATTGCTTTGTAGCGCTGGTTTATTGACCATGTCAAGGATGCCTGAAGGTCAACATGATACTAATTTTCATGTTTCAGATGCCGCCTATTTGCCATATGCCATGACACATTACATTACCCATATTTTATGTTAAATGCTGCTACTTGGGATGCAAAACAAATTTTTACTTAAAAACCCGACGTTACAACGCTATCTCGTCTCATCAGACCTCATCATTTACCTGCCAGGGGAGCAGTGGCACAGCTGGTGACACTGCAGTGGTGCTGGGAGAACAGCTTGCAGCCAGACATATAGGACAGCAATGAAAAGAGACATAAAAATACCTTATGGCTTTATGTTTCTTTCATGCGCTGGGAGACACTGTGGCCAAAAAAACTGCTGAAAGCACCAATTTCAGTCAAACACCTTCGTTCGTCCAGATGAATGGAGCGGATATTGTAGGAGAGCTAGCGAGGACAACAGCAGTTATTTTAAGCACAAAGCAAATTAATTGTTAGACGTTACATAATGAAAATACAAGTTTATCACAGTAATTAATGTAACCTAATTAATCTCAAAAAATGAGGAACAACAAATGAGAGCTCGGTGACCTACATCTACTTTTTAGAAAGGGGGCTGAGAGGGTTTTCATGCCCTTGTACGATGATGCACTAAAAACACCTCATTTCACTATTATTAACAGTATTACCAATGCTGAAATGATGCATAAAAGAACAAAGTTTCAAAGCTGCGTGAGTCCACATTGCTCTCTATTCCAATCCCCTGGATGTTACCTCTTCAAGGATGGGTGCTCGCTATCTGACTGATGCAGGTATATGAGAGGTGGCTGAGAGGAGCTCGTCTTCCACTTTACCATCCAATATTTTCTTGATAAAGAACAAAAACAACAAATAAACAGAAAGGACATACAAGGTGGTTGTTACGGTGCATGCGTGTTGCTTAAATGTGTGTGTGTGTGTGTGTGTGTGTGTGTGTGTGTGTGTGTCCTGAACAGGATAAGCAGTTTAGAAAATGGACAGATGGATGGACCCACTTATTCTAATTCAGGGTTCACATTGGATTGAATTGGAGCGTATCCCAGCATACACTGGACAGATGACAGAAACCCACTCTGAGCATGTCAGCACTCCATTATAGACCCTTACATGTAAAACTAATGAAAAACTGAATTTTTGTACCAACTTGCCACATTGTCACAGAAAGAGAGAAGAAGCGGATTAAATGCCTCATCAACAATTCACAACAGCTTGGACCATCTGATTTGTCTTGCATGACAAATGTGTTCTGCACTACAACTTCACAACGTTATCAGAGGACCAGTTATGCAGAAACCAATCTCCTGCCTTTCTCTGTAGCACCAAATAGATGTTGGCACCTTTAGTCAATATAAACCATGATAATATCTGACATGGTGACAATATTCATTAATGCTCACATTGTTGAGAAGTTGTAAAATACAGAGACAAAGAATGTTGATGCCTGGATTCTTCTGCCTGTGTTCTGCTCATACAAGCGACCTGAAATACTGTGGACTTCATTTATGCATTGATCTCTATTCTACTTTAAATAAATCTTAGGTCTCTCATGTTCATCAAAGATGGACGTCCATAAATCTGATTATAAATCATAGAAGAAGGAGCTCCTCAGAACTTCAGATCTTATCTCCTAATCCTCAGATTCAAGCTTTTATTGTCTGTACAGTACAAACAATGGCCAAAAGGTAAACAAATAAGCCATGAGATAAAACACACAGGACTAGATAGTTTTACTTTTAATATTCAGACTTTGAGTTAGAAAACTACCATCAGTTTTTATCGGATTATCTGGGCATGGGAAAATTTGATTGATGTTGTGTGGAATCTTTACCTCCTCTCAGATACTGAAGCCTGACACTCTGATTGACACCACTGATGACATAAGCTGAAGTCAGTGACGGTCTCAAAAGTAAATGCAAATGAGCGATGGATGCCTTTAGATATAGACATCAAACAAACTTAATTTTCATATCTGACAGAAGAATAAAACACTCAAATACAAAACTTGCTTTTATATATATTTCACATACACAATTTTGTATCTTTTCTATTCCTTTTTTGGTAAAATAGATATACATGTATACTGCATTTTATTTGATATTTATAAAATACAACTTGAGTTCAAAAAGTGAAACCAAATAAAGTACATTCCATTCAGTTTCAGTCTGTCTGCTGATCTGTTCCTCTCCCACATACAAGCAACCCGACCAACAAACATGAGGCGAGGGAAATTAAAACTTCAAAGGAGTAAATGCAGAGGGGAGATAGAAAAAGAGAGCAACCCCCCCTCTATGGTATAATGACCCCCTGGTGGTTGCCACATCTAGTTAGTCTCACCATCCATGACAGCTTAATTAGGCGGTTTCTGTGTTTGTGCGCAGGTGTTTGTTTACATAAAATATATGTTGAATGACTGTTCCAGTGACATTCCTCTCTGTCAGATTGGATAATCTATATGAAGTCTGTGCATGTTTTTGTCATGGTGCATTCCTATACTTGCCTCTGCATATATTTCAGTGCTTATATCTCTGCGTGGGTACATCTACAGCAGCATAGGTATATGTGTCTGTGTTTGTCTGACAGCCACATGCAGCTCTCTCCAGTTGGGGGCACAGAGACTTTTTTTTTAACCAGAGGATCACAGACGTGCCCTGTCCCTAACAATACACATTCTCATCTCCATAATCCCTCCATTTCTAAAGGGAAGAGAGGGAGTGAGACAGTGGCGGGTAGAGGGAGAGAATGCAAGAGAGAGAGAAAGCATGGGGGGATATGAAAAGAAGAAGAGAGAATGGAGAGGAGGAGAAAGAGGAGGAAAGGTATCGGAAGAAGCTGAAAATGAGGGGTGTAACAAGGAAGATGCGGGGAGGATTAAACAAAAGTGAGGGAGTGGTGTTTTGCAAAAATAAACAAAGTGGGCGAGAGAGTGAGAATGGGACGCAGGGGAGAAGTGGGTGAATGAAGAAAGGGGAGAAAGGGACACATACTGTAGATGAGAGGTCAAAAGAGAAGGGAGAAAAGATGGAGGGATGACAAAGGAAGTGGGACAGACCATGGCTGCTGATGAGGAGAGAGAGGAAGAAAAAAAGTCAGTGTGTTTGGTGACAGCTTTACTCAGGGTTGTGAGTTTGCACTCATCACTCTGCCAATGGTAATACACACACACAAACGCACACATGCACTCTGCCAGACAGGGAACACTGGTGCACAGGAAGTGTGATGTCAGTTGACCCCAATATAAACAAAGAGCCACCAGAGTCACACACACACACACACACACACACACACACACACACACACACACACACACACACACCCACCCTTGGGGCACTTGGCAGAGTCTGAGCTTCAAATTGCAAACAGCCTGATACAGGAAACAGCTAACTACGATTAGTGTGTTTAAACACACATACATTAACACATCTAGTGACATACTGCCAGTGCACATGCTACCAAAGGCACACACAGAGAGAAAGACACAGAGACAGAGGTATTTCTGAAAACTGAGTCATCATCTGAAATGCTGGGGATACATGAGGTTTTCTCTGAGGGGGTGTCAACCTACTTCTGCACAGAGATCGGGGGGGGGGGGGAGAACTGGAAACAGAGAGAAAGAGACAACAAAGATGGAGAAAGCAAGCCGATAATGCAGCAAGCAGAAACTCCAACCTGTCAGATGAAGTCTAAACCATCACTAAATAGCTGCAGGCTCTAAGTGAGAGGTATGTGATTATTCAAGGCAACTGTGCAGTGATGTGAGGAGGTAAGTTTTTAAACTGTGTTTTTTTCTCTTTTTTTTAAAGCTATATTTGACTTTTTAAAAGTAACAAATCAATTCTCTCAAAGATATTGCTTTCAGTGGTACACATGTGTCATTCGTTGGCATTCTGCAGCATGTATTTTTCTGACTTATTGATTAGACAAAGACAAATACTGTATGTTGAGGAATAAAGTAGTCAATAAAGAAATGTCTCTATTGAAGCTACAGATGTTCCATTGTCTTTGCAGTTCCTTATCTACACATCCACAATGAATCAATGAACATGTCAGTGCAGTCTGTACAGAGGAATCAATCAAACAGGTAGTATAGGTGCATCACAGTTGATTTTTGATGCCTGTTGACTATACTTACTGGTGAGAAAAGCAACATTTTGGCACACACCATTTAGTAAAATCAAAATATCTCATCTCATCATTTTTGTGAAATATTATTGACTGGATGGAGATGGCACATTTCTTTCACCAAGATTAGGTTTATATATAAAAATAGGGAATATACAAAAAAGTAATTTTAGGAAATGTAATTGCTGGGATCTGAATATTTATTGACAACAGAAGGTGGATTAAGTGGATGTTTTGAATACAAAGCACACATGACTGCTGCACCAGAGACAAGGTTTCACATCCACAGTCGTGTCAGCGGGGAGATTCAGGCAACAAAAGCATTTTGGTTTGAGGTTTGGGAAAGATTGGTGTTGTTTAAATATTTATAAATGTGTTTCTGAATGTAACTATACCACAATCTTTTTCCTGATCTGATTGCAACCATGTGTTGATGGAACAATGCTGTAATCACTGCAAGTGGATATTGCAGCAGATCAGATAAGTTATAGCCAAAAAGGAGCTATAATGTCTATGTCTGGTACATTCATTATGTAAATAAGAACATCGGATCCCCTGCACACCCCCACCCCCAAAAAATGAAATAAAATCTGTTTAGTTCAATGTAAAAATAATTCCTTGGTGTCAACATTGCCCTTAAATATCCTCCAAGAAAACTTAGTGGTTAAATCAGCACCCTTCGACGATACAGTGGCAAATCTTCTAAAATGAAACTGGCCGAGGTTTCTGGAATAACCTCTCCTTTACAAAGCGTATTACATAAAAGCTGTTTTCTCACTGTCTATTAAGTGCAAGACATGCCCTGCTGGGGTAAGACCCTGCAGCTGAGTTTGGAGGGTGGCCAACTCTATTCTATAACCCATGTAATTACTGTAAGTCACATTTCCAGTTCATTTGTTATAGGCCACAGTAGATGTAATAGAAAACATATTTCCCTCCTGAGGTCTGAGGAAGTAACTAGATGGATTTGAAGTGCCGCATTAACAGTATGGCACGCGCTTATGTGTATATATCAAACAATGAGAAATATCCCGAAATGTCATTGGCAGTTTTGTATCATTTTCACCAACTAAAATTGAACCTTATTCTCTGTGTGTGTGGAGTAAATGACAAAAACAAGAAGAAGAGTGGACATCCCAACCCAACTTAAAACAAGACCTCACCAAGACCCTTCCATTAAGTGCCACTATTGATCTTTAAAGGGGCAGTGTCTCCTGCTATTGATTTTAAATGGGTGTGCTGGTAGCCAGAGGATCCTCTAAAGTTTCAGCTGAGTGCGAATCTGAGGGTTTTAAGTAAAGGATGGAAGAAACAGCACTTCTAAAATGACAGGCGAGAAATAAAAGGAAGGTTGGATCTTTCCTGGTGACCTTGGGTGACCTCTGTGTCGCTGTGTGACCTTTTCAAACAATTCATGACCCCTGATGACCCAATCTGCCTCTCACAGCTCAAATACTGTGCTGTAAATTCATCTCAGACAGAAGGAAATAGAAAACAGCCGAAGTGGCCCATAATGTATTTAGGGATTAATTAATCAAAAAAGATTAAGACTGTCCTCCAAAAGAAAATGGTCATTTGTGCTACACTCGTGATTACACTTTATTGTTAAGTGGCATCACAACGTTGTGTTAGACAGCATCAGTTGTTTCAACTAAAGCCCAAAATGAAACATTGGATTCAAATGACAAAGGCCTGACTGTAGTAGATATGATGGCAACAAACAAGGACAGTGGATGAGGTTATAACAAAAATGTAAGGTCTGCATAGGGAGGAGGTTTGGGGAGGGAGACCTCCAATTTCAGACCTACTGTATCACTGTTGTTTCTTTTAACCATGATACAATCATTATACAGTCAAACCATAATGATACAGTATGTCTATTTGAACCTAAACTGCACAGGTGGAAAAATAAATCTGGTTTATTCCTGAGCCACATGCTCATTTTTTTCCTGGCCAGGTATACACTGAGGTCCACAGACTGAATCTGCCCCCATACAGTATACATCATGACTGTCAGATGCTACTTCCACATCTGGGCCAATTCTGACACACAGAAAATAATCACATTTTACTATCTGGGTGTGATGTGAAGTCGTGTGCCCAAATGCTAATAAAATACTGGTGGCTACAGCACCTCCTGTCAGGGTGCTGATTCAGGACATGCTCCAAAATGCTTATCTGGGTTGAAGGACACATTGATGAAGTCAGTGAGACAGAAAATCAGTTGTCTAAAAAGCTTCGACAATAAAACTTAATCACAAGAGGCTTTGTAGTGACAGACACCATATCACAGTTCATTTATTGTTGGCAAGATAGTGTGACCTCATGACAGTTTAATAGAAAACTGGCAACAGACCAGCAGAAATGATGTTTCCCCCTGGCATTCATTTAGAAAAAGGCCATTATATTTCAAAATCAAAGTCAGGATTACTACACATATGCTGGATATTAAAATCTATATCATATATGTTTTCCAATGCATCAAATATTATTTGATTGCCTCACTGGCTTATTGATCAGAGTGATTGTTGTTTGCAGTGCTATAATGACATCAACATGTAGAGAAGCCACCAGACAGTCTGAGAACTGCTGAGGAGTATTATATGTAACTCACACTGTAATATGAGAGACAGACACAGAGCTCTTTCTCTAAGTGCTTCACTGTGTCTCTCACAAATACACACACACACTTACAAATACAAATACAGATATAGCGTCGATAAAAGTTGAAAAGAGTTAAAAAGTTGCAGACAGATAAAATCTTTATGTGCATTCAATTGTAACCATATAGTGTGTGCACATGCAATCTAAATCAACTAGATTTGAACACTGCACATAGAGTCGTTAACACAAAAATCTAACCACACACACATGCACATTTAGGCAAAATGAGAAAGAGATGGGCAGAAAAGGAAACTGAAATATAAACCGATCAATCAGGAGGCTTTTGCAAACCACAGAAATGTGCTCATGGGTTTTTTGGTGCCATGGACTTATTCTAAGCAAATCTTAGTCAGATGACAAAAAAAAAAAAAAAAAAACACCCCCCCCCCCCCCAAAAAAAAAAAAAAAAAAAAAATGATGTAATGTATGTAAGTGAAGAAGAAGAAAATAAATCACTATATAGCATGATGTAATCATTCTGCATTTAGTAACAGCTTTACAGAACATTTTCTCTCTGTCTGCTGTTTTGAAGTCAAAGGGAGAAAAAAGTCACGAGACACACACACACACACACACACACACACACACACACACAATCACTTTGTCTGAGGTCACTATTTGCTAAATACTCAGTGTACTACACGTAGCTTAACTACAATTTGCTGTAACTTGCTGGTAGTTAAAACTGCATTCATATTTTGCGCTGCGTCAAGTATTTCAACTACTTTTTGGGTAATTTTTTGTAGTTTAACTGCTCAATTTACAAACTACTATCTCTTTGAAAAAAGGCACGAATCATGTCATGACATGCCAAGCCAACACTGCCTCTGATTTGCTTGCCCTGGCGTTCTTGTCATGGTTTTAAACATTGTTGTTCAAGACACAAACATCTAGAATATGTCTACCTCTTTGTATTTTTTATTACATTTTTTGTTGACTGATTGACTGGGGAAGGATTTTCATTTTCTGTTTATATTACCCAACATGCCTATGGTGAACCTATAGTATGTTGACCAAAAAATTATCAGCTTTTTTTTTTATTAAAAAAAAAAAAAAAAAAACTCAATTGAGAGGCATATTTCTGCTGGCATGACACATTTTTTGTAGGCTATTATATTTTGTTTCATACGATATACAGTATGTTGACTTATTTAACGGTAAGTAGTTGCTAAAGCTACTTTTTTTAGCTGTAGTTTTACAAACTACATTTCTCCAGGGGTAGAAATGTTGTTTGTTCGAACTACTGCCAGGCTGAACAACATGTAGTTGTAGCTACGCTTGCAAAGTAGCTTCCCCAACACTGCTTATTAGGGTTCGGGCAGCGCAGCTGCCAGGACACTATTGTATTCCTAGGAATTCTTTAGGGTCCGGGCAGCGCAGCTGCCAGGACACTATTGTATTCCTAGGAATTCTTCTTCTTCTTTCTTTCTTTCTTTCTTCTTCCAAGGAAGTCATACTTCCCATGGGCGAAAACTCACCAAACTTTGCACAAAGGTTCAGTCCCATGCCAGATTCACTCAACTCCAATAAGCGTTTAAATTTAAAAACTTTAAAAATTCCTACCAAACCAACGGTAGATGCTACAGTTTTGAAACTTCACCACAATGTAGCCTCAATACTGCTGAAACTTTTGTCCACTTAAACTTATTACAAATTATGAAGTCCATCACTCTGTTTTTTTCAATAACTGTAAAACTTTTAAAATGTATCTCCTCCCACAATTTTTGCTCAATTTTCACCAAACTTGCTACAGAGCATCTCCAGACTGTCCTCCACAAAACTTGTTTCTCGGATTTTTGATTAAGCAAAAATTGAGCCTACAGTGCATGAAAACGTTTGACTGTAAACACTACTGTAAACATATACCATCAAATTCTTGCTAAATACATTTTCAAACTTCCTGAAAAAAAATGACAATATTCTGGAGTCATGGTTGATGAAGTTTGGCAAATATCAGAATTTTAATTCAAAAACTGAATTTTTGAGAACATTTTGAATTCTGCTCTCATGGGAACAACTGCAGCCAATGTGAGAGTGGAATTTTTAAACATCATATTTTCTCTTATGAAGCAAAACACTTATCATTAAAAACAAATCACCAACATTTCCATGCTGTCAAGATGCAATTTATGTATTATCAGATTTTTGTTTAGATGACTGAATTATTGACATTTTGACCATTTCATCACAACAGCTGCCCGGGCACTGGCTCACCTGAGTGGATAAATGAAGCTACACAGCAGGTCTCGCTACCAGCTAATTAGCTCAGCGAGTTAAGAGCTGGTTCTTGGTGTCAGAGATTGTGAGTTCGAGACCCAGCAAGGGTGATGATGATGATGACAGATCAAAATGTTAGATGTCCTCAAGCTATTTTGCTGTCTAAATGCAATTTATGTATTAACAGATTTTTGTTTAGATAACAGAAATCTGCGTTCACAACTGCTGCCCGGACACTGACTCCCTGAGTCTATTTGAGAAGACACACACCATGTCTCACTTCCAGATAATTAGCTCACTGAGTTAAGCGCTGGTTCTTGGTGTCAGAGGTTGTGAGTTCGAGACCCAGCCAGGGTGATGATGATGATGACAGATCAAAATGTCAAATGTCCTCAACATGAAACACAAGACAATTGTCCTAATGGTGACATCACAGCAAGCTTCTAAATTTAAAAATTCAAATAGCTTGGACTGGACCATCTGCGAAGGCTCCTAACATCTTAGACTCATAGTAGATGTTTGACAAATACATATCATTATTTTACCTCAAAAACTGATTTTTCTTTTTCTGCCTACACGACAGTGAATGGCTTACTCAATTTGTGAAGCCACTGTTGAACTGCCACTTGTCAATTAGCTCAGTGCGATAGACAATGGTCTTTGGTTCCCGAGGTTGTGGGTTCAATCCTCAGCTGATGCAAATTGGACATTATAAGGACAACTGTCTTGTCTTCCTATTCTCCTGTTTGTTGCTCAGAATTGCCTAAATTTGCCCAAAAGTAGCCCGGACCCGACCCATCGCTGCGCAGCAGCTATAATCTTCTTCTTCTTCTTCTTCTTCTTCTTCTTCTTCTTCTTCTTCTTCTTCTTTCTTCTTCTTCTTCTTCCAAGGAAGTCGTACTTCCCATGGGTGAAAACTCACCAAACTTCACAGAAACGTCCGACCCCATGCCAGATTCACTCAACTCCAAGGGCAAGTGCCCCCCCGCACAATAAGCGTTTAAATTTAAAAACTTTAAAAATTCCTACCAAACCAACGGTAGATGCTACAGTGTTGAAACTTCACCACAATGTAGCCTCAATACTGCTGAAACTTTTGTCCACTTAAACTTATTACAAATTATGAAGTCCATCACTCTGTTTTTTTCAATAACTGTAAAACTTTTAAAATGTATCTCCTCCCACAATTTTTGCTCAATTGACACCAAACTTGCTACAGAGCATCTCCAGACCGTCCTCCACAAAACTTGTTTCTCGGATTTTTGATTAAGCAAAAATTGAGCTTACAGTGCATGAAAACGTTTGACTGTAAACACTACTGTAAACATATACCATCAAATTCTTGATAAATACATTTTCAATCTTCCTGAAAAAACAGACAATATTCTGGAGTCATGGTTGATGAAGTTTGGCAAATATCAGAATTTTATCTCAAAAACTGAATTTTTGAGAACATTTTGAATTCTGCTCTCATGGGAACAACTGCAGTCAATGTGAGAGTGGAATTTATAAACATCATATTTTCTCTTATGAAGCAAAACACTTATCATTAAAAACAAATCACCAACATTTCCATGCTGTCAAGATGCAATTTATGTATTATCAGATTTTTGTTTAGATGACTGAATTTCTGAAATTTTGACCATTTCATCACAACAGCTGCCCGGGCACTGACTCACCTGAGTGGATAAATGAAGCTACACAGCAGGTCTCACTACCAGCTAATTAGCTCAGCGAGTTAGGAGCTGGTTCTTGGTGTCAGAGATTGTGAGTTTGAGACCCAGCAAGGGTGATGATGATGATGACAGATCAAAATGTCAGATGTCCTCAAGCTGTTTTGCTGTCTAAATGCAATTTATGTATTAACAGATTTTTGTTTAGATAATAGAATTTCTGACTTTTTGAAATCTGCCTTGACAACAGCTGCCCGGGCATTGACTCCCTGAGTCGATAAATGAAGCTACACAGCAGGTCTCACTACCAGCCAATTAGCTCAGCGAGTTAGGAGCTGGTTCTTGGTGTCAGAGGTTGTGAGTTCGAGACCCAGCAAGGGTGATGATGATGATGATGACAGATCAAAATGTCAGTTGTCCTCAACACGAAACACAAGACAATTGTCCTAATGGAGGCATCACAGCAAGCCTCTAAATTTAAAAATCCAAATAGCTTGGACTGGACCATGTGCGAAGGCTCCTAACATCTTAGACTCATAGTAGATGTTTGACAAATACGTAAGGGATAATGTATAGTTCGGAGGTTGTTATGGAGAAATAAACCCCGACAGGTTGTATGGAACCCCAACGCGAAGCGGAGGGGTTTCATTCAACATGAAGGGGTTTATTTCTCCATAACAACCGACCAACTGTACATTATACCGCTTATTACACGGTTTACGAGTGAAATAATTAATTTGAAACATAATGTTGATCAAAATACGACTTTCATCGATTTAAAATTGCGTTTAGCGAATCTGCAAGACCGGTCACTTCCGCTGTTTTGCCGAGCCTCCTCCCGTTTGTGCATTTGAAGCCTTTGATAATCAATCAGTGGATCGATAGATTACCATACACGTGTTAAGATGTGTGCATTGTGTGTAGTCGTATCTGTCATAAACAAGAGATTAACTTTACTGTTTACGGGGTACGTTTGTGTCGCGGAGTCGCAGTGCCACCGAGACGAGAGGAGAGCTGACACCGGGTCAGAGGCTCTGATGCAGGTCTGGTTTCCAGCAGCGGTGTGGAAGGAGCCTCCACTCTCCTTGTAACAAGTTACCAGTCATTTATCTAACATCGCTATTAGTCCGAAGCTGTTTAATGACGGTAAAAATGAAACACAAGGTAAATATCCTGCATAGTTTCTCTTTTCTGTGCTGTGCTGATCAGAGCGGCGTCCCTAGCAACGGTCTGTTATACTTGACGACGGTCTGTTATACAGAAATAACAGACCGCAGAACGCAGCGCTGGACCAATCAGAGAGCAGCATTCAATAGAGCCGTGTAATAAATATCATTATTTTACCTCAAAAACTGATTTTTCCTTTTACTGTGGTTTCAAATCTGCCTACACGACAGTGAATGGCTTACTCAATTTGTGAAGCCACTGTTGAATGCCACTTGTCAATTAGCTCAGTGCGATAGACAACGGTCTTTGGTTCCTGAGGTTGTGGGTTCAATCCTCAACTGATGCAAATTGAACATTATAAGGTCAACTGTCTTGTCTTCCTATTCTCCTGTTTGTTGCTCAGAATTGCCTAAATTTGCCCAAATGTAGCCCGGACCCGACCCATCGCTGCGCAGCAGCTATAATACTGTATTTCATATTGTCCTTTTCTTTTATCTAGAATGTGGCAGAAAGTACTTTTAACTGCTCACATTTGACATCTAAACCTCCAGAGAGTCAGACATAAAACTACCATGAAGTTGGTGGAGTATATATTTTGGAACGAGCAGAAGACACTAGCTGATAAAGGTGAAAATAAAAAAATGTCAGAAGATCCAGAAGTCAAAAATGTCTTGTTATCTGTACTTAATCATTTGTCTATTTTAGTTTCTTAAGCTTTTTGTTTACCAGAGAACTGGCCCGACTGTGTGGAAGCAGGTGCCAGAATGCTTAGCCTTGTTCCAACTCTATTTGTGGTCACCTTGTCCTCTCCTACACCCGCACCTCTTGCAAGGATGTTTGCTGTGTGGGTGCGCACGTGCGTGTTTGCATGTTTGTGCGCTCACTGCGGGTTGTGTGTCATTGCACATTGTCACAGCATTCTACTTTTTTCTCCCCTCAGCTCCCAGAGGAATACTGTCCCCCATTCGCTTACACGCACCCATCCTCCTCCGACTCCCCCCCCCCACCAGCACCACCCACACACAACCACACACTCACCAATGCTCCATCTCAGTCAAAAAGTCATTGGCATTCAGAACATGTACTGTACTTTGGGGTCGTGACTTTCTGCTGTGTACATGGCCCAGAGCTATATAGCATGGGAGAGAGTGCACACACTCTCTGTGATCTCTCTCTTCCTGTCCGTCTGTCTGTCCCTCTCTCTTTCTCAACCACACACACACACACACACACACACACATGCACACACACACACATGGCCTCTGAATGATATTTGAATTTTGATCTTTTTTGCTCCCAGCACCAGACCACAGAAATGAGGTCCAAACTTTTAACTTCCACTTCCTCAGCCAGAGAATTACAACTGTCTCTTTCTTCATTCAAATCCCTCAGTTCTTTTTCTCTTTCTCACAGGTTTCAGCTGCATTCGTCACAGGTGGATGGGCGTGAATTGTTACTACTAACACACTGAACAAATATCTAAAACGAGCCGAGGATGAAAATCCAGTGTTTTAAGGAGACTTTACTTAACAGGGAAAAAAAAAGGTCTGATAGAAAATCAAAGGGTCGTTTGGTGAGTTAATACGTTCATCGCTGGTACATAAGTGAGATGGATTATCTTCGCCGTGGTTATAGATTCAAAAAAAGATGCAGGGAAACCAATTGTTTCCTCACCAGGCAGCACAGTTACTGTAAGCTTGAACAAATGTATTCTCCTCTCGCTTTGGTAAAACAAAGGACCAATGATAAACTTCTCTCTTTACTGCAGACTCCTCCCCCCACCTCCTGATAGAGATGTCTGTCACATCGGCTAGACGCAACCCCCCTCTCCCGTGTCTTAAAATCCTCTCTTCCCCCTCTTTCTTGCTTTTCCTCTCCTATATTTTTTCAGCATTTCTTTCTCCGTCTCTTTTTCTCATGCCTTTAATCTCCCAATTTCCATCTTCTCCCCTCTCCGTGGTGAACTCAGCTCTGCATCTTCTCCATTCATTCTCTTGCGTTTCTGTAAACCCAAATCCTGTTCTCTCCTCTTCTTCCCTCTCACCTTCTCATCCCGACATCCTCTCCTTCTTCATCCTTTTTGTCACCCTGTTCCTCACTCAGCCCCTCTCATCCTTCCTCCCCCCTCCCCCCTCTTTCTCTGCCTGTATCTCACTCTGTCCTAGTTTCCACAGCCTGCGTTATGAATTATGTGCAACTCGCTTGCCTCATGAAAGAATCATCTTGGCCGATGAATAATAGATGTTGAGGAGAATAGAAGTGTAGGTTACAAACTGTGTTTACCCTCACTGCCTCATCTACTGCCTCATTAATTTCACCATAGTTAAACAAATGACTGACTGGCTGATCTTATCGAGTAAGAAGAAGACAACTACTGTGGTCTCAAATCTGCAATAGATGGGAAGAGCAAGTAAACAGGGTCACACCCCCCCCCCCCACGCTGCTTTATTGATTTCATCATACAAAACACTGACAGATCTTCAGGTTAGAGTACGCCAGAGTGTCTATGAGCAAGGCACTGCATCTCAAATTGCTAGCCACAAACAATCCTGCACCATAGCAGGTGTAAACGGCTGAATGACAGGTAAATTGTTCCTCCTGCCTATAGTTTATAGCTTCAGAGCACTTACCCCTGCAGGAGATGACATCTGTTCAAACACAGGTGAAGAAAAAGAAAGAAAGAAATAGATGTTTTTTTTCTTCTAACTTTCACAAATCTGTTGTTTTTCCGCTTTCTTATTTGTGTAACCTGACAACAACATCAGTATTAGAGAATTTCTACAATGGTTGCACATGGCAGCTATAGTATAGTTGTGGGGAAAGTAGTGGTTCTTATGGTTACGTAACTAAAACACTTGGTTAAGATTATCATGGTTGATAAAAAAAGACAGATTTTATTTATCCATGATAGGATACAAATTCAAACCCTGGTGTTTTTCATACCAATCCACCAACCAACCACACAGACATCTTCACCTCAGCATCTGTGTTCACCACTTCCTGTATCAGCACTGAATGTAAACTGTGAGATGCAAGGATATACATATAAGGATATTGAGCTGCTATTAGCAATCAATGTGCTTTTATGATACTTATGCAAACTTAACAGCTTAAAGTAGAGCATTATACATTCACACTGGACAGACCAAAGGGATCCAGCCTCTTTTTTATTCTATGCATATCTTTTCCTTGTCAAAACCTGGCACATACTTTACCCACAATGCAACTCAACTCACTGACAGTTTGGTCAGAGTGTCAGGTGTTTAATCCTGGTTGCGGCTAATGTAGCCTCGAGCTGCTAGCCTCGAGCTGAGGTGAAGTGCAGGTTACAGAGTTCTAGTAAAACTCCACAGCCCCCCAATTTCTTTTTTAAATTTTCATACTTGTAAATCCACACAGCCTCCAGTGACATCACATCAGCTTATCAGATTTTGTGCAGTTCCCTCTGAAGCCTAAAAAAAGGCTTCAGAGGGAACTGCAGTAGTATTCCCCAGTGCATGTTAACAGATTCTGATTTGTTTAATCACTACAGTACCCTTTAATACCACAGGCCAATTATCTACAACCTGACAGTTGCGACAGTTGGACAGTCTTTTCTTTTCTTTATCTCTAAACTCTACCACAAAATAACGCACATCAAAAGATATGAACTGAGAAGACAAAAGTGAAAAAGATGCAAATTTAACCAAATGTTTCAACTTCAGCAAAAAAAAAACAAAAAAACAGAAATGTGCTGTAACACCCGAGCTGTCAAATCTGAGAGGCAAGAGAGGCAAAGACGTGCCTTGCACACATTATGAGGGTAATTATTATGCCATGACTAGACAATGAGCAAGCATGAAAGAGGAAGGATCATGTGTAACCGTCAAAAATTAGTTGGTGAAGATGAAAGACATCTAAGATGGCTGAATGGCACATTTGCATATGTGCATTTAAAATTTGTCTCCACAACAGCCATTGTAGGGTTTAAGAATTCCTCATTTCCACCATATCACCTGTGATCAATGCGAAAAGATGCGATGATAGGATAGGAACCATACTCTCCATGCTTTCTTTAAAGCTCATGCAATATATAGGTCATACCATCATGCATTTGTCATACGGCGTGTTCAGCATCCTTCATTCAATATCGCAATGAGTCTTTACACAACAAGGACAAGACTGTTGTCAGAAAAAATGTTTAAATGATGATGTTTGCATCCTGTGTACATTGTGAGACTGGCTGGCAAGCAAGCGCGGAAAAAGAGAGCCAGGGGTAGAGAGAGTTGTGTGGTAATTATAGATCAAGAGGATGGTAATTCTACTGAGTCTCTATCCCTATAGGGTGGGGGGGTGAGAGAGGAAAAGAGAGAGAGAGAGAAAGCAGAGAGAGGGGGAGTGGGTGGTGGGAGGGGAAGACTCGGGGGGAGAGGGAGAGATTGGAGGAAAGAGAGAGACTGAGGGAGAGAAACAGAAAGGGAGGAGGAGAAGAGAAGACGAGGATCGAGAGAAGGAAAAGAAAGAGCTGGGGGAAAATGAGAAGGAGGGGAAGGTGAGTAGACACAGGAGAAAGACAGGAAAAGGAAGTGAGGCAAATGGAGAGAGGATTTAAAATAGTCATTTAGCAAAATCTTCATCTAACACCACAGTTTAAGACATTATCACGACTGTAAATAGGATAAGGGTTTACTCCACCTCATCCTGCAGAAAATCAAGAACATTGAAAATCATTCATGTTTTCATTATACAATATTAACTTATTAACTAATTTCTACCACTGCTGTCATCAACTTCCAGGATACAATAAAGTATGAGGTGCATGAGGTCAGATGCAGCCATGTATTCTTTGTTGATGTGAACAAAAATAACAAAAACAACCATTTTTTTTATTACAGTTGTTTCTCAATGAACCATGTTTTCACTGTGTTAGCACCTGACAGCAGCCACTGTGTAATTGTCTATTATCACAGGTGCAACAGATAGCAGCTGCCCCGTCTGACCCCTCTGTCCAGATTATGACTAATGTTCTGAGTCGTAAAGAGCTTTGCTTCACTAACATATCACGGTGCAGATGATACCATTCGTGTTCAAAAGGGTAATGTATTAGTCTAGCAGATGCTCTGGGTTAAACAGCTGACAGTGGATAGTGTTCATTGAGGAAAACACAGCCAAGGAAGACTGTTGAGTTTCACTTCATTAAGCATGACTCTCTCTGGATTACATCACTTTTACTAAACTAACTTGTGACTCCTCCAGTTGGCCCAGTGCAGTCAGCCTTGCCAGTCAAACGATAATCACATGCAAATGATTTTAAACAGGCAAAGTAAAGGAAAACAAAATTCAAATCATTCATGGCAGAGAGCACAACAAAAGCACATGCTCTGCCCTGCATGGTCACGGAACAAGTGCTCATGTGGTTGTATAAAGATTCAACAATGATAGTATAGAAGATCAACAATGAGACTGGGCGACACTCATGAGGCCATTCACCCTGGTACCACCCCTCCTACTTGTACCTCCTGAATCATCCCTTTAGTTCAGTCACTGCATGTGTTGAGGCCCTCTATGGTACCTCCCATCAATAAAGCAGCCCCTTTCTCATCAGATCCAGTCTGAAGAACGAGCTTCTCCACCCTTGTATCGCAAAGGCTTTGGAATCTAACAGCTTGGATGCACTAGACGCGGAACCGAAGCGCAGCGCCCTGGAGCGGAGGGAGTTTCAGTTCGGCGCACATGTTAACAGGTCTGCCTGGCCACACATCTCGCGCCGTGGAGCGCAGTGCGCGTGCCTGGAGCGCTTCAGTTCGGTTCATTTCTATTTTTCACGCGAGCCGCGCGAGCCGCGCGCGCCGAGAGCGCCGTCTGTCAAGCTGGACAGACGTGGTCGTACCAGACAGGAAGTCAGGCACAGAAAAGGCGAGAGAATCCGGTCAATTTTCAAAATAAAATAATTAAATGATGATTAATTAAGTTGTTGCTTGTCCATCTATACATATTTGACCGTTGCGTCTGCACATGAGACACACAGACACATGTTTAAAATGACGTGTGTGTGGAAAACCGAGTGAATACGAGTATGAACGACTGCAGTCGATGTCTGACCGGCGCGGAGAGAGGAGGAGAAGTATGCTCCCAGTGCGACCACCCAAGCGCCCGAGAAGCCGCGCGCAGTGCGCGCGCCCAGCTTCCGCGTGCAGTGCGTCCAGTCTCCTCTTGTGGCAAAAAAAGCCAAGCGAGTTATATCCAAATCCAATAATGTATGAATCTAATCACATTTTATGATATTATTATCTTTTGAGATGGTTATTACATTTGATTTGGGCTATATCCACACTAATGCTTTTTCATTTTAAAAGGATGTTTTAAAATAAAAATCAGTCTCCCTCCAGAAACAATGCACATGCACATGACCATTCATGTACTCTGGGCATGCCGGTGTAAGAAGGAAGCAGGACTGTCTCCACTGCAGATTACTGGTTGCAGAAAATACTACAAGCAGGGAAAAGCAAAGGCTGTTGTAGTTAAACTACAGACTGCACAACACTAGCAAATAGGGGTGTAAGAAAATATAGATACATGACAGATATTCTATGACATGATACTGTGTCTATTCTCTGAAGTGCTGTATCAATATTTTACATGGTGACAGTCTTTCCTTTATTTGGATTGCACAAAAAGTAGTACTCTGATATGGGATGTTAGAGGAACTGTGTAATACAAGGTGCAACTGTTCTGAGTCTGATTGCATGAAAGTAAACAGCTGAGTTTCTCTTAAAATAGACTTAGGAAACACAAAAATATTATATATGATTGATAACATGCAGTATCCCAATATATCAGAGCATATCAAATCGTCACCGCCCGTCTGATCCATCCATCCATCCATCCATCCATCCATCCATCCATCCATCGTTTTAAAAAGAATATTTTTTGCGTCAAAAAGAAACCAACTAACCACCGCAGAGCTACAAACTTTCCAATGTGCCTTGAGAGAAATAATCAGCTCTTCATGACTGAATTAATTTGCACCTTGTATAACTCACTGCTTTGAGACAATGGTCTGATGACAGATTGCCATATTCACTGTCTTCAGCTTCACTGTTTTCCTGATTTTTGGTAACAGGAGGTTCAGACACCTGCTGGTGTCGGCTGACTGACTGGGCCCAGTTTGTTGTCAGACGCAAGACTTAGGATCAAAATTCTGTATGATGGCATTCAATGGATACAAGAAAAAGAGGAAATGAAATGAAAGAAAGAAATCGCTGAGCAAAGAGAGAGCAAATGAGAAAGGGAATGGGATGGAAGAGAAAACAAATCAGAATGGAGGTATGGCCAAAAAGAAACAAACACAGTTCCAGGTGAGTGGATGGTGGTAGAGGTGACTGACAGTGAGACAGATAGGAAGTAAGTGAAAGAGTATTGATACAGAAAGAAGTATAAGGGACATAAGGTGTGGGGGGAAAAAAGAAATAGAAAGACACCAAAAGCAATAGCGAAAAGAAAACAGACAGACAGAGATGGGCCTGCCTCCTCTCTTGTCTCTTTAAGATATTGAGAGATAGCTCAATATTGACACAGCTCACTACACACAGCACCGTCTCCTTGGATGGAGTTGGGAGGATACAGGAACAGGCTGCATCCACACTTAAAAGCTCCAGCATCTCATTGATGTTTCTATCCCCCCAAGGATCCACATCAGGACAAAGCTTCAAGTCCTGCCTGCTCTTCTTCAAACTGAATATCAAAACTTTTTCTTATATGATCTGAATATGAAGATCACATCAGATATCTGGTCCTTACCTCTCCCCCTTAGCGGCAACAACAGCAACAGAAAGATGTGTGTTATTTTATCAAGGTTTGCTCTCGGTTGCTAAAGACTTCCTACACTTTGATGGTGGAGAATGAGCTGCGGTTGTAAGAAGGAAGGGGGCATCCTTAAACAAATGGTACACATGTATATTTCCTGAAGAACCCCATTTTGTATGTAGTTAACAATAATTCAGATATATTGAAACATACTGTACCCTAGTTTTAGCTGAAGATAAGAAAAGGCAATATTTCAATCATGCAGTTCACATACACCAAAGCTTTTTTGTTTGTTCTTTCTATGCAAACAATTGTATTTTTGAACATTCAGAATCAAATAGTGTATAGTATATGGTGATGATTTAAAGCTTTATGATCAGGAATATTTTTTTCCAGGGTTTCAAACAAATGTTTCCATATTCTCATGTGCCAGAGAATACAGATGTAAGTCAGCGTTGCTTTTTGCCTTTTTAGTTTATGTTTGCTCCCACTATGCGAGTGGAAAAATATAGAAATGTATTTAATCACAGCCTTTGTCCATGGTGCAGCTAAATAAATGATGGTGTTATTGCAAGACTATCTTTTATAGGCTTCTTATCGATCAAACACATGTTCACTTGGTGCTACCAGCAGCTGATTTCCTTTTCATTCTCCTTGCTCCCAATGCCTCTCCAGCCTTCTCCCCTTTGACTGGTCAATGCATCACCTCTAATCCAATGGCTTCATTAAATGATAAAGAATGCCTTTAATGAACAACCCTGTCCATTCACAGAGAGGTGAGAAAGAAAAAAAGGGCCACTCTAAAGAAAGAAGCAAAGAGGAAGAAAGAGAAAGAAGGTGAAAGTAAAAAAGAGTGAAAGAAAAAGGTCCAGCTGCTGAGAGAATAGTTCTCAGACAAAAAAAAAATACAGAAGCAAAAGTTTTACTGATAAACATTCAGGTCCATCCATCTAAATATAATTTTACTTTCTATGAATGAAGTAACTATGAATAATTGTGATGACCTAAAATGATCAGTGTCTGACTAAACTTGAATTACGATCAGGAAACTGTCTCTGTACTCAATTGTTCGGGCTTAATTTTTGTCTGAGCATCCAGCTCATAAAGGTCTGCAAACGTCTATCCACGCTTGATGTCCCCCCAGCCAGACCATGAAATACCCCAATAGTCTGGATCTCAAGTGATAACACACTCATTAATATAAATCCAATTCTCATTGTCAATACTAATTAGCAAAGTTTGACAGAACTGTTACAGGGCACAGAGCTTTAAACTTGAGTAAGGTAAAAGCTTTCTGTGCTTAGGAGGTCCCAAGTTCACTGAGTTAGATGTATTGTCTGCATAATACAAACTTATACAACCATGTATACTTCATATGTTTTTTGATAAAGCTCATATTCAAACATGCTATGTCCCAACAGTAATGTAACATTACTGTCCTTATATAAAAAGTTTGTAAGTTTATATAACTTTTAGCATAAATTTAACACAACATTTTCTTATTAATATTACACATTCCCTCTTTTGTAATCATTGTATATACAGTACATGTACACATACAATACGTACATATATACGTATATACATATAATACACGAATGTGCTAGTCATACAGTATGTCACTATATAAAATATTTCCAATTTCAACAGGTCTAACATGTGGTTTCTCGACATATGTAGGCTACACGCATGATTCTATTTCATGTTTCCATACATTATATATATAATATATGGGAATTTTTTATATGTGCATATGTTTCATTTGGATATGGATAAGATGTAAGAAAGCAGACTTCAAAACTAAAATTACATTTCACAGTGAGTCATCTGAAGCAAAAGCTGTGAGCATGGCACGGCAGTATTCATTAAGACTGAGGCAAATTGGCGTAAAACCAAAGTGAGATGGAAAAGTGAAAATGTGACTGGAACACTTCAGGTGTAGACAGGATGTAACTGTCAGAATGAACTGGTGAGCTACTGGAGGTCCTCAGAACTTTCTCCAAGTGAATCTAAGTCTGGTTCATTGGTTGAGCAGGAAAAACATACTCGTATTCCCAGCAGAAGCAAACACAACTGACTCTGTGGGAAGCCAGTGAGGGATCATGTCCTTGTCACTGCACCTCTCGTCAAGGCTTGTGCATAGAAGAGATGGGTTGAGGGGCGGGGGGCACTGCTGTCTCCTAAACCTTCCACTAGAGTTAGCAGCCCATATATGGAGCATTTGGTAAATTGAGAGGAAAGTGAACATGATGGCCCTCATGCTGCTCGGGGAGTCATGGTATCATTGCCAGAAAAAGAAAAAAAAACCTCTTGTCACTCTCTCAGGGCTCCTCTGAAATTCATGCTCCAGATCTTCTTAGGCGGCTCCATCCCCGACAATAAATGAAACGAGTGACAACGGGGAGGAACTGAAGAACAAACACATCTGGCCACACCTGGAGATCACTCTCTACAGGGTCAAATTTTGGCATGGATCGGTCCAAGGTGGTCCAACCCATCACAGTTCAGCTTCAAGTTGGATGTGAAGTAAGTGGGAACAGTTGGTTTAATTCCCTTCTTTTGGCAGGATGCAGACAGGCAGTTGGACATACAGGAGGCAGCTGTAAAGTCTAGTGGAGGGTTAAAGATTGACGAGAGGGAACTATATTGGCAGGGAAATAAAAGACAGGAGCACAAAGCAGTGTGAAAAAACATCAAAGTAATGACAAAACAACATAAAACCAGGACTGTTGGATGAAGTAAAATAGCAATTTAAAAATATTTGTTATATTTGCACTTTGCCACAAGCCATTAGCCCTTACTTCTTTGAACATGAACTCTGAAAAGACAAAATCATACAAAATGAAGGATTATCTTTTATAACATGATTGCTCATTGGTAGTATATGTATAAAGTCTACTTTATTATACCTTTCTATAGTTTGATGCAAATTGTCCAGTTGGCAACAGTGGAATAGCCATCATCTAAAAGCCTTTGTCAGTAGTTATATACGTAGTATATACGGTGTGTCAGCATGCACTGCGTCTATATGTGTGTATGTGCGTGTGTGCCCTCTGATCCTCTGCGGTGCTGAGATGCCCACTTAAAGCCTTTCAGCCTGAAGAACTTTCACATGAATGAAGTTTGTTGCTGTCACTTGATGCACCAACAAACAAGCCTGCTGCACCAACAGTTCCCACATTAGAACCAACACGCACACAATCCCATGTGGGAACCACTCGCTCTCTCTCTCTCTCTCTCTCTCTCTCTCTCTCTCTCCTATCTCTTACACGTGTCACTCTTCCTCAATCTTCGTCCTTCCTGTCTTTGTTGGGGGTAGGAGTGACGGGAAGGTCTTGAAAGATCAAGCCAGGATATAAAAGCACAAACGGTGCTCATCAATTAAACATACCCAACAGTCAAATCAGCCTCGGTGATGATGGGCAGGGAATACAAGGGGTGCGCTTGATTCGCTGGATGAGAGAGCAGCTGGCCTGAGGTAACTCCCGTGGCCGCCATGTTTGCGTGCAAACTTCCACTTAGTGTTGATGTTCACAGCAGTGTAAACGCACAAGCCGAGGCAGGCCTCAGTGTGTGTGCGTGTGTGTAAACGCGTGGGTTAGTGTGAGCGTTTGTTAGGCTGTGTGTATGCCGGGGCTCATATTTTATTGACATATACTCCTCTGAGGGCGGCTAAAGCTGGCACTGTGTGTGCCTTCGGAGAGCTGTGTGTTTTGGCTGAGGGGAACTGTAGCAATCACACACAGATAAAAACATCACAATACAGAGAACAAGGATACCTCAACATAGGAGCAGAGAGGGGGAAGAGGGCTCAGAAGAAGTGGTGAGGGTGCACACACACAACTATGGCATATCTACACACTTATGTATTTCTATAGGCTATTAGAGAGGCAGTTCAAGAAGGATGTACATGTGCATACAGTATAGTCTCACATACATATTTAGGGATGCAAACACACGTGCACTTAGCCACAAGGGCATCTTCCTTTGTTTAAGTTATGCGAGCGCACGGACACTCAGTTTTTATATATGAGCACAGACACAATAAATAACATTCATATACCCATACATTCTTTATGTGGCTTGTCTGACTTAAATAAATCCTTTGGTTGCATGGATGAGAAGTTTCATGAGTCTCTCCTCCCATCTCTTCTCCTCTCCTCCAACATCTGTGATAGCAGCTGGGTGCAGATTCTTTCCCGAAATAGCTGCCTAATATAATCACAGCTAATAGCATTATACTTCACACTATTTACATACTGGCTGGATAAATTATCCCGCACCAACCCTTTATCAAAACCCTCCTACACCTGTGCTTGCAACCTCCCTCTCTTTATCTGTACCTCACATCTCCAGTCCACCCTCACTCCTGTCCTCTTTTATTTATCACCACTTTTTTCCCGCTCACTCTTTGTCTGTTCTCAATATTTGAGCTGCCAAACCAAAAGGGGGTGGTAGAAAATCTGAATTAATTAGATTAGATCAGTCAATCCACTCATTAATGTTTGCTGTCTCCTCATCGTCAACTACACACATGCACTCAAATGAACATATGTGCACACAAACATACAGTGTTGAGGGTTTTGCCTCTCTCAGCAGTGTTATACAGCTGTCATCAGCAACACATGACAACCGGGTAATAGGGGTTACAGGACGCAAGGTGAATGTACACATTTGTCTGTGTGTGCGTGTGCATGCACATGTGTCCTTGTCATCTTAACCTACTGAATCAAAGAGCTATGGGTGGCTCTAAAGCTAAAGATGCACACACACACACACACACACACACACACACACACACACATGGGGACTGAGATCATTTAGCCAGAGGGACAAACACTAAACTTTTTTAAGGGAAACAACTTAAGTTTTTGATGCTCAAAAAAAAAAAGAGAGAGAGAGAAACTTTGCTAAGCTTTGATGGAAGAACACACATCTTCAAATGGGCTCACACCCAGTGTTGACATAGTTTTGATAGATTATTTGTGCTTCCTTTGTGAATTTTTGATGTTGAAAAGTTGTGAATATTTAAAGAATGAAGGTAACTGTGAGAAGCAGTTGCGTGGCTTGGTTTTTGATGACTATGTATTCCTTTAAGAAGGTACAACCTCTGAGTGGATAGACTGAAAGAGGTTACAAGCCCACTCTGGAAGCATGAGGCAGCATTATATGTAAATATTATGATGTATTTTTATTTATTTATTTATTTTACGTATGACATATCATGTATGAAATGAGTATGACTATTTCCATCTTGGAACTGAAGTGAACTGTTGCCATACACCTGCCAGTTGCCATGGCTGGTGCATGACAGACTCCTCATCTCAGTCTGACGTCACGCTGATGTGCTCTGTTCTTTCACCTGCCAACCAATAGCACAACAGCAGTGGCTGACTGGACACAAGGCCTGATCCAAAATTGGATTGGGAAGTGAATGTTGATATACTTCTAACCCCCTTGTCTCACTTGATGTGGGAAAATTACAGTATGTTCAACAAAATACTAATGGCAGAGCATTTTTACATTTTAAAAGACCTATCTGGAGAGGAACTCCACTAAGATGGAAATGATTTGCACATTAATACAACTCTAAACAAAAGACACTGCAATAATAAAGACTGCAATGTGTTATAATATTTGCACTTACTGTATTGGAGATTGTGCTTCTACAGACTTGCAAACAGAAATGACATATTAATTTATATTCCACTCTGCATGAACTGTATGCACTTGTAAAACAAGCAATTCAAGTGTGTGACTAAAACATAAATCCTCTTAAAATAAAATCTTTTATAAATGCAAATGCTTGTTCTCATGTCTCTGTTACATAAGGATATCATGGATAAATGTTTTTTTTCACAATCGACAGTTGCACTTCTGCAATTTCGCCAGAGAGCTGTCCGCAGTGGCCTTTGTTGGGACCTCTATTTAAAGACAGCGCTGTGTAAAAAATAGATGGAGTGATGGAAGCAAGCTGAATAACCAAGTACCAAACTGGCAAATGTTTCCCATATCAAAACGCCTCTGAAAATCTTCTAAAATATCTCACCTCAGAGTTGGATTATCTTCTCAGATAAACACAAGACAGATGCAGAGTGGATAAATTATGAGAACCTCCACAATGGGAGCCTTTGTAACAAAGCAGCTAGAGTCAGCTCTGCTGTCAAATTATCTGCTATGATAAATAATATCTTCATTAATCATAATAATGGCCTTTACCACCTGAGACAAACAGGGCAGCTGGTAGGCTAGAAGTGAGCCAGCCCGACCAATAGGAGCTGTTTATACTGAAGAGGCCGGTGAGAAGCCAATCCTCAACTGTAATTATTCTCAATAGAAGTCTCATCTCTCAGCACCATGACCTGACCTCCATCGCAACACTGTGTGCCTCTCAGTGACTGTGTGTGTGATTGGGAGAGAAAGGGCGTGCGACACTGGAGAGTTACAGCACAAGAGATGGATTTGGAAAATGACGTGAATGGATGAGGCATGAATGGACGTCCCAGGGTGTGAGAGAGACATGACACCTCATTATTCAGGTCTTGGTGTGTGTGTGTGTGTGTGTGTGTGTGTGTGGGTGGGTGGGTGCGTGTGCCTGTGCATGGGTGTGTGTGTGGTGTGTTTATGTTGAGATAGAGGGCAGGGGGTTCAGGGATGCCAGATGTCTCATGAATTCAACAGAAACACACAAGCGCACACTCAAACCCCCTGGCCAACATGTTTGTTCACACACTGATCTTCTTCATGATTCCTAAATGTTGTTGCATGGTTTGCATGATGTTCGCAGCTGCTCAGTTTGGCATCCGAAGCTGCCTATGATTGTCTGCCTATGGATTTATCTTATAACACAAGCACCTACCAGCATCATGCATACTGTAAAAACTATCTTTTCATATTATGTTGTTTTGAACTGCCTATAAACAATAAAATCTCAACTGTATGACAAAACAAACCATGTATTTTGGCCTTGTTTGCTATCGAGATCACCATTAAAATGTGTTGTTGATGCCAATTTATGACACTGCATGGAAATACAACAGCTTATGGTTGCACAGACAGGTGGGCAACCATCTGGATTTGTCAAAAATATTAGCTTTACATCAGTTTGTAAACGCAGCTGCTCTGAATCTCAATAGCATTCATGCAGGCTGGCTGAATTACCAGAGGTTAGAAATTTCAAGTGGGTATTTAGAAAATTTGCATCATTGGCTCATTTCTGTTACAGACAATGACTGACGCTGGACCGTATTGCTTATGTGCACTTACAGTACATGTCTACACAAGCAGGGGCTATTAAATCTCATAGTTGAGGCAATGGTCTACATGAGCCTCCATCTGGTGTGGAGCATCATTAGAGAGATAGACCTCAAGTTCCAGACATTTGCCCATTGTCGTCGGATCATGAACAATTTCAAATCAAAGCTTCATTTAAGCTTTACAAACATATTACTCATTATCAATACAGGAAAAAAACAAGATAAATAAGAATACATATAGGCTACCAGAGGAAAACAAAACCATCTACTATCTCTTTCCTTCTTTATTTTCAAGACATACACCTGATCCTCAGACAGTCTAGAGTGTCTGTATCCATACCAATAAACTGGCCTAATCAATAATTGACTTCAGTTGCACCACCTCCTGGCCTCTTTGACAGTACTTGACCTTATGTCTCAGCTCTGTTCCACTTATAGATGAATGAGGATAGCGTCTGCACACTCGAGAGACATCCAGCGTGGTGGGGAAGTCATACAAGACAATCCATGAAAATGAAAAAAAAGCTGAAAAAGCTAAATGTATGGCATTTAAAGAGAAAAATGGTGGCACTTGTTGTGGCAACCTCTTGCGCGTACATTTGCGTCCTCATCCACTCTACAGAGAAATCTTGCATTATAAAATCATTGCTGCATATCGTTATTCCACACGGCGCCTTTAATGTCCACAGGTTTATTATTGCCTCAACATGATTTAAAAGGGAGATATCAATCTTCATCTTCCATTTTCCATATTGTTACTGATGTGACTTATACACAATATTAATCTGTTTCATCATCAGTAGGCTAACTACATTATACCACCATCACACTCTTAATGAAAAACAAACAAACTTGTACACAGTTGAATATAGTTTATGAAAATAAATAATAAAGGTAAATAGGCCTCGGGGTGATGATATTTACTTAGGTTTGTCTCCAGCTAAGCAAACCAGATCACCTAAGGGGCAAACCTAATGAGGCAACCTGATCCATTATTAATTAGCAAGCAGGTCAGCAGTGTTGGATCGATTAAAGGTTCTGGTTTTACAGTGCAGCAGGCAGTCAGACCAAGCTGGTAAATATACCCCAGAGAGAGGTTAAGAAAAGGGTTTGATGACTGAAGAGAAACCAGAGAAACAGGATGAAAATATTCACATTTTCTTTCAAGAGGTTTATCTTGCAGAGGAACTCTTCGCTGTCATGACTTAAGTGTGAAAAGAATTACAGTGCTTAAACAAACAGTGCGAAGAGTACAGTGTTTCATTGCCCTCTGCAGGCTAATAGAGCTAACTTTTAATTCACAAATAAACAGTGTATTATGTGTTTATGGGCAGGATTTAGAAGCATTATTTAGACATTTTGTTATTGTGGATGATTTTCGTTTTCCAATGGAGATCTTCATTAGAGATTAAGCAATGGAGAATGATGACTCTGAGGAATGATCAAAGACCTCAACACACACATATACACACACAGACAATCGCTGTCCCTTTATTCCTCTCCAAGTCATGTCAGCTTGCCAGCTTTGTGTGCTACACATCTCACCGTATGCCCCACCATCTGGGGACGTTTTCTCCTCCCTTTGTTTCATCCTTCTGTTCTCCCTCTCCCTGTCTCTCGATCCGCTTTTTCGTTTCATCCCCTAACTTCCCCTGTTTCTCTACCCTCATTTCCTGTCATCTCAGACGAGTGTGAACTATGAATTTCCTACACTATGTTGCGCTGGGTCTCAGGTGAGTGCTGTTTCCTTGGCAGTTGCCTATAAGCTATCACTTGCCTTTCCTTTGTAAGGCTCCCCCCGTCTCTCTCTGGGAACATGTTAATTGCTTCTGGACACTGATCAGTGTTCATTAAATAGGGCTGTATTCACCACAACAGATGCTCATCCACAGTGTACCAATTGTTGCTTTTGTTTGTTTTTCGTTTTTTTCCCCCCAAGAATGCTACTTATGGAAGGCTGAAGAGGCCATGTTTGTAATTGCTTCTCATTTATTGTTTCTTTTTTTGCATTTAACTCACAAATTACTAATTATTTTAATACAACCACTTCTACCTCAACCAAACAAGCTTGTTATGTGAAGATAATCAAGTAATAAAAACAGTTTTTTTTGTCCTGATCTGAGGAAAATTAGTTTTTCATGACTGAAATTGCTTTTTATTAAGAACACGACAAAAACAGGGTCCTCAATTAGGCTCATTCTGCCCTTTTGTGCATCAAAAAATATGACAACAACTTTTTCTTGTTAGTGTAAATAAATATATTAACACCTGGACATATGAGGCATCTGTAATGTAGCTTTATCAACAAACTGCCACCAATTCCTTTCATTTCACAACAAATTATCAGACTTTTGTGTTACTTCGAAGGACATCAAATTATGATGTGCATAATTGATGCCATGCTTCATCTTGAACTTATTGTCTCGGTACACAATGCCATCATTCCTCAATGACCCACAAAGCATTTCCTTGACGACAGCGAAGACTTGGATAATGATGACTGATGATATCACATTGCGGCGTGGTTGTCAGGGTGATGAGCCACACCGTTGAATGAAGGCTAATGAAAGTATTCGGATGGCACCAAACATTGGTGCTTGTGGATTGAGACTTATGATAGCAATCAACAAACTAATTAGCATGTCATTAGAGTCACAAATACTTATACTGAAATTACATAAGTGTAATTTTGCTTGGGTTGTTGCTGCTGATGTTACTTTGTGCATAGGTTGACATGGGTTTCATGGATGTGATATATGAGGGTAGGATAGGTATACAAGTTGAAACCATTATCACGATTATTTCAAACTTTTATGTTGATTAAATTAAATTAATATAAATTATTTTGATGTTAATTGGTTTGCAAAACTGATTAAACAAATTGGTTGTGTTACAGTATGTTTGGTCTCTATTCATGTTGCATTAATCACTGTCTTATCATTATGAAGAACCAATCAGGAGGCAAGATGGGTGTCTGTTACAAAGCACCCAGGAGATTTTCAAAATAAAACAGGACCGACAATTCTTCCAAAAGTCTCTACTGATGAAAACTCTGGAGTAGAGTGGACAATAGGGGAAAATGTGACCAAAGTAATGCGCATTAATGTCATCTCTGTTGCCATGATCACTGACAAGACATTTTTCTTGGTTTGGGCAAAGATACATAACTGAAGATAAAGCAGTTTTTTTTTCAAGTTCAAGTTCACTTCACAAAGTGCAACAAAATCATGGCAGTATGTGCATAAAGATCCTTAATTTTATTCATGGTCCTCAGCCAAATCTATCTACTTTTGCACATTATTTCAGGATGTAATTAAGAGTGAGATGTCATTAACACATTCATCAGTAGCAATGACTTTTAATAACTCCATAACTACCGGTAGCATTTACATCATATGATAAAGGTGAGAATTTGAAGGTGAAAATGTCATGACAATCCATCCACATTTCAATCAAAACCCAATGTGAGCATCATGGTGGTGAAGAGGAAAAGTAAAAGCATTTAATGTCATTAAGATTCATCCTCTGGAGACTCTGAATTGTAAACTGCGTACAAGCATTTCACCCACTCATCAAGCTCAGTCGTACCATAATATTTCCTGGGATAACCCCGTAACATCTTTTTCTCCACTGTAAAAACATGATGGGGTTATCATGATTATAATATTGCTAACTAGGAATTCAATGGGCAGTTTTTTTTAGTTTTTTTTTTTTTAGATGAATCCTAAAGCCTCATGCAGCTAATGTAAAGGTTGGAGCAACATCGAACATTGGGACAGCATTTCACCTTTCCTTTCGTAAAGGAAGGTCCAGTGTGTCGTACACTAAAGGAGATAGAGTTAGCAGCACCTAACCTTTCCTTATCATGAGGAGAAGTTGATGCTCTTGTCATGGCTGCCACTTTAGATCCTTCCGGGTGATTTCACGTTAGGAAACTTCCTGAGTGAGAAAAAAACTTTTGGACTTTCCACAGCCCCGGGCCATCTTCAGGCTGTTTGGTATTTACATTCTGAAATTTGCTCCAGTGTTTCCATCCTTTTGTAACCTTTGTTTCTTTGTGTTCAGAATCAGTGCCTGCCTGCTCATCAGTCAGAGTGCGACGCTCCAGACAGTCTGCTCCTTGTTGCTAATGCCCAGACTCCCAGACCCCTTCAGCCTGCCTGCTCATCTGCTAATTCCCCGGCCAATCAAGACGGGCCCAACTCTTCACGCTCCACTCTTCTCTACAGCTCCCGGCCTGCTGTCTGCTCCCCTCTGCCCCTCACCCAAAACCCTCTCTCCTCAATCTACATCTCCTATCAGGGCCTTAATATAGTCACCCATACTAATTTGAATTCTGTGTTCATCATGACACAAAGTGTTGGAACAACCAACTGTAATAAAACACAAGTTTACAAGCTTCAGCTGGTTGTGCTGCTTCGTGAGTGAGTAAAATTGTGAGAGACGTTATTGTTGACTCCTCCACCGCAGTCAGTGGCCAATGCACAGGTCACTCATAAAAAATGGAAAGGCTATATAACATCCTAAGTGCAGTAACAATGTATACGTGCAGGAAAGACTCTGAGGACTACAAGTCTGAAACTATACTCAACTCCAGTGAAGAAAACTCTGTCCATCCACTCTTAATGATATTCCATACAGGTCCCTTCATTTCTGGGTCAACTCCATTAAGAGTTCACACTGACGGGCTCATCAACTGATGATGAGACCAAAGTCTGATAAGTGAATTTGTGTCCAGGTAGGATATTAGAGTGATATCTGGCACTGAGTAGCCACAGTCATTAATGTCCTGATACCCAAAGGGTTGGATTTCTCTTTCTGCGCCTCTCTTCCCATTCTTCCATCCACCGTGCGATCCCCCACTCCCAATCACATTGTCCATCAATGAAGGCATAATTATCTTTTAACCCCTCAGGATTGGCAGACAGAGGAACAGGTAGGAACATATCATATTCAAGGTATATTAATAGGTGGATATTATAACAGGTTTTCTTCATTTATCATGCACTCCCATATCCCATGTCTCATGATGAATGCCCTGTTTTCTTTTTCCTTGTTCTTCTTCCAACATGGGTATGAGATTGTCAATGTTGGAGAACAAAGAGACAGACTATATGTGGGATATAGGTTCCTATACATTTCACTTTGCAATATGTTGTCTATGTTTAAGGCGCTCAGCTAATTGGGGATTAATTAGCCTGTTTAATAACACACACACACACACACACACACGCACAAATGCAAGGCAATAGCCGACTGGCTCATCCGTCATTCAACCAGATGGAGCTCTTAACTGGGCCTTTTACTGTCACTTGAAACCGTAAACACATGGGCACACTCTCACATAGAGAGATGCACACACACAAACACGCCATCAGCACACAGCCAAAGAGTAGAATCTCTTTGAGAACACAATGCCAATTTTTTTCCACACAAATATTTTGAGTCCATTTGACCATTATTTTCTAGCACTGATTAATTACCTTTTCCATAGAGGTTATGTTTTCACCTCTGTTTGTTTGGCAGGATTATGCAAGAAGTCCTGAAATTATTAGCACTGAACGTGGTGGAGGGACGGGGACAGGGCCAGGGAGGAACCCATTCAATTGTGGAGCAGATCTGGATCATTTACTATCAACTCGATTTTTATGCCTCCACAAATGCCAGAGCCAAATCCGGAGACACATTGTTTATGAGTTGTCTTTCCCCTTTCTGTGGATGCAACATCGTAGTGACGCTTTGATGGAACTTCTTGAAATTTGGGATAAACATTTACAAGGATTCAAGAATGAACCAATTTCATGAGTGGATCATCAAGGGCATGATGACTGAACAAAGTACAGTTTTGGCCCTCTGAACACATCTCCAAAACGCCTTCATATTTGGCAAAAAGCACTCAACTGAGGAATGAACAAATTCAATTATCAGAAGTTCAAAGGGCATGATGGCCTCACAAAATATTGTTTTGGCTTCATGAACCTGATATCCCAGGAACACCTTGAGGGGATTTCTTCATATTTGGTACAAACATTCACACCCAAGAACAAAATAATTTGATTCTCGCAGTCAAAGGTCAAGGCTGGCATGGCCTCTCAGAACATGATTTTGGCTTTGTGAATTTCATATTTCCAGAAGACCATGAGGGAATCCCCTTAGATTTTGCATATAAGTTAACTTGGGCTCAAGGAAAAGAGAAAAAGCAACAAAATTTCACATGAAGCTTAATAATTTATGCTCTAGATAACTAGCCCTCAGTGGTGTGTGTGTGTGTGGGATGGGGGGGGGGGGGTTAAAGTGCCCTCTTCAGTGGCGAGGACGCGCTGTACAGTATGTGCCCTTTTTTTCTTTTTGCCCCTGCCCTTTAAAAAGTCTCTGCACGCCACTGCGAGCCCTAAATGATTTTAAGTGACAAAGACGTACAAACACAGGGCAATAACGCTACATTTTCTCTAAAGTCTGATTGTTATATTGTTTGTCTCAGTGGAGGTCTGCACTGTCTGAAAAATACAACTAGTGGCATAGTTAATAACAAATAATAGCACTTTGTAAAACCAATTTCAGATTCCAGGGCCAACCCTAAGCCCTGCCAGTCTATAGTTAGACAGATATGTTCAGTAGAGTGAAGTGTCAGTGGATTTATGTTGACGTGTTTGTAGAAGCAGACATGAACAGTGTATCTACTTTGAAATTTGAGTAAGACAGTTTAATTTGTCATAGACACTTGACCCATTTTTACTACTGGGTCATTTTTAAAGGGCACTGCACACTTGAAGGAATGTTTTTAGTTACAGCTGATTAGACCTCTGCCATGGTCTCCAAACCAATAAAAATGGCCATGTGCAGCAGGATAGTTAGAGCAATTTAAATCCAGTCCTGAAAAGGTCTAATCAGATAAAATAGATTATGTCACCAAAATGTGTTCTTGGACCATGAAGCTCAGAGCAAAACATTGTTTAAATTACACATGTACTAGCTATGTCAATGCCAATTCCACATAACATTCACACATCACAGTTGTCATATTAGGATGTCACAGGATTAATTACATCCTATTCATTTGTGCTCTGCCAGCTGAGCAGATACCGTAGCTTACTGCATATTGTTTGGGGATTTTGAATTCAGATTTTGGTAGTGCACTTCATGGAACGGGAGGGTGGGGGTGGGAGCAGTTGGGGTGGGGGGCAGTCGCAGAAATGTTGTTCATCAGATGATTCCATGTCTTGGAAAATTATACAAATGACTTTAGGTTCTGTTGGATTCTATACAACCTTGGCCATATGTTCAGTTCATCTAAAGCTCTACTGAGATTTAAATATAATTAAATTGTTTTATGAAACCCTACCATAAGAACAGATCTCTTGAGAACACTAACCCAGTGCTGATCAGTGTCCATGTCAATTGTTCAGAAGATCAGCCACTGACCTGCTTTCAGCCATGAAAATACTAATTAGAGCCATTAATTAGCCCAGTCCAGTGAGATTCAGGCCACTGAATTGGTCTGTCTGGAGCGTCGGATATATGTGTCATATATGTATCATTTAATATAAGCACGCTAGTGGATTTACTTTCTCTTATGCTCAAGGCTATTGACTCAAAACATATAATATGTAATATAATACAATATGTCTTCTTTGCTTAACTTTACATTTTCTGATTTGAAACACAGACATGCATGTATGCAAACACACATTCCTCTCAGCTGAATGACTTTCCATGTGTGAAAAAAGCTAACATGTCCTAGGAAGGCTGATAATGTTGGCAGTGGAAATGACCAACATCATGTGGTCATGATGGCAATGTATGCTGAATAGTTGGGAGACACTGAAAAGAGCAAATAAATGAAAATATACCTGAACATTACAACATATCATGGTCAAGGTTTCCATAAAGTCATAACAGTGACTTAACATGAGGAAATCTGACAGCAGCATTTGTCTCAGCTTGAAATTTTGGTCTTTTCAGCCAGGACAGTCCAGAGGGTGCCACAGTACCTTTGGCAAAACATACCCATCTCTCTTTGACATATCTGACTTCATGCTGATCCAATACATCAGCAACTGATGAGCAATACAAGAGCAAGAGGGTTGACAGCGGAGCAAGAGACAGATCAGTCTCCTCTGCACCTCTGGATTTCCAAATGTAAATGAACTGATGTGGGATGTTTCAAACATTCATTACTGAAACAGATACAACATTTTTACATTCATATTGTATATTTAATGAGCCTCTTGAAATAGCAGGCGGAAGAGCCTGTGGGGAAACAGGTCATTAAAGCATGTGGACCTAGCCCCCCCTTGTGGTGAGATGACACCTGTTACACAGTTAATGGTTTTAATGTGTCATATAAAAACAAATAAATCATTCATTGTTCTTTAAAGTAAATTCTATTTAGTAGTGGATGTGTTTATTTAATGTCCTGCACTAGTCTTGCACATATCAATATCAAAATGTGAATTAACTTGATATGGAAATTGATGATGGTTTTTAACACCTGCACATATAGCGAGGAACTTAATAGCAGCTTTCAATTCTTTCAAGGACTTTCAATGGAGATTGTTGCTATTAATAATTTATTTTCTTTGTTTATCCATCCATAGTTTATCCATGACACCATTACCTGTATCACATTTACACAGCTCGGCAGCTGGAAAGACTTTTTGAATTTTTTATTTCTCTTGTCTTTCCTATACATAATTATGTAAAGTTAATATAAGTATCTATATATTAATACACTGACAAAACATGGTGCTTTACCAGCAGCTGTTGATATACATTGCTGCCCTGTGTTACTGTACCTGATAACGTGTCTATCCTGTCACCCACATGTAGCTCTGATTGTATTGTCACCGATCCTTTAATTCTGTTGCGACTTCTTAAACGGGGAATTCACTTTTTTTTTTGTTAAGTGTCCCTCTTAACCCCAATCTTTAATTACCCTGCTGCCTTCTCTGGTGAGTTACAGTGATGTATTTTAAGTGGCCGTGCTGCCAAGCTTAAAAGGCACGCTAAATAAATTCAGTTCATGTCAAAGTATTGTGACACTAATTCATTTTGACCCAATTATGGCTCAGAGGAAACTCTTTTGGAACCTGCCTTGCTGCCACTATAATGGGCACATTCTTTGAAGGCCTGTTTATACTTTACACTGTTTTACATATCAGAAGCTCGGGGGACTTTTACTGATAAGAACCCTTCAATGTATAGATGCTATCCACTATCTAACTCATTTGTAGGGAACTATGTGACATCCTTGGAGAACATGGTGACAAATTTCTTCTTTAGCTTCACCGTGAACTCACTGTCTGAAGTTTTCTGAATATCTATGAGAACATTCTGATCCACTTAGCTCATCTGCACAGAGCCTCTACGCTGTCTTTGTTCACAGTTCATAATGCAACATTACCTATTGAATAGGAGTCACTGAAAGGGCTTATGGTAAATGTTGACAGAGAAACCCTGCAAACCTACAGAAAAGAATCAATTCAGGGATGAAAACAAATAGATTTTTTTTCACCAGCATTATAGACATCAAACCACATAAAGAACATGTAAAGGTTCACGGTTCTTTGTTGAACAATGCTTAAAAGCTTTGTGGTAGAAATCATACAGTGAAGAGTTCAGTGTTTCATTCTTTCATTCTTTATTGACTACAGATATTCTTTTGTTCTCATTAGCTACATCATCTATCTTTCCTGTGGGACGCGAATAATTCCCAAACCAGATGGGATATGTATGTCGTTTTGGGCTGGCCAAATGTTCTCTTCCCAGTTGGATGTGCCTGGGATACTTCCAAGGTATCCATGGATTAGATACCTGAACCACCACAACGTTTTCCTCAAAGGGGTACGGATATATCTGTGTCCCCATTAACCTGGGAACTCTATTGTTGAGGGAAACAGTTTCTGGAAAAGTCACCCAAGACAAATTGGTCTGTGGCAATCAGTCATATTAGGGGCAGTTCAACAGCTGTGCTATGTCATCTTGCAGAAAACTCTACCTTGGCCAAAACTGTGTTTAACTCAAAGAAACAATGTGGTGTATTGTCAGCATCGACCCACCAATTACAAGTTGATACAAATAGATTATATTCATTGCCAACTGGGTGACAGATAAAGGCAGATGCTTGGATGTCCTGAGCCTATAAAATTGGAGTTCAGAAATTGAACAATTTAATAACATTTGCAAATAATATCCCTTTAGTTTGAGGTTTTTAGACTGAAACCAGAAAAGACAAATACATCCATATAGTTCTAGTTCTAGCACCACCAAGAATGGAGCTGTTGAACCACTGACTGATGATCCACATACACTACTTCTAAAAATAAACCTCATCCCTGTTAAAATACTGGGATCTCGACACAGTGAGAGTTCAGGTTGGTGAACACTAACACAACACAGTAATGATATTATGCTGCATTTCAAATTTGACATCTATTCATCCATCCATTTGTTGACATTCATTCAACATACTGTATCACTACTCCTAATGTTGAACCGCAGCACCTTCCAAAAGCAACTGCTACATTCACCACTAGATGTCAGAACCAGACAATCTATGAACTGTGCAGGACAGACCAAAGATTGGCCTGGTTTCCATCAAGGACTAGCACAAGCTAAGTCATTATTCATGACACCTAATTCCCCTCAAGAAGTCAATTCACTGCCTCCATCCTATTTGGAATGTATTTATGTTAATTTCTCAGAGTGACTGTGCTTGCCTGGCACAAAACACACAATTTAGTTTTGATTACACAACATGTGCAAAGGCAAATTGTGTATTTGCATGCACTGGAGAGGGAAGCTCTTTTGGGAACAACTCCTGAGGGTTTCACATGTAAAGGATTATGCTGGTCACTTATATAGCACTTGTGGATTTAAGGGAATGTGAAAAACTACCAGGGATATCACAATGAAAGAAATTATGTAAAAAGAAACAAAGGCAAGAGGAGGTGAGTAAATTATTAGTTCAAATGTATGAACTTGAATAGATGAGGGGAAATGAAAGAGAAAAGAGTGGTAACCAGAAGAAGAAAAACTCTAAACTTTTCTTCAAGTCATTTAGAGCTATTCTGGTGACAAAACATGTAAGAACAACCATGAGTGATGGTAGTCGGAAAACACCATGTTATTATTATCGCAGGGCATTTGCAGGATTGTATATTATAGGGAACACAAAGTTTATCATGTCACCACTGTTCCTGTTAGAGCTCTGCCTTACAGTATTTGCCAAGCTTAAATTGCAGTTCTCCATTCTCAGTAAACTTACTTAGGATGCTACAATTTATTAATTTATGGAAACATTACACAATTCATTCACTATGACTCACAACAACGGGCACAGTATCTTTGGGAATGTTGGTGATACCAGCATTTTAAGACACAACAAAAATGTTTGCCCACATTTGTAACCTAATGATACTCTCACCAAGAAATCCAGAGTATTTGAAAAGGTTAATTTGTATTTTCTCCAGGGGTGCTGCGCTCTCTGACTGACCCTGTGTTGTGACTAAAACACACTCACATTTACACACTTACAAGCCCTCCCTCAAAGATTTGCAGGTAAAAGCTCACAGACGTACACATTGAAGTTGAAATTGAAATTGAAACAGTGCAAATGTTACACTCCTTAAAAGGCACATCACTGCTTATAATTCACCATTTGTTCTAATTGATGCCATCGATCACAGTATGAGGATTTGCTGCGAAATGCAAATCTCCTTTTTCCTCTCTAATCTCTTGCTCCTTTTTTGCTGCCTCTCTCGCTTTTCCGTCACTCTGGGGTCTTAAAGGTCAAGGAGGTACAATGTCATGTGACGCAGAAAACCTGATGACATTACTCATTTTATCATAGGAATCAATTATTCTCAAGCAGTGCCCTCTGCATTTAATCAATCAAGCCTGACATACTACAAAACCAATCAGCATGTTCAGAGCATTTCCTGCTCAGCGTTTCTCATCACAAATGTACAGTATGTTGTGTGTATACTTCCTATGGCTCATCATTTTTTGGATTTCACTCATTGAAGAATACCACAATTTCTTTGAGACAGAGCAAATCTGTTAAACCAATTTTCACTCAGTATAATAAGCACTGCATATTATGAAATGAAAATACATATAATTTATGAAAAAAATGTACTTAATCAAAAAAGAAAACGCACTCAGAAGTTAAGATACAGAATATTTGCTCAGAGTGCAGCTGATTAATTGTGCAAGTAATTTGTTGCATTACACTAATTTCATTTCTCAACATAGCTCTAACAAAGCTGCTTTTAAACAAGTCCGAAGCTCGATATTATACGTGAAATGTGGTTTAACAAGCAGTCAGCCTGTGGTTTTTAGGGTCTTGCACAGCAGCTAGCTCACAGCTAGCCCAGCTTTCCACATGTCTAGTCTGAATAGTGAAATTATACAGTAGGTTTCACAACCCTGAAATCAATATCAACCTTTGGTAACCTTTGTAAGACCTGTTTTACTTTGATTAATAACTGTAATATAATTAGTAAATATTACATTCTATTTCTTTTCACTTCTTGTTACAGAAAGAATTTATTACACTTTGTTTGCTTTCACATTTTCACATCTTTTTAAAGTGAATTTTCAAATATTTTTTTCATTAAAAAAACACCACTGTATGTTCAAATATTTATATGACAAGTGGAATAAAAAAACAAAACAATTTCCTCAATATGTAACACCATGTGTTCACACACCCAATCACACACACCTACACAAGTCTTGGGTGCTTTCACACCTGTACTCGGAGCTATACCCACTTGCAATCAGACCACCCAAGATGAATGTTAATGCCAGCTCTGAACACTACCAAGGAAACATACAAGCAGTTCCCAGTGAGAGTTTAAAGATGTCGCACAAGTGAATGTCTGGATGTAGCAAGGGTATAGTGGAGGACTTTGGAGGAGGGAGGCAGCATCACAGAGGGTAGCAGAGACTGAGATGTTATCCCTGTGACAACTAACAAATCCTGAAGTAAACATGCTTTGTTTGAGTTTGATCAGTGACTCAGAGGAGCCTTTGGATCACCACACACCGAGGGACGGCATGTGTCCAAATGGCTCATACTCAAAGGAACACAGGAAAAAGTAAGAAAGAAAGACCGATTACTGTAAAACTGATCTTGACTGTCACTACTTTCATCAAACTCCGTGGATTAAAGCAATATTTTAACACTATCCCAAACTGCAAATCAAAGCTTTTCCTGAAACAAAGTCCACTTCATCAGCATGTACCACACAAGCGGCAGAGTCCGGGGTGCAGGCGGCGAGGGGAGGAGAGCTGAACTAAGTGTTACAAAGAGCCGTAATGAATATTTACCAAGAGAGAGTGTAACAGAGGGAAACAGATGCAGAGAGAGGCAGTGGCGTGGCGTGGGGGAAATTACTGTGGAAGCCAAGGCTCCAAGGGATGCAGGGGTGGGAGGGGTTACTGGAGTGCCTTTTATCGTTTTTACACATCATACAGATGCATGACTTGCATGTGTGTCATATACTAATCTTCATTTGTGTTTACCTATACAAGCTCTTTCTCTCTCTCTCACACACACACCTTCCTAAACATTCCCATACTCAACCACTCACCTGAATGCATAAACAGCTGCTTGATCAACAGTTTCGATTCAATAATGAATAAAAGACACATTCATTCTCCAAATATTTAAAGATATCTAAAGTTTAACATCATAAACGGCACATGTTCTATACACAAGAGTTTTCAAAATGCTATGGATATCTACAGTATGTGGTATTTAATGTAACCTCAAACTACATAACTCCACTTAACAATGTTGTTGCTTTAGCAGTTACCTCCTCTAATTTCCGTGTCAATGACATTGTAAACATGCTGTGATTTGGTTGGTGTGAGGCCAGAGGGCGGCTGGGTTCCCTTGGCACAGTCGTGACTGTAATCACAGTTTGGCAGTGGCATGCTAGGCTCACTGGCTCTATCTGATTGGTTGATCATTCCCTTTTATTTCATCAAGGGATGCCAACTGTGGCCCAGCCTCTGTGGAGAAATGACATTGGTCTACAGAAGGAGCTTATACTGTCATGGCACCAGTCGTCTCACCACACAGCCACACTTCAGTAAAATTAGATTGGGGAGTGTTTTTCATTTTAATGACAACTACAGTCTGTGAAACAGGGGAACCCTGGCTTCCCTCGGCCTGCGGGGGGGACGCAACTGGAGAGAGGTGGATAGAAAGATCAGAAAAGGCTCATGCTCCCCGTGCGCACACACTTATACACACACACACACACACACACACACACACACACCAGCCCACACTCCTCGAATACAAATACTTGTGTGCATGTGTAGAGTTTTTAGTGACTCCTTCTAATCGTATTTCTGTTGACATATTAATATTTAAACAGTGCTCTGCTCCTGTCTCGACACTTATTGAGCATCTAAACATGATAAAAAATGTCAGCTGAGTTAACGGTTGCAATATTTCAGATTACAGAACATTGTAAATGCAGCACTTCTGAGCACCGGGGTGAATTCGATTTTGTTTGCGCATCTGAGTGAGTCTGCCTTTTTTTTTTACTGCAGTCTAAGTATGTGAGTTTACAGTATATAGATGTGCTTTACTGCGGAGGAACCCACATGACGGTAATTAATCTGGATTTACAGTAGAGGTGCGTCAGCAGAAGAAAAACCCAAGTGTCTCATTGAGGTGATGACACCTCCTGCGAGGATGAACGCCAGCCCAGTGGAATATGGAACAGATACTGTCACAGCATGTGTGTGTCTGCTCTGCATGTGTTTGTTTGTGTGCGTGGGAGCCACAGTAGCCACAGTAGTTCATAGCAGAGTTCATGACAGCTTGAAACAGTTGTCTGTGTGTGTCAGTTAACTTTCCATATTGGTTTATGGGAGTTCATGCTGTGGCTCTGTGGATGCATTCAAATTTGTGCTCTAGTTAGCCTGAGTATACCTTTATGTGCGTGTGTTACATCCTTTGCGGTTGCTCACTTTTCTTTTTGGCTTCCTGATGGAATCCTACCTCTGTTTGTAACCCAGCATTACTATGTCCTTATGACTCTATGTGGTGACCTCACAACACACATGTTTGGTCTTGTGAAAGTAATATACCAACACCTTCAAGGATTTTTTTTCTTCAAATTTGATACAAACATTCACTGGTATATTTTGGTGCCCCCCTTTACACCACTAATGTGTTAATGTTCCAAACATCAGGATGCATCACTTCCACAGTTAACCGGCAGATTTTGGCACAAAAATGTTTAAATAAGTAAAAAAAAACAATTTGAAAAGGGGTATTACAGACATGAGCCCTTTTGAACTGTGACATTTGTGTTGCACCAGCAGCAGGGGCTCAGGTGCATTTCCATCTGTCTCCAGGCTATTGGATCATGTTTTGCTATAACAGCTGTGCTTCTCCTCTTATGTGGCAGGTGCTGCAGAACATGCAGGAGTGACGCTTAAAAAAATCTGTGTCAGCTCTGGACAAAATGACTAAAGAAATGCCAGAGTTTCAGGTCGGGAGTTCTGCAGAAACCCAGAGATCTAGGTGTGCAGAGCTTGTCGAAGTGACATTTATGAAAATGTCATATTTCATTTTTTTTTCTTTTTCAATGAATTTGCAAAAATGATTCAGTTTTTACTTTGTCCTGATGGGGATTTGAGTGAAGATTGATGGCTGACTAACAATATACAAATAATAACAACAATATGTAAGAGTGAAGGGGTCTGATTACTTTCTGAATACATCATCAATTATGCTAAAATAAACCTTTTCCCCCTCTCTTATTGTGTTTATTTGCACCGATGTATCCCACAATTATTTGATTTTAACCCAAATAAACAAACATTTATTGACTGCATTTTCAATTTATGTTCATTTATCCTTTTATTGACCAGAAACAGTACAAATTATTCAACCTTAATAAAAATGTAAATGTGCCCGAGTTAGCCAATACTGACCAATTTTCATCTGCAGCCCTTTGACAGAATGTTAACGTGCTCTTTGCCACAGAGCATCTTACATTTGAATTGCATTTAGCCATATCACATTAACACTGCACATGACCACAGCCACTCTACTCCATTAGGAAATATGAGGCAAATTTTTCACATACTGATGACAGTCATCCAGAACTTATCTATATTTTGTTCTGGTCCAAACAGTTAGATTTTTTCTTTCTGGTAATAAACAGCATTCTGCTATAGTAAACCTACCACAAATCTTTTCACACATTAACTCCTCTACCGGTGTTTAAACAACTCATCTTTCTCCCTTTATTTTTCTGTCATCCTCTGTTTACTTCACGCCTTCTGTTTCTAAACTCGTGTCTCACGGTGTCTTGGCACCTCCCATGTTCTCTCTGTGTCTCTGTCACTTTCACTCCGTCTCTGATGCGTTTTCTTTTCTCTAATTCTTTGTGCTTTAACCACTTTTTGATGTTGTTTGTGATGAGAGATGTTTCATCCACCCCCTTTCTCCATTTCCCCAATCCCCCCATCCTATCATGCTCTCTCGATTTTATATATATTATTTTATTAGATAATAATGTCAGTTTCCGTCTGATGTGCTGTCACAATAAATCTCCCCAATGACCCGTAAGATGTGCTCACACTGGTATTGAACAGTTTCAGAACTTCACTGTTTCCTCCTTTTGATCAGTTTGTTTGACCAACTGAGAATAATAGTATTTGAACTGCGGAGGGAGCGAAGAATGGCACGGAAAATGTCGCAGGAGAAATATCATCAACAACATCAAAGTGCCTTGTTAGAATATGAGAACAAACTGTGAATCCGCAATAGGACATCATTGTTTTCCAAAATGGGGAGAAAAGTTTAAATAACTGTGATTTGATGTGTATGTATTGAAATGAATGTGAATGCAAAATTAAGTAAGTGAGAGATGCTGGCATGGTGCCCCACTGATGTCCCAAGATGTGTACTGGTACTTTGCTTATAAGAGCAGACAATTTTGAGACTTAAAATGAGGAGTCTACTGTCATGATAAGCAATGATTTCTCTCTGCACATTCAAAATTCATCATTACCCTGATGATAGTATTGCTTTTTAATGTTAATGACACTTTTATATAAACAGTTGCCTGACCTTTTTCTTAGGATAAGGAGACAAGATGAGGACTGAGTACCTCAAAAGAAGGAGACTAATTATTAACTTCACTGTGATGAGCTTCGTCCTGACAGAGTGACACTGAATTTACGTGGCATCCTATCGACATGCCAAAAATGTGTGCATCTGTCCTTCAAGGGTGCATTCACACCTAACTTGTTTTGGTGCCTATGCCAGTTGAAACTGGTATAAACTGGTGTGTCAGTCAAACTCAGTTACAGACTAAACAGCCAGACTGAAAAAGAGTGTTTCATTTCAAAGCAGGCTGACTCCAAATGAATAGCACATTTAGCAAACGGCTGCATGAAATTCTCGCTCACTGAGGCTTTTTAATGAGATTTTGATGAGCCATGTGTCTTCACATTGACACACCGATTGTCAACACTGTGGATAAAAAGACTAAAATGAAACCAGTTTGAGTTAATATGCACCTGTTTTGTGTTTGTATTTCTGTCTGCATGGCCAAGTGTCCACATCTAATAATACTGACATGAAATGTTGCTTGCTTTTCATTTATTTAGCTGTGCTTGTGTGTGTGTGTTTGTGTGTGAGCTAATGGTTTCATTCTCCCAGCCTGCACACCATCAGTCTACAGTCTCTATCTGTCTTAAGGGAGAATTACATCCACTGCGCCTCAAGTGTTTCTCTCAATCAAGTTTTTATGTAGCATACAGAGATGCACTGCAGGGGTGCACTGCTTGTTTAAGTACTGAAGAGCACCTTTGACGGCATTCCCACGGGTTGCATGCATTAGTCAACACTTCATGAAAACATCATGTAGCAACTTATTTATGAACAAAAAGAACAGCTTACGCTAATATGGCAACAGAGAATTATTTCCATATTTGTTAAATGACATTATGGCAGACTTCAAGCCATTTTTGCAATCTCATTTTAATACAGCGTTATTAGGTCCATTATTAATTTGTAAGACATAAATAAAAGTGTGTTATCATTATTTTAATGGCATTATTTATAATTCTTGTAAGTTGGCTAGTGGCAGTGGTAGTAGTAGAATTTTAACATGTTGATACAGTACACCGTAATACCTTATAGAAATAATCAATAATAAAGAAATACTGGAAACAGTTGAATAGTGCCCAGTAGAAATTCAGCGAAATGAATGAATGTTTTGAAGAAGAGCTGGTTTCTTTAATATCTTTAATATAGTCAAACAGTTTGTGTTTATCAGATATTCAAAGGGGGAAAAAATCATTGACCTTCACAGGATGGTATCTGAGCTCAAAGGCTACCAACCACTTTAAAAGTGGAATGGTTTCTTTCAAGTTATTCAAAGCTTGAGTTGATGCCATGAATCAGTCATCACATAAAACATCAATATGGCTAGTAATTTAAAATTTGACCATCAAGTTAGTTTTTTATTGGTTTTCTTGCACAGCATAAGATTTGGAAAAAATATGTTAAGAATGTATAGAAAGTATAAATCCTTGGAGAAAAACAATGGGGCAGCATTGTTCTAGTGCACTCTGGCAGCACTACACCTCCAATGTGTTGAAGTTTGTATGAGGGGCTTTTATATGTTACTATGTTATTAGTTTGTATGTGTGTGTGTGTGTGTGTGTGCGCATTTGTGGGGCTGTGCTATCTAAATCATTCCTCATTCTGCTGCTCTGCACACCAGTCCACCTGTCAATCCAGCACCAAGGTTTTCTTTTTCCCATGAGCCAATTATCTACAGTCTGGTTCATATGTTTATTATCTTATCTGTGTGTGTGTGTGTGTGTGTGTGTGTGTGTGTGTGTGTGTGTGTGTGTGAGGGGGGGGGGGGGGGGGGTTCATCAGTAGTAAATAGGAGATGAGGATTTCCTCCTGACTTTGTATTTCCTGTGGGATCAGTCCCCCACTTTTTCTTTTTCTCCTGACATCTGTTTCCCCTCTTTTGTAACAAGCCTTTCGCCTTCTCTCTCTCTCTTTTCCCTCCTGTTCCCGCCCACCAGCCTCCTTTTCTGCAGCCTTTTCTCTCTGCTTCCCAGTCTGCCGTTGTCCTCTTTCTGTCTTTCCCTATACCCTAACCTCACTTCTTTACCTTTCCTCCCACATCCACACTCTCTCTCCCTCTCGCCTCTCAATCTCCTCTCGTCGTCTATCCCTTCACCTCTCCATCTACGTATCTTACCAAATCCCTCGCTCTTGCCTTTAGGGTGATATAAACATCAGTTGGCCAGGAGGAATCTGGATTTCAGATCAGCGGTGAGGTGAGGCTTCCGACTTGAAACACACTGGTAGAACATGAGCATCTGCTTGTTCCTGCACACCTGCCAGGTAACACTCATCTTCCTCAATGGATTACAGTATATTTTCTTTTACCCTCTCTGACCCTAATATCGAATTCCTGCCATGCTGCTCACGCTTCTCTCCACGCCGTTTCTCCACTCACTTCTCGTCTCAGGCTTGTCACTTATTTTGTAATTTGTCAGTCATTTTAAGCAGCTGTTCCAGCCTGGTAAACAACACACACACACACAAATCCCACGCTTAAGTAGATTGCACTGCAATGCATGGTATGGCATGACTCAACATATCATACGGTGTGTCGTCACACAAAGCTCTGCACCTCTGCAACATAAACTTTTCAATTTACTGATGGTTAAGTGTGAATTACAATGTAATTCATAAAGGTGAAGACACGGACGGAGCCCAGGATCTATGTGTTTCTCATCTAACTCCTTAGACTACCACAGACCAAATTTGTGAGAAATCAATGGTACAAAAACTGCGTTAATAAATTAAGTGCTAGTTGTTGTCAATGGGTAGAGATTGGAAGCGAAGCTCTAACCCTGCAGGATTATTACCAAATAAGGCCACCTATAACAACGATGTGTCATGGCGACAGGTGCTCCATCACCTCTGCCTCTAGGTCATCTAATTAATCTCTTACTGTGTCCCAGTTCAAGGGCTGGACGTCCAAAAAGTCCATATTTGCAGACAGAATATGTCATAGCCGGCTGCTGAGGTCTGTCCGGAAAAAAAAGAAAGAAAAAAAAAGAAAAAAAAGAAGGTAGTCTCAACTGGGGGACAGAATGAGACCATCCAAAGCAAACCTCAGCATCCCACAATCCCTTTCATCAGTTAAATATTTAATGAAGCATTCTGGTAACCCCTACCTACTCATCAAGTTGGGAAATATCAACTCACCGTGTTGTGTTTGAAGAAAGGCGGAGATTCATTTAAAAAATATATATAACCTCAGAGCAAGATCAATACAAAACCCCCTGCTGAATAGCTCAGGACATGCAGGCGTAAAAATCTGTTAATACTTGTCAACAGGGAAGCCGAAGTTGTTAAAAATCAATTCGTCACTGATCTGTTTCTCCTGATGTCATGATATTTCTGCAGTTTCCCTGTATTTTCACCTTTTTAAGGGCAACTTTCTAGAGTTTGTTTGATGTTACGAGTTGAAAAGGGAGTCGCTGGAGTGCATCACTGGTGCAGCCACAGACTCAGTCCAGCCTTCTAATCCTCTCAAGGACCCTGTCACCTGCCTCGCCCAGCTGCTCATCGCCTGCAATTAGACTCTTTCCACCGGCCCCTCTGTGCCCGCCTGAATCAGCACCGACCTTTTCCTCCAGCGCGTGCTCTGACTCGTCATTGCTGGGAACTCACAGGTGTAACTAATAACATTAACGGCTGCTTGGTCATCCACCGAGCCGAGCCGACGGCCAACACTTTAACCACATGCACGCCTCGTTAACGTTATTAGCCACACCTGGGTTTCCCCTGCTATGCTAAGTGTGTGCTGTGGGAAAAAAAGCCTGTAAGGCCTCATTGGAGCGGCTGATTTTGTTTGTTTGTTTGTCTCCTACATTGCCAGCAGGCTGTGGGCCGTCAGATGTGAAGCTACAGTAATGTATGAGACTGTCCATGAGACGGTCATTCTCTTTCAGCAGCTTATTGTGATCATAGACTGTAAAAAATATGGACGTAGCATCCGTGACGTCACCCATTGGTTTTGGGGAGTCGTTTTTGTGACTCAAATATGGCGGCCTGAACAGCACCATGTTGGATTTACTAGCCGAGAACCCGCCCACTGGCCTCGAAGCAGCTGTCCACGGAGCTGCTCGGACCTGTCACTCAACGTTTCCGCGCCCTAATTGGCGAGAATTTTAACCTAATAATATTAAAACGGTAGAGTTAAAAAAACATTCACCCCCCTCAGAGTGTGTGCGGGGGTAGAGACCAAAAAACGTGATGACACCAGGCTTTGATCATGTTTTTTGAGGATGTAAAGTCGGCGATTTTAACATGGGGGTCTATGGAGAAATGCTGCTTTCTGACACCAGCCCCCAGAGGCAGCCGAGGGAATTGCAGTGAGTGAGCTTCACTTCTCAGACCGACAACTGCCCCCTTGATTGTGACCCCATGTTATATTTCTTTTTAAGGCGATATCTAGTGGCCACAACAATTATGACATCAGCACAAGGAGAAGTGTGGTTCTGTGGACTGTCATGCAGGGGAATGAGTAAGTCATGTTCTTTGTTGAACCCTAACCAAATACCTTTTCATTGCCTAACCTTAACCATGCTGTTCTTGTGCCCAGACATAAGAATGTAGTTTCCATGCATAAACTATGGCAACAATAGTAGACCATTGCAACAATCACCGGTACATTTGCTGTGTTTACGGTATTATGGTCACCAAGACCAAGGTTCATCGCTCATGGCAGTGTCACAGTATTTCAGGAATCAGAATCACATGTATGTGTCATTTGAGAGAGTGAGAAAAAAAACCTTGTAGTTGTAAAAACAACTAGCACTGTGATAATCTAACACAGTGACATTATCCATTATGTAGTGTATAGTGCTACACGATATACATCCTGCTCACTTCAGGGCTTGGCTTTCAGTGAAATAAATACATTAATTCATTAAGAACAAATTAATTCAAATCAATTCATTTTGATGTAAATGCATAATATTTGGTAATAACCAGTGATGAATTATTCATAACTAATGAGATTGTATTGCTCCTAAAGTTACAGGAATATCAATCTTCCAGTTAAACGTTGCACTGTAATATCACCGGTCAACAGGTCAGCGTCCACTGCTGAAGACTGTCCCATCAACAAAGGAGGGAACTTTGTATCGTACGACATTTGTTTCTCAGTATCACTCGTTACAAATCATACACAAAATCTAATTGTAGTGTTTACTCCATTTGTTGTGTTGTTAGAACTCTTTCTTTTGCAAATCTGCCAATGTGCAGCTATATAAAAGCTGTAGAACTTTTCAGCTGGGGCACCAGTGTGTTTGCTTCCCTCTGTCAGCCTTTGACTGGGCTGAGAAGTCCAGACTTGACAGCACTTTTGAAGGCACCTAGAGGAATTGAGACTACCCGAACCCTCACTATTTGAACTTATTTGTGGAAACAAAAAAGTCCAAAGCTGCGTAATGCCCCAGATGCCACTGCTGTGGACTGCTCAGAGTTTCTGACAATATTAGCTGCCAGATCCACATGAATAAAACAAGCTGTCCCACACTGAGGACAACACAGCTAATGTAACAGAAGCATTAAATACTGATAATGCAATACGTCTAAGGCTGTTCTCCCTTTATGAATTGACCCCATATGGTTTATATGCAAGTGGCTTATTACAACCCACAGTTAGATGCAATTGCTATGGGACATCTGGAGGTTGAGTTCGACAACACTGGGTTTTTCAGCAAATTCTGCAAAATTACATTCGGGTGGCAAAGCTCACATGAACAAATAAGTAAGTCAGGTGACATTGCTGAGGGACAGGGAGAATGCCAGGGTGGATTGATGGAGGCATCAAGACACTGGACATTAACATGCAATCTCTACACCTATAACCAAACCCTTAGACCATCACAGAAAAAAAGAAAAAGAAAAAAAGTTTATGGTTGTTTAAGTTAGATGATTTGTTGCTATAGACTAGTCATTGTTGTACAAAGCTACAATGTTGCCTTCAATTTCTTTGCCTTCAGTTTGTATTTCCTGATTATTTGTCTCATCTTATCATCTTCATCCTTGTCAGCCTGGCCTGTTCTGTCCTTGGTGTATTCTCAATTTCATATCTTTTATTTTTTTGCAAAACCTGTGTCATATCAATGCATTTCATCTTGACATGCATTATCTCCAATAACATCTGAAAAGCATTTGTGCTGTACATCGCCCAGGCACCCATTGTTCATCTTTCGGTGGGGTCGGACACAGTGTGCTTTGTCATGACTTACATCAACATTGCGCCTCATCATATTTCATATTATCTCTCTTACTTCCTTTAATTAACCTTCTTTCTCCCCATGTGTCTGCTTCAGGATTAATATCTAAACACTATGACTGGATTAAGGCTTAATGGATCCCTGGGTGTTGGCCAATGGCCCCAGCCACACATTACCTTTAACAAACAAGCTGCTTGTAAAATGATGAATGTGGTTTACAGCCTTTTCAGATGGAGACTTATCATATGTCACATTCCTGAAAATCTATGACTCCTTAAAACTATTTAGTCCTCTTAGGAGAGACAAAAAGCCTCTTTTCTTCTTTTTATCTTATTTTTTATTTTATTATTTTCATTTTACATTTTACACTATTTGACTTAGTAAGGATGTGTGTTTGTGTTCATGTCAGTGAATGTTATAAAGTCAGTAATTAAAATAACTTTACTTAATAATAATTCTCTTAATTGCAGGGTCCTGCTGACATGTTGGACTCCTGGGTGCACACAAAGGACACCCTGGCTGCTGATCTGGCCATGCTAATAGCAGAAATATATTCATCCAGCAAGTTCAATTTTATGCTGTCCACAGTTAATCGGCTTAATGAAATCAACAGCAATATTGAATAATAATCATTTATAATCAACCTTAATCAGTGCATTCTTAGGGGATATTCTGTGACGGTGATAAATGCCAATGTGTGTCACAGAAAGTAAATGACGATAATCTCATTAAAGACATAGAGGGAATTATAAGGATTGGAGAACAGACAAGGTCACATTGATGGCAAGGAAAAGATGGGCCTCAATAAGCAGAATAAACAGTGTGTAAATGTCTGTGTGTAGTAGGTACAAGAGTGCGTGCACACACACACACACACACACACACACACACACACACACCTTTTAGCAGAAAGCAGAATTATTGATTATAATGCTGCTGATGGTGAAATGGTAATGACCAGATTGAAAACATTGATCCGGTGAGAATAGACTGTCCTTGGTCAAGACAGGCAGTGAGGGAGTGACGCGCATCATCTGTCCTCATCACGCAGTCACACACACAAATCTACAGTACACACACTCACTCACACACCACATTGGGCAAAGATAGGAATAACTGTGGTCATAAGCCCAAACCCTCTTGACACAATATTGACCAGATGTTAAAAAGGACATTGAATTGTTACTATGACAAATACTTCTTTATTCATCCAATAGACCATTTCTATGTTTATAAACATTGATGACGTATGTTGTGGGCGGGGCTTCACTGGTGGCAGAACGTGACAGCTGATCTGGTGTCAACAGTGGAAAGCCGGCATCAAGAGCGATCAAATCAGAGGAAGATGGATCATACAGAGGCCTTCTCTGATTATTTTTATGTTTTGTCAACAGAAAACAGGTTGTCATACCTGAGTAGGCTAATGCCTAGTCCACACGAGCCCGGGTATTTTTGAAACCGTGAACATATGTTCCCGGTTGAGTTAACGATTAGCAACGGAGTGTGTTGTGTGTTACGGACCGACGTAGGCTACTGCCTAGGGACACAAAACGCTGCGTGGGCGATCATCAACAAGTCCATCAACTACGGTATGACAGCAAACTGTAGCCTACTTGTATGGCTGTATATTACAGTTTATTTAACGGATCCATGTCTGTTATTTCTGTATTAGTCAGACCGTTGTTAGGCTATATATCACAGACCGTTGCTAGGGACACCGCTCATGACCCGATGTGTGTAAAAATGAATGAATGAATGTCAAAATAAATGAATAAGAGGGTGAACGTGTACACGTGTTAACGTTTACACTGAATGAAACAGTAAATGTTTAATAAAAATCCCTAAACGATGCACGCAATATCTACATATATTTTATACACTGACTGATAAGAGTATTTTTTCCGTCGAAAAAAAGTTGTAAAGGACGGGTCGTCTTATATTCGGGGTCTAGATATTGTAGCCTACATGTGCAAATCAGCTGGTGACACCAAACAACGTCTGCCCAAGCAAGTCAGAGCTTTTCTTTCTCTCACACTCACACACCAGTGACCTAGAGATGCAGCCGCATCTGAGGGGACGCGCGTGTGTTGCCGCTTCTCCACTACACAGTTACAGCTCGGCTCTACTCGACTCGGTTTAGGTCCTAGTTTAAATCACAGCTGAGTTCTTTATAGTTCCTCCTCAGCAGTCGTTGTATCACCCCAATTTCCACTGGGTCCGTCAGCGTGGCGGTCACCGCTGATCACTCCTCTAATCAGCATTTCACCGGTCTCGCCGCGGCACGACTCTCTTTTTTCTCTCCTTTCGTCAGCTCCAAACTCACTGTTCTGCACCGCGATTACCAAAATTAAATAAAATTCACCCTCTAATGTGGGCTCATCATCACAGTTTAGGGTCGTGCTGCAGCCAAGCAGCTGCGCTGCTTTTTAAAGTTGAGCTGTATGTCAGGACCTATGGTCAGGACGTGTATTTGTTGCTTACTTCCGGTATTTTTCTGCCACCAGTACGTCACTGTGACGTCGACGCCGAAGTGGTCTATAAGGTGTCCAGTTAGATTTTCTGAAAATATTATTTCCCTAAATGAGAATATAAATGCAATTTCAAAGACCTCACTAGACTGCCAGAAATCACATTTTCTGCTTAAATACTAAATATCCTCTTTTTTTACTAGACTGACAACAACATTGTAGCTACATTATGCAAAAGCAAATAGAATTAAAATCATTAATGAAAAACTCTTACTCGATGCAGTATTCATAAACTCATAAACCTGACATCAGTCTTAGAGTTTTGTTGTCCCAGGACCTGTCCTTTGAAAGTGAACTTGCTTTTATGACGTACTGTCATAGACTGTAAAAAGAATGGACGTAGCGTCCGTGACGTCACCCATTGGTTTTGGGGAGTCGTTTTTGTGACTCAAATATGGCGGCCTGAACAGCGCCATGTTGGATTGGCCGGCCGAGAACCCGCCCACTGGCCTCCAAGCAGCTGTCCACGGAGCTGCTCGGACCTGTCACTCAACGTTTCCGCGCCCTAATTGGCCAGAGTTTTAACCTAATAACAGTAAAACGGTAGAGTTAAAAAAAAATTCACCCCCCTCAGAGTGTGTGCGGGGGTAGAAACTATCGATTGAGACGAAAAAACGTTCTGACACCAGGCTTTTAACATGTTTACTGAGGATGTAAATTTGGCGATTTTAACATGGGGGTCTATGGGGAATGCTCCCTTCTGACACCAGCCCCCAGAGGAATCCGGGGGGATTGCAGTTTTTTGAACGCGGAAGTGAGCTTCACTTCTCAGACTGACAACTGCCCCCTTGCGTACTGTATGTGACATCCAGCTCAGTGCCACAGAGCAACTCAGGAAAAGTTTCTTACCAGGATAGTTTCTCCTGAGATTTACAGACAACACATTAGCACCTATAAATAATAAATTGTACACTGACTCATCTAGAGAAGGATACAGGTCTGTAGCCCCCTTTCTCAGAAGTTTATATCAATCAACCACATCTTTGACCTAGTTCTGAAACAAAACCTGATGCTTAGGGTTCTTGACTTTCTATTGCATTCATCAAGTATTTAAAAAGGCTTTGGTCTTCAGTCAACTTCATTTAGTGTTTGAACAACACAGTTCTATGCAGAGTTTCTGTTTGTTATATTATAAAAAGTCTGTGCTGAGAATGGCAAAACCTTAACTTATCTGAGGGGAGACATATTGACATGTAGGAGCTGAATCATGCCAGACAGACAGGACGCCTCTTAATGAGAGTGCAGTAAATTTTGCAAATGTATTTGGAACTATGTCAAGTTATTTTAAGTTCACATCGTAAAAAAAACAGACCCAATGACCTCAAAACAATGTAGAGACCATGCTCAAGTAAAATCATTTAGAGGAGATCTGTTAAAGGAGACATATTATGCCCCCTTTCCACAAATTAAAATAGTTCCCAGGTGTCTTAAAGACATGTCTGTGACCTGCTTTGGTCAAAATACCCCAAAGATCAAACATCACAGCTCTTTTTTTCATACTCTCAAAACAGCCCTGTTCAGAACAGCTGGTTTCAGTACCTGTCACTTTAAATGCAAATGAACCACTGCCCGGCCCCACCTCTTCTACTTGTCCCAGGTAGGGGTTGTATTATGCAACTTTGAATAGTTACATCACTGGAAGACAACTGAGGGAACAGCTCATAAAAATCATGTGGATTTCAACCTAGGGAGCCTGCACATTATACTTTTTTTTTTGTCAATTCTCACATTTTGGGGGCCAGAAGGCAAGCCAAACACCCAAATACATGTTAAAGGGCCTTCAAAAAGTGATATTTCCATAATATGTCCCCTTTAAGTAGCCTTGGCAAAGTGAGAGGCATGCCTCTGGCCCATATAGACATCGACATGTTGAGAAATAACTACAGACTTAAAGCAGATAACAGCGGCACGGCCGTTTCGGCTAATGCTGTGTTCAAGGCAGGCTTTTGAAACCGTAAGTTACAGCTTCAAGTCACAACTACGACTTGGTAGCGTTCCAGGTAACCCGTAGCTCGTGTTTTTACCGTCCTGTTGTCTGTGAAAGTTCCCTATAACGGCCACTCGTAACTTCCGACCCGTGAACTCGTACCAGATCGAACTGGTATGACTTCACTAGGGTTGGGCACCGAAAAACGGTTCCAAATAGGAACCGGTTCCTAACGTCCGGTTCCGAAATCGTTAAGAAGCCGTTTGCATTTCGATCCTTTTTATCGGTTCCTAAATGTCCGCACTAGTTTGTTTGTTTTACTCCGCTCGCACTAGTTTTAAGTAATTTGACCCGCCCCGCACCACCGCATCTATTTTCACAACCATCCCCGATTCCCCGCTGCTATTAAACGTCATACAGCGGCTTTTTACTTTGAAAGGGCAGACAGAGGCGCTGTGTTGCCGGTAGCTTGTCAGTGTGGAGCTCGTGAGGAGTGGGAGAGTCACAGTGCAGCGAGTGCAGCAGCCGCGGCCGCCGCCTCCTCTCTCTCTCCCCGCTCTGCGAGAGGGAGAGAGCAGAGAGCAGACCCCCCGCTCTGCTCTCTCCTCTCAGTGAAAGCAACCCCGCTCTGCTGATGCTCCCAGCCGCCGTCTCACCGGTTCCCTCACACCTCCGCCGGCTTTTCCCGTCAACATCAGCGCGCCCCTGATAACACACTCTGGACTTCATCATCAGTGTTTTTAATGACCCGCCCCACCGCGCCCCGCACCGCAAATAAAGTAAACATTTCTTGACCCGCACCGCGCGTCACTAGTGTACAGACCTCCTCAGCCTGAGAAGGCAGACATGATTATCTTCTTAAACAAAAACTGTTTTTGATTTGTCATCATGACTGCTCCAGTGTTTGTTTTTATTTTGTTGCATATACATTCACCTGTTCTGCAGCTCTTTGTATGTTAGACTGCTTGCCAAGTTTCAGTTTTATAGTTACAGTTAGGGACCCTCCCTTTTAATTGAATACCATAGTTGGCAAAATCTATTTTTTGAGGCCTTTTGGAGGTCTTACAAGCTGTGTAAGATGTATGTTTGAAGTCCAAGCATGCATGCAAAAATGGCCTGTGTGAAGAGTTTGTCAAATAAAAAAATATCCTGTGAAATAAGTTGTGACCTGTTGACCTGCACCTCAAAGAATCGGAATCGAGAATCGTTTAGAACCGGAATCGATATAGAGAATCAGAATCGGAATCGGAATCGCTAAAATCTAAACGATGCCCAACCCTAGACTTCACAGGAAGGAAAAACACAAAGTACGAGTTTCCTTGAACGCACCATGAGTTAGCAGCCCCCGCCCTTGTCAGGCATCAATTGGTCCTCGTGCTACGTCACCACATTCACGCGCATCCCTTGGCTGCACACACAGCCCTTCATGCCGTTCTCTCCCCTCATTGGATAACACTTGTATCCCACAAGGAAAATTTTCTCCTCGGGTTACAGCAGAGCAGAGTGACGGAGAGACTCGTGTTTAGGCTGAAATACTTCATGTAAGTGATTGCTGACGGAAAATAGGACTATTTAGGACTTATATTAACAAAAACATTCCACTGATATCTGCTTTAAAGCAGAAGTAAGTGGTCCGGTCGTTTTCGCTAATGCTGCGTTCCAGGCAGGCTTTTGAAATCGTAAATTACAGCTTCAAGTCACAACTTACGACTTTGTAGCGTTTCAGGCAACCCACTCGTGTTTTTCCGACCTGTTTTACCGGTGAAAGTCACTATAACGGCCACTCGTAACTTCCGACCCGTGAACTCGTACCAGATCGAACTGGTACCACTTCACGGTCGGAAAAATACGAGTTTCCTTGAACGCACCATAACAGTCCTCGTCCCTACGTCGCCACATTCACGGCGTCCCTTGGCTGCACACACAGCCCTGCATGCCATTCTCTCTCCTCATTGGATAAAAACTGTAGGATACGATAAATGTTTTCTCTTCGGCTCAGAGCAGAGCAGAGGGACTGAGAGACCCGTGTTTCAGACCAAACAGTCTATGTAAGTGATTGCTGTCGGAAGATATAACTATTTAAGACTTATAGGGCTGCAACAACGAATCGATAAAATCGATAAAAATCGATTATTAAATTCGTTGGCAACGAATTTGATTATCGATTCGTTCGTAACTTGGCAACGGCAACAGCCGTGTTTCTGATCAACCGGACCTGTGTTGTCCGGTTCCACCGCGTTGTTTACTCCAGGTCCAACGTTACTCCCACACGGACACGGTCCGCGCGGCTCGGACGCGGTGTGTCACGGACATGGTCGCGGACTGTCTGGACTCGGTACCAGCAGCAGAGAGGCTTCACTCCTCTGTCAGCCTCTCCTGTCAGGACACTGAAGCTAAAGCTAAAGCTAACGTTAGCTAAAACTTTTTTCCTTTTTTTCCACACAATGCAAATGAATGACACACGCTGGCCGCGAGGCCCGCGATGTAAACTAGAATAATATGGATTATAAAACTGTTGGAGTTTGATGACTGCTGCTGCTGACTGATTTGGACACCTGGAGTAAAGGTAAGAAATAGGTGTGATCAGCTGTTCCTCTGCTCAGAGCTCGGTGTGTGGAGGACTCAGATTAGAAATTTGATCATCATTTACCCGTTTTATTTTATGGTGATGGGCGCTTACAGTTAATACCGATGTTTACATCAGATCGCTGCTGTGTGTGTGTGTGTGTGTGTGTGTAACGTTGTGTGACCGGAGGGTCCAGCCTGTCCCCCCGCGGTGACTGATGTTTATCACGGTGTGAATTTACAGTCTATGGTGTGAATACGTGGGCCGGCTGGGGAAGTGGGCTGTGAGCCAAACTGAAAACTGTCGGAATAACGTCAGGTTGTTGTCGGTTGATCCGGTGAATGATGAACTTTCAGGGTTGGTCAGAATTTTCCTCCGGATGTAAACATGCTGCAGACTTCCACTTGTAAGCAAATCAGGCAGTGCCCTAATGAATTTTGACTATTATTATTTTTTAATGTATTATTAGTTTAACAGCTCTGGGCCGTTCAACTAACTTAAAAAAAAACTTATTTGTGCAATTTTTTGCACTAATATTGTCCATTTGGAATAACATTCTGTTTTTGAATAAAGTTAGGGAGAAATAAATAAATGATATACCAGTGACATGCTGGATCAAACTGAGAAACAACTCCTCCTCTCATTCTTCTCTTCCGTACAATGTAAATCAAATTTGTGCCTTTTTTTATCCGATTAATCGATTAATCAAAGAAATAATCGACAGATTAATCGATTATCAAAATAATCGTTAGTTGCAGCCCTAAAGACTTATATTAACACAAATATATCACTTACTTCTGCTTTAACAGAATTACTGGCCCGTGTTCTGAGGCCTGAAGCTGGGGAGACTAGACTTGTTGTCTCCAGAAAATGAAACCTTCAGCAATATAGCAAAGACTTAAACCACAACAACAGCCGAGCACAGGTGCAAGGTCTGTCAATCAGAGCAAACACACCCCTGGAAAATATCTGTCTTGATAAACAATCCCTTTTTAAATCACCAGAAACCTGTGGCTGTTGTTTCCCCAGAAAGCTTTAACAGAACCAGTCGTTTACTTTACTCTGCCTCCTGTTGATTGCGTGATTGTAATTCTGCATGTGTTATTAATGAAGGCAGCATGATACTCTGTAATTTAGATGATCTACTGATAAGTAGTTCGCAGATAATATTTACCGCTAAACAAACCCAACCTCCCAACCCCTCATCAATTAGAGTTAACTCATTAATTGTTATCTCTATTGACATCCTGTTTCCCATGAGAAATTGGTGTTGGGGTTAATTAAGGTCAATTTACACAACTCTTTACAGGGAAGCTTTTACAGTCTGTACATCTTTTAGATATTTTTCAGTAACTTCTTCTTTGATTAGAGGTGTTGGTGAAATTAAAATAAATAGAGGCTTAGTGGACTTTGGGGTATTACAGTTTAGTTCTCAGTATGAATCCCAGTGTAATCCGTTTGCATCAGTTTTACACTGGGTGTTTCTGAAGTAACTGAACCATTATGAACGGGTCTTTTCTTTTCTATCTATGATTTTTTTTTTAGCATTTTGCTTGTTAACAGTAAAGTGGAGCTCCACAAAAAAAATGAAAAAGGAGGATTTACTTCCCTAGCTACACTCAGTGTTGAAATGCGGTAATGTTCAAGCAGTAAATCACACTGTAGTAAATAAAAAGCAATAGGTCTGCATTGGTGAGGTCGTACTGCTACAGATACCACTAACATTATACATTTTGATAAGTTAACTGTACAACCCTACAGCTTTAGTGGCCTTGCAGTTGTCCATATGATGTAAATGAGCTACACTGTATCCCTACAAATTACACCCATATTGGATGATAAAGTCAGTGTTCAAGTACCTGTACTGTAAACCGTGAACATACAGTACAATATCCGTACCAATATGCTTGTTAACGTAACCTTTCCCCATCCTTAGCCACGCCACTCTGTCAGGCACAGATATTACAGAAAGCAAAAAGTTTTAAAACATTGTCCAGTATTCTCATTCTTGTCTGGTAATAAGGCTGCAAGAAATACTTTCAACTTCTGGCAAAAATTTGCATTTTCACAACTGTTTGATAAAATGATAATTTATGAGAACTGCAGTGTCATTGAAAGGATTAAATGTAATTACAAAACAACAATTCCCTGCCGAGGCCGGTTGAATATTGACTACATCTGTGATCCAGATGGGGCAATGATACAATGTTAATGTCTTACTCTCAGGGCAATTAAGCGTCCAACTCGCTTATCTCCTCTCCCCCTCTCACTCCGTCAGCCTTTTAAGCCATTATGTGATTAAGCTGGGATCGAGCTGATGACTGCCTGACAGATAGAAATATTGTAGTATCTAATGACCCTTCTCTTCGGTCCACATATCCACACTCAGACATGCACTAGACTGCAAGGAAACACCCACATGCACTTAAATGCAAATAGAAGCCAGTACAAAGCACACAAGTCTAATGACACTCCTCTCATCGGGTTTTCTCTCAGCTTTCTGTCAATACAGCCCCTTCACAGCCAGAGCTATGCTAATTAGATCCAAAGGCTGTAACAATATTAGCCTGATCTTGTATGGAGAGGCCACTAACATTATTAGCATAACACAGCTAAGAGTTATCTGAACAAAGGACCTAACAGAATTAGCGTAGGAGGGAGCAGTTTTGCTGTTGTGTTGACAGCGCTTCTTTAAGTAAATTGCTGATTTATATAAGAAGCCAAGTCATCATGCACATATATGAACGCCCACATGCCCTTTGTTGACCTGAAAGAATCCTGAGTCATCATTACTGTAACATCAGACCTTTAGGTAAAATATCTGGTTCGCTGTCTCTAAAACATCCTGCTTTTATTTGAACAAAAGAGTTTTACAAGTGGATTAGTTGGAAGAGAATTAGTCGTGTTTCTTTGCATAATGTGTGTTTTGCAACACACCCGTAACAAAACACGAAATAATCTGTTGAACAACACTCAGGGCTCTACCTTAAAGCAGAAGTACGCGATCCGGTAGTTTTGGCTAACTTCTTGCCAGCCGATGGAGCAGTCCCCGCCCTCGTCCCTACGTCACCACATGCACTCGCATCCCTTGGCTGCACACACAGAGAGGACCGGCCCTTGATGCCGTTCTCTCTCCTCATTGGATAAAGGTTGTAGGATACAAGGAAAGTTTTCTCCTCGGCTTACAGCAGAGCAGAGTGACTGACAGACCCATGTTTCAGACCAAACACTCTATATAAGTGATTGCCGTCGGAAGATATAACTATTTAAGACTTATATTAACATATATATTCCGCTTACTTCTGCTTTAATGGCCAAAAGCACATGTGTTGCATTCAATTAACCAATCAGGGTTCCACCTCGCATGCCCTGGTATGCTGGTACATCGGTAATGAAAACAGTTCCATGGTCACAATGACAGTATGATCCTGATAAGAAGATTATTTTCCCATCTTAGTTTAGTCTGTTAGCATGCTAACTTTGAGAACTAAGCACACCGATCATGATGATGCACTATACAGAAGAAAGTTAAAAGGTAAGAAAAGTAAATTCTCTGGGTATAATATGAACCAAAGTCCATTGAAATACCGAAAGTGACTCTGTTTTGCAAGTCAAGGAATCACCAAAGGTAATTAATTCTCTGTGAACCATGAATGTTGTATAAAGCTGCATGGCGACACCTCCAAAAGTTGTTGAGATATTTCAGTCTGAACGATAGTGACAAAATGACACTGCCATCCCTAAAACCATGTTGATAGAGAAAAAAATGTGAAACTGTCTGGAACTTTCTCCTAAAACTAAGTGTTTTTCTTTGTTAGGCTATTCTTTTTTAGTCTGAGTCTGTAAGATGTTGTCAGCACTATTAATGAAGAGGTGCATGCACACACACTGTCAACCTGTCAGCTTTTCTTTGCATCCTCTTCTGGAGGTGTGGGCAGTCAGAGTGACACTTAGAAAGGTCTAATCTTGGCAAGGGTGTCAGTTGTGAACCTCTAAACTTATGTCGATTGAAAGACAAGAGACAGGCAGTGATGGAGGGAGGCGATGGAGACAGCAAGGAAAGTGTAAATGTTTTGACATGAAGGTAGAGACATAATGAAGGAGGAAGAAGGAAGAGGAGACTAGAGATGGACAAAGAGAGAGCGGGTGGTTGACATGAGTGTAGAGAACTGGACAAGAGGAGAAGAAAGAGAACAAACAAGATGTGTAAAGGAGACAGGTAGAAAGAGGGGAGGAGAGACAGGAGAGGGAACAAAGAACAACAAAGAGAGTCTTATTCCACATCTCAGGCTTTAGAAAAACAAGAATGATTTTTGTTAAATTCTATATCTTACATCTCTGTGTCACTAATACACAGTATTATTCACATGCCCTTAATGTGTTGTGAATAATATTTTACTTTACTCATCCACATAGTTACTGTAAGAGACTACTGCTGAAGGCTGCCTAATATTGTAGACTTGTTTATCATTTCCTCAAGCTTTGCATAATTCACAAAGTGACTGTCAGGCAGCGATGTCCCTCAAACCAGTGGCACAAAATGAGCTGCTGAATTTTAATGTAGTTGACATCTCTTTCATTTTCCTAATACTGGCTTCTTGCAGTTTTAGAAATGTAATGTTTTTAAATTACAGCATTAGGAGTCAGGGCCGGGGTCACGATGGAACAAAAGTAAAAAGGAACAGAGCACCGGGGAAATGGCTTTATGAGAGGAAGTTTGAAAGAGAAGATGAGTCAAAATGAGAACGGAGGAGAAAAGAGGAGGAGAAGGGGTGGATATGAAGAATCATAAACAAGAAGTGCTGATCTAAGGGATCTTGGCAGTTGAAATATTAATGCAAATTGTATGGAAAGACGACCTGACCGGCGATCCCAGTTCAAAGCACGAAGCAATGAAGGCAATGATCAGAAAATCAATGAAAATCAATCACCATGAAAGACTTGATGTCTGTCCAGACAGCAGCTCTAGACAGGGTGCTTTCAGGTCAAATGCCTATTGCATAAAGAAAAATCACCACTGCTATGATACAGTGGGCACTGAACAATAATGGTGACTATAGGAGACAGCCTATTTAAACATTATGTGGACATAAACATACTGCAGATCTAAGTCACTGGAAAGTAGTTGTGGTAGATTCATATTTCGGGAGAGGAATAAGATAAAGTTTGAAATTATAAATATACAGTACTACACCTTGCTGTATGCAGTACACTGTCGTAGAACAGTACGAACTGACTGACAATGACAGTTGGTCCAGAGTTTGGATCAAAAACACTTTACTATGTGTATAGGTTACACTTTTAATCTATCACATGCTTCACCACCCTTCAGGTACCTATTAAATGTTTGACTTATTGGTGTTTTATTTTGTGTGACATGTTAAAATACACAACACACTCTAAATTTTGTGTCGCCTCTGCTGTAATGTGGATTTCTGTATTACAAGAGCCATAAATAAAGGTGTGTTGAGAATGTTTTATCTGTAGTATTGTTTTTATGAAGTAATAAAGATTTTTTTTTCATTCTATTTATTTTTCCTTGGCCAGACCTGAGGAGCACAACGAGCAGTGTGTTTTTGAGGAGTGACTGTGTCAGATGGCCTGTAATGAGCTTTGCCTGCATCACAGCCATAGAACCAATTAGCTTAAAAGGGGTCTAGTGGTGGTAGACTGACTGCATTGGATGGATCACTGCTGTATGTGCGCCTGAGTGTGCGTATATGTGTCAGGGGTGGGGTCACGTGTGTGTGCGTATGTGTTTCATCAGATGCTTGTGTGTGGGCAGGAACCGTAGTGTTGTGTCAGCACAGATATATTTCCCAGATTTATGCTCACATGTCAGGGACATACACACACACACACTTACATTATATATATATGTGCACACACTTACTGCCGCCCTCCCAATCTCTCTCTCTCTCTCGTTCCCTCTGTCACTCCTTATCTATGTCTCTCTCTCACTGAGAAAACCACATGAAGTTTCTGAAAGACATCACTGGGATTTCTTTGTCACAATACACCACATCTTGTACACATGAAAAGGAGAGAGGAAGAGGACATGGAAGAACAAAGATTTTTTTTAAAAAAAGGTTCTAATCTTCATTGATAACATGCAGTTACATGACAGTAACATTTTCATGACTATTTCTTACACAATTCCCTGCGCTAGTTTATCCTTCCGATGTTGATCTTGTTTTTCACTTACAGCAAACTCCATAGGACCCAAGTATGACTTCCCCCCACTGTGGCCATACATTATTTCTTATCACAGTTGTTGCAGCAGCACTGGAGGTCAAGTGTAGAAGGCAGAACAAGCAAAAGTCACATTTAGATAAACTAAATATAACTTCTATAAAACGGGGGGGAAAAATTGTCAAAACTAAACCTCCTTTTTCTCCCTCTCACTTACTCAAACATCGATGATCACATGGTGAAACTCTCATAACAGCACAAGTGCGGCAGCCTTACACTGTAAAGCGAGGGCATAAAAAAAAGAGAGTCAGTATCTTTGATTAACTGCCCCTGAAGGCAGGGAGCAGTGCTAACTGCTGCTCGTATATCAGCTTCCTCCGGCGCTTAGCTGGCATACTTAAACATCACTATACGTGGGCAACCAGTCAACTAAAACAGGTGAGGGAAAAAAAAAAAAAAGACAACCAGCCAGCAGAGACAGGAGGCAGGAGGAAGAGCGGACAAGATCGTTGGAGACAGGCAGGTAAAATGGCAGGAAAATGGGCTTTTAAATAGGAAATGGAGCAGTTAGAATTGCAGGCATCTGAGCAAGTCAAATTGAAAACCAATTACACAGGTAATAGTTTGGAGAATATTCATTTTGATCTTGTCTGCTCGCCAAAGTGAGGTCAAAAGGCCAATTGCATATGGTATCTACAATTGAATATATGTTATTATGATGTTGATCACTTATTCCTCTATGATGTTAACGAGATTGTATTAGCTGTGATCGCTGAGCTGTTTCTGTGGCTTGGGTCCACTGGCTTTTTTGTTCTGTGCTGCTGGTTCAGAGAGCCTAATTAAATCCCTTCAAACATATTGTTTAATCACAAATTACATGTCATCAAGATGTGTGCAATGGTTAGTCCATGTTTAAGTTATGCACTTGTAATTAATTGTCATTCAGCTGCTGAACTGTGACCTCTGGCTCAACCACAGGGTCAACATTTCCTCTCAACAACGTGTAAACATTCCCAACAACTTGGCTAAGACGGTTCATGACAAATGTAGAAGTAAAGTAGAAACATGAATCATGGGTATACACATTTTGATTGATATACGTATTCTGGACTTGTGTTTGTGCACTTCGGTTGTGATAACAATCTACTAATCATCTATAATACTAACAATAAGTTTCTGATTCAATACTCATTTCCAACAGTATCAAAATATCACAACTTCCCACTACAGACAGGCAGGCACACACACACAGCCCCATGTTGTTAAAACATAGCCATCTCCATTCAATAGTCCAAGTGAATCATACCGTTATTGATGCTGTTCTGTTGTATTATTTTAAAAAATGTTTCTCTGTGGTATCGAAAATGATATCAAGAAAAGAGGATTTTCCTGGGTATCATGATAGAAATTCTATTATCATGACAACCCTTTATACTTGCCATGGTTTATCTCCTAACTTAACTGAGACACTTTCATTTCCCATTTATCATATTCCACTTTAAATCATTTTGAATTACCCCTCCAGTCTCCCTCTCTCCCAGTGGAGCTACTTCCCTTTTTATTGAATACAATGTTTGATAAGATTCACAAATGAAATGAAAAATGTATTAATTAATATGTACACAGTGCACAAGAACTCACCAACACATCAGCTCTCTAAGACTCTGTCTATCTGTCTGCTGTTATGAAAGTACTAGAAAAAGACCTATGCCAGACTAAAAGAGTTTTCTTAGCACACACGCACACAGACACAGAGACACACACACACACACAGACACACACACACACACACACACACACACACACACACACACACACACACATCAAATAGCCATTTTGCCAAAGCAGTTGGTCAGAACTGTATCTGAGCAACAAACAAGGACAAAAATCCCTCTCTGTCTCACACACTTATTTTCTCAACACAAGATTCAGTTTTTCGCTGCTGTCAAACAAGCTATGTCTTCTCCCTGTACTTTTTCTTTTTTAATTGGCCTTCATACATCTGTGTTTATATGTGTTGAGCTCAATGCTAACACTGGCATGAACCAGGCATTTGCTTCACTTTAAGGACTACACACACCCAACCGCTCCCCTCATGCACACATATTCCTCTGAGTGTTTTAGAGCAGACTGTAACATTCAGAGTGTCAGGACGGCCTTGGATGCACTAGACTTGAACTTTCCTAAAAAAAAACTTCATTTCAAAAGACAAGATATTAAAAATACAAAGTCCTGCTGTGCTGTGGTGTCACCTGCTGTTTCACAGACTTAAATCTTGGAGAGAAGGGAGCAAAAAAAAAATTAAAAAGGAGGAAGGAAAGCAGAAAGATTGAAAATGTTTGCCATGTTTGAAGCAGTCCTGGGAGTGTCTAGAGTTCGGACTTGTTTTTCTCCTTTAATCCACTGCCATGAAATAGTTTGGAGGGACACAAGGGACATTTGTCAATTGATCCACTGGGAATTTGACCAAAAGCCAAGAACAACTAGTGGGAGCATTAGCTGGCTGATAGCTGCTCTGCCTTAACAAATCAATTTAGTAAGCAATAACATTGTTAAATTAAATATTAACAGCTAAAATACATTAGTCTAAGATGAAATAGAAAAAGCCCACTTTACCTTTTTGGACCAGGTGAACCCAGATAACAGCTTCCAATTCCTTCCTTCCAGTTACTTTTATTAACATCTCAGCATGTGCTGAGCTTGATCCAAGTCTCTTAAAGCTATGCCCTCTATTAGAAAAGTGCCCTGGTCTCATCAGCCTAATTATAAAGTGGTGCTGCAACAGAGATGAACAATCCACCCCCAGACCGTATACATACACCATATATCTGTACACACTTCAGTCATTTTAATGACTATTTGATAGCTCAATCTAAACTGAGGGTATGAGTCTATTTAACAGGGACAGGGCTGCACAATGAATAATGCAGCTGACTTTGATTTAAGGATAAGGACCACTTTAGACCTAGTTTTTCTGAAGCGTCACTCATAATACACATTAAAAGTCTGTAAGGCTCTGTTCCCCTTAAGTTTTTATTTTATTTTATTTTATTAATCTCTCCACCCCACAACCCTATGGCAATGGCTTAAAGGAAATACCCCTTTAAATAGTGTACATCAACCATTTATCTCTTCAATCTCAGCTGTCTTTTTGTTGGTTTCAGAAAGCAAGACAAATAGCCAACGAGGTTCAACATAGAAGAAAGTTGACAGCAGATGTGATGCAATTTCTGATCAGGTCAACGAGAATCTCTATTGATTTCAGGAGCTCAATTCTAGGAACAACTTAACCTCAAACTCCCAGGCCTCTGGCAGAAGAACCAAGCTTTATATTATATACTATAAAGCTTGCTTATGTGTGTGTGTATATGAAAGAATATTCATGTATTCATGCTATCTGGTATTATCACTCATGAGAACTCAAAGGTTACAGCTTTAGCCAGACTAAATCACTGACACAGGCACAGAAAGCAAACATTCAGGTGTTTGCAGCCCATAGTGCAGTGATAAATAATAAGTAATGAAAAGCAGAAGTGAGTAAGTATGTTGTCCCAGGAATTATCCTGTGACACCCACAACACTGGCATATCAGTTTGGACCAACTGAGTAACCCTCTTGTCACCGATGTAAACACACATGCTTCATTGGGACATCTGTGTACTGCAAGAAACGAATAGGAATGACACAAGATTCATCACAATAAGCAGCCGAACCACAATAAAGCGGATGTGACAAGGATATAGATGAGCTTTCTGGAAGTGCAGCTGACAGTTCGCTCTGCGAAAAGAAACAAATATGCCAGAGTCTAAGGAGGAAAGGAGAAGCTTTGTTTTGTACTTGTCAATGTTCTCCATATTTTTTCACATATTATACCTGCCCAACGAGCTCAGATCCTCCACAGAAAGCCCGGTTCGAGAGACAGTTGTGCTGATGAACGGGGGAAAGTTGCTTGTGTTTTGAGAACTGCAGAGTCAGATGTATTCATGAATCCAACTGGAAGTCAATCCATCCAAAAAGTAGTTACTCTATAGTATGATATAGGGTGGGGGAACTTTATTGATTTAAACGACCCTATCAATCACAGTTCAGCGTGTTGATACTATTTGGCTTGTTGTGCTCCGTGCTGTCGGCATGTTTCATTACAACTTCCATTACAGTGCCACATATGTGCCTGAACATAAATCTGTGGATGTGTGGGCAGGTAAAAGGGCATTTCAGTATAAGGGTAAAAAAAAATGACATACACCTCGATATATGAACTGTGACTTTTGTCCATCAGGAACAAAGGAGGGATGGTAATGTATTTGTCATTCATCACATTGCGTTTTGTAAGCCTCACATCTTGGCCCAAGAAAAAAAAAGAGGGCCAGGAACTCAGTGAATTATCGTTGGCTTGGTTAATGAGTGCACATAATGCAGCAGGTCCTTTTAATCCTAAAGCTAAATCATATGAGCAAACTCTGTCATTATGAGCTCATTAAAAGCGGCATGCATATTGTGTGTGTGTGTGTGTGTGTGTGTGTGTGTGTGTGTGTGTGTGTGTGTGTGTGTGCGTGTGTGTGTGTATTTGCATGCTTGTAATTGAGGAGACACCATGAAGGATGTGTGTAAAGCTGATTCATGTTATCAGGTATTAGCACTAATGAGATTTCACCCATCAAAGACTGTTTGTGATTACAGCCATAACCAAGAGTGACCCTTTCCAATCTCCCCCTGGCCTCCTAGACTATAACACTCACACACTCAAACATACACATGAAGCCATCTTAGCTCTGGGGCTCTGCGAACTTCAGTCCGCCAAACTGTGATTGTGGGGGTTCTGAATTTCTTTGACAGGAAGACATGGATTGAGCGTCTCAGAGTTAGAGACAGTCCTGCGGACGGGGGCGAAAGATACAAAGACAGATGGAAATAGGGGGACAAATAATACAAAGATACACA
>NC_140918.1:20639084-20696136 GCF_045865225.1 Trachurus japonicus | reverse complement strand
TGTATTGAGATGTAATGATCAACGCTACCACTAGTTGGCACCAGTTGCTTACTCAAGTGTATGTAACTAGGAAGTGCAGTTGCAAGTAAACTTCGATGTTGAACTACACGGTGTGAGTACGTCTCGTCAATACATGGTACCAGGAGAAATATCTCAACTGGAAAATGAACTTTATACGTCAACCAGAGGAGTTGAAGTTGACAGGAAACGTCAACGAAAACTGGAAAGTATTCAAACAGAGTTTTGAACTATATGTGCTTGCCATCGGACTGGAAGGCGACGACCAGCGGAAGATAGCACTGTTGCTAACAGTAGCAGGCCGCAGCGCACTGGACGTGTACAACACGTTTGTCTTCACAGGCGACCAAAAAGATAAGTTTCGATGTGGTCATGGCAAAGTTCGAGGAGTACTGCACGCCGAGAAAGAATGAGACATATGAGAGATATGTTTTCAGAAACCGTGTTCAGAAAGAGTCCGAGCCGATAGAAAAGTATGTCACAGACCTACGGCTGAAAAGTCAGTCATGCAACTTCGGCACGTTATGTGATTCACTGATACGTGACCAGATAGTTATCGGTGTACTGGACAATAAAGTGAGAATGCACTTATTGAAAGAGACTGATCTCACGCTTGAAAAAGCTATTAAAATATGCCAAGCTTCAGATAGCGCAAAGGCTCAGATAAAGACATTCAGCAACGAGGGTGAAGCTGCGGAAGTGGACGCGGTCCAGCGCGGGAGACCGAGGACGTCGGCAAGGAAAAGAGAGCCGAGGCAACAGCCGCAGCAGGAGAGGGGAAACTGCGAGAGGTGCGGGCTGAGACACGCGCCGAAACAGTGCCCAGCGTTCGGGAAGGACTGCAGGAAATGCGGTGGAAGAAATCACTTCGCCAAATGCTGTTTCACCAAGAAGAAAGTGCAGCTCGTGGAAAAGCAGAGCGACACCGAGGACGACGAGGAGATGCCGTTCTTTGTGGGTGCAATAGAGGAGGCACCGACGGCTTCAAAGGATGAGTGGATAGCTCACCTGGATGTGAATGGCACCGACATCCCACTGAAAACTGGGACACGGGGGCGCAGGTGAACATACTGCCAATAACAGACTATAAAAGACTGAAAAACAAGCCCAAGGTGAGAGACAAAAAGATAAATCTAAGGACATATGATGACACTCCTATACCCACTAAAGGGGTGTGTAGAGTTAGTCTGACTAGAAATGATCAGAAAGTGAATGCTCTATTTGTGCTTGTTAAGGGGAATAGACAAGCTATTCTAGGTTTAAAAACCTGTGAGCAGCTAGGGCTAATAAAGAGAATAAATGTCATTGATGCTGACAAAATGACAGAAAACAAACAAACTAAGAAAACAGTGACTACTGCAACAAGAGCTACACATGCTGACTGGGTGAAAGAATACGCAGATGTGTTTAAAGGTATAGGACGTCTGCCAGGCAAACACAAAATCAGGTTGAAAGATAATGCAGAACCAGTCATACACCCAGCACGAAAAGTGCTTGTCGCACTTAAGAAGAGACTCAGGGAAAAGCTAGACTCTTTGATAACTGAAGGGGTCATCAGGAAAATTGAAGAGCCCACCGGATGGGTTAACTCCCTAGTCATTGTTGAGAAACCTAATGGAGATCTGAGATTGTGCATAGATCCCAAGGATTTAAATAAGGCAATCCAGCGTGAACACTACAGGCTTCCAACTAAATCAGACATAACTAGTGCAATGAGTGGAGCATGCTACTTCTCTAAACTAGACGCTTCATCTGGGTTTTACCAGATTGTGCTTGATGAGGAAAGTTCTAGGTTGTGCACATTTAACACTCCCTTTGGTCGACATTGCTTCTTGAGACTTCCATTTGGAATAAGCTCCGCCCCTGAGGTATTTCATAGGACAGTACAGCAGCTCTTTGATGGAATAGAAGGGGTGGGTGTTTTTATTGATGATGTCGTAGTCTGGGGCAAAACAAAAGAGGAGCATGATGCAAGGCTGCGCATAGTTCTCACTAAGGCGCAAAAGTCAGGACTAAAACTAAACAAAAGCAAATGCCAATTCGGGGTTAGAGAAATAACCTACCTGGGAGAGAAACTTTCAGAGGCAGGGGTCCAACCGGATCCAGAGAAGGTTAGGGCGATTGCGGAAATGCCTGTACCACAGGACAAAAATGACCTACAGAGAGCTTTAGGCTTAGTTAACTACTTGGGAAAATTTGTTCCCGAACCTTTCAGCTAACACTAAAGCACTAAGAAGCTTGCTAGAGAATAAAACAATGTGGCAGTGGATGCCAGAGCATGCAACAGAATGGGAGTGGCTAAAGAATAGTCTGATCAGAGAGCCCGTCTTAACATTCTATGATCAGGACAAACCGTTAAAGGTGTCAACTGATGCATCCAAAGCCGGCCTAGGAGCTGTGCTTCTTCAAAAGCATCACACAGAATGGTATCCTGTCGCGTACGCATCTCGCACTATGACCAGTGCAGAAAGAAATTACGCACAAATTGAGAAAGAGACATTAGGGGCTGTTTATGGCTGTGAAAAGTTTCATGAATATGTTTATGGAAGAACAGTAACACTGGAAACTGACCATAAGCCGCTAATAGCAATCTCACAGAAGCCACTGGGTGATGCACCACCACGCATTCAACGCCTAATGCTAAGACTTCAGAAATATGACGTGGACTTTGAGTTTAAGCCAGGAAAACACCTAGTGGTGGCAGATACGTTGAGCAGGGCCAGCCTGCAGGATTTAAAGAGCACAACTGAAGAAATCGTGCAAATCCATATAGACTGTGTCAGAGCACACATGCCAGTGTCAGATTTAAAATGGTCAGAGATAGCTAAACAAACACAAATAGTGAAACGTATTCTGAAAAAAGCTGCAGAAAATGCAGAGGATCCATACCTTGCTATCCTGAACTACAGAGCATCACCACTGGAGAACGGACTTTCGCCAGCAGAAATGCTCATGAGTAGAAAGCTCAGGACCAGGCTTCCAGCAGCCACATACAGGAAGGAAAAGTATGTGACAACACGTCCAAACATGAGACAGATAGGACTGTACGACAGAGCAACCAAGGCTCTGGGCCCACTCTCACAGGAGGACATTGTGAGGGTGAGATGTGATGGACAGTGGGGACCACTAGCTAAGGTGGTCAAGGAGACAACACCTAGATCATATGAAGTCATCACGGAGTATGGGACACCACTGAGGCGGAACAGAAGGCATCTGCTCAAGGTGCCTCAGAAAGAACTCATGGACAATGACACAAATGACATGCCAGTCATCTCAGACCAATCCTGTTCTGAGACAGACAAAGACACACCAACTGATGTCACACAGGATCAAAGACCAAAAAGACTGATTGTGAAATCAAAGAGACTGATTGAAGAGATATATAAAAAAAAAAAAATAAAAAAAAAAATGAAAATGATGTGAGCAAAAGAAAATACACATGTTAAGTGTTAAGTTCTGAACAGTTAAAGTGTCAAAGAGGAAACTGTTAAGATAAAGTGGTAAATGATAGTAAAATGTGAATTTGAATTTAAAGGAATTTATTTCAAAATATTTCAGTTAAGATGTGAAAGCACGTTAACAAGAATTGATTCATACTGGAAAAATGATTTAAGTTTAAGTGGTACAAGAATACTTTACTTGAAAAAAAGGGAGATGTATTGAGATGTAATGATCAACGCTACCACTAGTTGGCACCAGTTGCTTACTCAAGTGTATGTAACTAGGAAGTGCAGTTGCAAGTAAACTTCGATGTTGAACTACACGGTGTGAGTACGTCTCGTCAATACACACACACTCCACTGATACACAGCAAATTTAACTGAGCTTGTCGAAACATTTTTAGAGGCCGAGCTGCTCTTCAGACATTAATTATATGAGTGAGTGCAGCCTCAAGAACACACCTCTTAAACTGAAATTACTGCACACAAGGGACGAACACACCTCTGCTGACAGCTTTGTGTCTATATTTAGAAACTTTTACAACCCTTGATACTTTGGCAATCTTTTTTTCTTCTAAAGGTATTAGAGTTATGGTTTGTAATCATGTTCAGAAACACTTTTTGTTATACTGGGTGAAATGCTCCTTCTATCCTGAGAGTCAATACATGACAAAACTCTGACCAATCCATGCTTTTCGCTCCGAAAAGCAAAAAAAAAAAACAATCAGATGAACTTCATGTCTAGTTTTGCCTACGCCCCAATCAAGCTGCCGTCTCTATCCCTCCTCTGGTGTGCGCGATCAGAGTCTTCACCTATGTCCGCGGAAAGGTGAAGGCGCGGCTTCAGAATGAAGTCTGACATTTGACTTGTGTATTTTCAAAATGTGGCTTCCTAGAACCGTTTTTACAGAATCTCCAACACTACCTTTAATGAGGTGACATCCAAAACATTTAGCAACAAACCTGAACCACTGCTGATCAAGCAAAACAGCTTGTGTATTTCCTCAAACAATGCACATAAAACCAGAGAACGATTGAATGAATGATTTTTCATTGGATTGTCAGTGTTGCTAGAACTCATGTGACTTGTCTACAGGTCACATGACATGACATCCATTGTGAAAACATGCCTCACACATTGCCTATGCTCTGTCTTCTTTGTCAACATGACAGACCTTTTGACTTTCCAAACACATACATCTCTTTAAATGTGGCTGCATTCCATTTAGGTCAGGCATCTGATAGTAAGGTGGCACATTCACGTTTGCTGCCGCCCATACCACTCAGCTATAATTGCGATCAGCCGATCCATGCTTTATACTGATCATTTTAGTCAAGCATCGCAGATGACGTATGTTCCATTAGTTACACGCACACACACGTCATGTTGTGCCAGCACAGTGAACGAGGTTGGGATTTCACAACACTGTGCTTTTATCTGCTGCAGGCCCCTACAGGTCACTTATAAGGTGTAAAGTGGCTAGAACAGGCATGGAGCAACTCATTCCTCAAAGGGCTGTGTGGCTGCAGGTTTTTTGTTCCATCCAACCAAGGGCACACAGTTTAACCAATCAGTTGTCTGAAACTGAGATCAGTTGATGAAGTGAGTCAAGTCTGGCGTGCTGCTGCTTGTAGGAAAGAAAACCTGCAGCCACGCCGGCCCTCTCTGGATTGAGTTGCCCATGCCTGAGCTAGAAGCAAACAAATTCCAATGGACTATTTAATGAAAATCCTGTATGGTGGCCATTCAATGAGAAATCACTGCCAATAACACCTGTACATGTTCTATCAAATTGCTCTGTCCTGCCTCCATTCTTGGTTATGTTGATTGTGCAGTGATCTGTGGGAAGGACAGTTTGAAAATATTACAGCAGTGACCTCGGAACAGCAACATTTCATAGCAGTAATAGTCTTATGGGTGACTTTAAGGACACTATGGATAAAACCAGGGACACTCAGGTTAACAGTGGCCCCCCAGCAGTTAAACCGACATCCGCAAAAGATGATGGAATGTGATGAGAAAGCTGTCACAACTATGACCTCTCTGATAAAGTAACAAACTTTTTAAAAAAGAAAGTGCTTTGGTCAATCAGGTCAGCGCTCGCTAATGAAACTGGCAGTGATGAAGGGTGAGAAACTGGGGAGGGATCGTGTTCTTGTCACGGCGATAGCACCTCCAACTGCTTGGCCTCGAGTACCTGTGGAGGATGTGACAGGATCTCAGGGGGATAGCATGAGCCTCTGTGTTGCGTCACACCCTCCCAGGGAAGCTCCACTCTTGTCAGGTGAAAAGAAGAAGCTGTCAACTCTGTGTTTATCAGGGGGGACACGTAGCTGTCCAAACCCTCCATGCAACAACAGGGGGAGTTTCAAGAGTGAGTGAAAACTCTGGCGCAAAGAGCATTGGTCATTCCAAACTGGGAGGGAGAGGAGGGAGCTGGGGCATTAATTGATTGATAGTAAGCATTTATCCACTTTGTGCAAGAATTGTATGAATTCCATTAGACTTGGCAGAAGAGGCACTAAAAAGCAACAGAAAATACGACAGGTCTGCTCACGTCATCAATCTCCTGTCTCAGCGGTCCAGCTCAGTATTTCTCCCTCCTCTCTGGACACCTCATGAACCCGTGTTAAGCCCTAATATGATGGGCTCGACTGGGGATGCAAACTGCTGTCTGCTGGAGTTTTAATGCCAGAGGGCAAGGGCCTGGTTGTGGACAAAGTATTGCAAGAGTCTGCCAAAACAGATAATGACAGCCATCAGCGAGGTGTCTGGAGAACAGGGTTGACTATTAAGGTGTGTGTATGCGTGCGTGTGTTCAGTCTAAGTAGTCTAAATGAGCACCCTCACAGCCTTTAAAAGATATCTATCTGTTATTTATCAAGTCACATAACAAGCAAAGTCCATTCTCCTGCCAATGCTCTCAAAAACATCACATTGGATGAGTTGGATAGAAACATTTTCATGTAACAATCGTTCAAATCATGACCCAAAAAAGATTCTTTCCTCCAAAGAATAGAGCGAGAAATGATTACAGCTTTTTTTTTTTTTTCTTGGTTTGTTTTGTTTTTTCAATTACGGTACAGCAATGAAGAGAAACTGGATTGCAGAGCTGTACGCACTGTCAGTCAGATTGACACTTATAAAAACAACCACAGGCTTTTTACAGTGGAAAGAAATAGCAAACACTGGTTGAATATAAGTGAGGGTAGTGGGTTGAAAACCACCAGCAACAAAAACAAGTGATTTCTGTTAAGTTATATCCACACAGAGAGAGAATTTGCTCCAATCCAACAGTGTGTGGACTGCCTGACGTCTGTATCAACATTTTGTGCATCTTTGTTGGGGGGGGGGGGGGGATAGCTAAAGTGGTTTTAAAGCTTTAATCCAAACAACATAATCGCTAGGCGCTTGATTTGGGATGTGTTACCACAGGTCTTGATGGACACAGTTGATCTGTTCTCATTCAGATGGGGCCTCTTTCCTGTGTGCGTTGAGGATTTTGGGGGGTTTTGCTTTGCTCGCACATGGGTTTATTCAGAATACTGTTTAGAAACAGCCTTGGGCAGCTCTGTTCTTTTTCTTCTCAACAACATGCTCAAATCAAAGTCTCTAAATTAATCAAACTTTTGAGATCTTTCAGTCATGATGATGCTACATCCTCTGAATCACAGCTGATACAGTGACACTGCGGGAAAATACATCCTTACAATAGGAATGATACACTAATACTGGCTGTGTCTTCTAGTTGAGATTCAGCTTCATGTTGACATGATGGAGCCATTCCACCATTAATGGGAAGAATATGGTCAGCAACAGCACTTAGGGATACACTGGGGTATTCAGTGATTGATTTGTTATTTAGGTGCCCGAGATGTACTGGGAAAATATTCCCCACCACCAGCAGCCTGCACTGTTGGCATAAGGGAGGTTGGGTCCATGGATCCATGCTGACCCTATACCATCTGTGTGCCTCAACAGAAATCAAGACTCATCCTACCAAGGAGCATTTTTCCAAGCCTTCAACTCTCCAGTTTTGGTGAACCTGTGTCCACTGCAGCTTTAGGTTTCTGTTCTTTGCTGACAGGAGGGGAACCTGATATAGCCTCAATAGCCTCAAGGTTCAATGTGTCGGGCACTGGGAAGTTTTTCTGCTCGGCACAGTTGTAACAAAGTGGTTATCTGAGTTACCGTAGCCCTTCTGTCAGCTCTGAGCAGTCTGGCTATTCTCTGACCTCTCTCATCAACAATGTATTTCTGTCCACAGAGCCGCTGCTCACTGTCGCGTGTGAAAATCCCAGGAGATCAAAAAGACTCACACCCGGCAGTCTGGCACCAACAATCACATCACAGTCAAAGTCACTGGGATCATTCTGATGCTTGATATGAACATTTACTGAAGTGCCCGACCTGTATCTGCATAATTTAATGCAATTCACAAGATTGACAAATTGGATGAATACATGATTAAGGAGGTATGCGAGTGTTCCCAATGAGTTTACAACATACAACTGCATTTATATTATGTACCATGGCACATAAAAAATTGTCAATTCTAAAAGGTATGAAGAAAAACGAAACAAATAAAGAGTTGAGGGGAAAGTCTCCGGTAAGAGAGTGAGAGGGTGTGATAGACAGTGAGCTAGCGTCTGTGTGTGGCAGTGACAGATAGAGGGAGAGAGACGGGCTGTATTTTTAATATTGTGTAGCAGAATGGAACACTATTCAATATTTTTAGAGCTTTGTGAACTTCTTCCCATTTACCATTTACCTAGGTGTTGCCTATGGTGTCAGAAACCGAGCTGGCAGGCAAGAGTCACAGGTGGATTTCTCAACAAATAAAAAGGTTTTTATTTACCTGAAATTAACAAGTCAGTTTACAAAATATACAATAAAGCTTTGAGCCTTTGAAAGAGGTCTGCTAAACAGAACCCATCTAAGATAGTGCTAACTCCTCAAAAACTAGAAATGAGACCAACAGACCGATTTGAAAAGTGACTACTCTACGAATAAGTTCAAAGCCAAACCTGTCATGATGTGGTGAAAACAAAAATGTCAGCAGACAGGAGGAGCTTTGGGGAAACACGGGTCCCTCAGCTGTTGCTGGTCTGTGCTCTCCATCAACACAGGTGCTAAAATCTGAAATGGCAAAAGTGACTTTTTGATTCCCTTGAGTGTTTCTCAGCTCTCAAGTGAGGCGTCAGTTTAATGACTTTGTAGGCAGGATTTAAAAAGAAAAAAGTTTAAAAGCAGTGCTATTCAATATACAGGGAAAACATACTGTAATGTTTGCTTTTAATTAGTTCTCCTCTGGATGTGACCTCGGTTTTGAGGTATGAAAACAATCGTACTGATACTAGTAATGACTAAAGGACATGCATGCTGTAAATCTTATGTATAATATTTCTGCCTCATTCAGCCTACACACTTATTTATTGTGAAATTAATTATAAGTATAAGTGTAATGGAGCACTTAAAAGATGTTTTACTAATACAAAGATGAGGAGTGATGAGACAAAAAGGAGAAGAGGAGGAGGGCAAGATGCCTCCAGGGACTGGATTTCTGTTGGAAAGGAAGAATACAAATGGAGGATGTGAAAGGGGGATAACGATAAGGACGTCTTTCTGGAGAGGACTCGTAGGTCAGAACCCTGACAAGCAGGGTCATTTAGGGATCTCAGCGAGGAACAAGGGGAGAGCAAAGAAGAGGAAATGGAGGGAAAGGGAAAACATAACAGAGCAAAGTTAAAAAGGGGTGAGAGGAAAGTTCAGGTGTCCCAGTGAGAGTAAAAGCAAAGTGAAGAGGAGAGGAGGAAAATAGGTGACAGAGGAAGAGACGGTCATAGAAAGGGCAGCGCACGAGGAAACCAGGCACTCAAATCAACTCTTGCTGCATTTTCTACTGGTGGGTTTGGACAGAAATCACAGAATGTAGTACTGAATCAAAAGTTGTATTGTACAGTAAATAAATAAATATATACACCACACACTGCATATATATCTGTCCATTGTGCTAACACATTCAAACCCAGTCTTTCTGTGTCCCTCTCCAGGGTGCTGAAAAATTCAGTCTTCCTGGTTCTGAAGCGCCAAAGTCGACATCACTCGGTTTATGAAATTGTTCTAAATTCCAAACTTATATCAACATATGGTGTTACATTTTTTCTCATGAATGAATTCAATCAGTGCTCCCCTTCGCTATCCGTGTCTCTTTTTGTGGTGCTGAAATAGACACAGGTCAGGGTGGTTTTAGCAAAGCTCTCTTTGGGTTAAGGGCATTTCAGGCTGATACTTTTAATCCTTCATCACACAGGGGAACAAAGGAAGCAGAATAGCCTTCATTCAAACTTTACTCCGGCTCAAAGAAAGTAGTATAATTGGATGAAAGACAGGCTAAGACACTTCTGTCAGATAACACCGAGACCGACGTTATCAAGCAAACTGACACTGGCTTATAGGTAAAAAAAAAAAAAAGCCTCTCCTTGTCCTTATCTGCCATCTCTAAAACTACTTGCTTTGTTTGGAAGTCCAGCTCACAGGGACGTCCTGTGAGATCTTCCCCAACCGCCTCATGGTGGTATCATCAAAATAAACAAACGTAAAACGAATTAATACCCGCTAACCACCAGACCTCATATTATGTAATTGTTCTAAGACTTATCTTCTGGCTCTGAACGACAATATACATTTAATGGAAGTGGAAAGTGAAAGAAATGACAGCTGATCTGATAATGACGTACTGATGCATCTGACAGGAGAAATAGGCTACATCAGTCTATTTACACTATCTACTCTTCATCAGCACAAGTGAAACGGTATACTATAGCAGTATCTCCTGGACACACACACTTGCAACAAGGAGAAATAAGATACATTCATTTTGTTCAACTGATAAAATAGTATGTCTGTCGATGGTGCCTGAAGACAAACTAAATCTTAGGTCACAGAGCCATCTGTAGATAACATAAAACACGCTAAATGATATGAATAATGCATTAAATGAATGTTTAATATATTATTTATCTCATTTTTTATTTCCCCCTTACATTAAACATGTACAGTGGACATACCATTAAATATGAAAACATCTCACAAGACGCACAGTTCATCTCTTCATTCAGGCTCCACTCATTTTATATCTGTACCAGTGAAGGTGACCTCAGCCCTGCCCTGTGGAAAGTCCTAACAATGCATCAAGAATGCAGCTGCGACATCAGTGATTCACAGTGATTCATGGCTATACAGCAGCACTATAACTAAGACCCTTACAGTACTGATGTTTAATAACAATGATCCACAGAGAGAAAAAAAAACGCTCATATTTGCTACATTTACTCCATTGGCAAAAGCTTTTATCCAAAGCAACTAAAGCTTGAGTGCAGTAGGAAGCCTTGGTGTAAACACTAAGTGCTTCATCTATTTAATAAATGCAAGTAGATCAGGTAAAGAAGTGGGAGGAAGACGTGGTGTGCAGTGGCTGAAAGGAAAACAGAAGTCTGTATGGCTTAGTTCATCCAGAGTGACTTTAATAAGTCAATGACACTGATTGAAGACCAGTTAGGATCCTGTTATCTCGGTTTAACTGTGTTAAAAGGCAGCCAACTAAAGGGGCATTACCAAATAATTAAATAAACAACAATGATTAAAACAGACAAATGATTGGTGTTTTTACCTCCTCAAGAATACAATACTTGTTTGAACTTAATCTGTCACATTGTTGACACAGTTGTGAGTTGCTTTGAACGTTAACATGAAGGGTCAACAGGGAATCACTCTTTTCTCATTATTTTACACTCCGAGTGCGCTGACCTCTTCACTTTAGCTACAAGAAAACGTAATGTTATGCATTAACATCCTATTTTACCAAGGCAGGACTCTGTCTGAATATCTGTTGGGTTCTATTTGTGAAATAAACATGCTGCACCATTACTGGGAGGCAGACTCCTCAGCTGATGAGGTGAGGGTTGGGAGGGTTGGAAGAGAGCAGAATTTGATTTAACTGTAAATAACCACACCCCTCCCTCTCTCTCTTTCTCCATGTCTCTGTCATTTATACCCACGCACGCGCGCGCGCACACACACACACACACACACACACACACACACACACACACACACACACACACACAGCTGTTAGTGCTAAGACTGTGGTAGTAAATTACCACATCATAAATCTGTTGTTTCTACTACAAGTGGGCCAAACGCCATGTTCTGCAACTCGCACATGTCACCATAGTCACCATATGCAAAAAAGGTAATAAAACATACACACAAACATGAACACACACACACACACACACACACACACACACACACACACACGCACACACACACACACACACACACACACACAGTACAATCAAATAAGCAAACTCATATTGCATACAGTAGAGGTGTCACAACTGGCTTTTCCTGGAATTTAGGCAGTGAAGCTGTACGACCATCTGCCAACCTGCCACTGTAATGAACCAATTTCAAATGGTCACAGTTGGTCACAATCAAATGCCATAAGAGTAAATCAAATGCCTCTCTGTGATTAGAGAGAGGGTTGATCGCACCCTCTGCACCTCTGAGCAGATGTCAGCTTCTCTTGGTTTTACAGCGGCTCTAACACAGAGGCTCAAACTGGATAAAAGAGTCACATTAGTACTCACAAGTAACACTAAGCAAGTCAAACGGTTATTTTTGGTAGCTGGCACACAAGTGTGTTTTGTATATATCTTAATCAATTCAGTGGTTTAATTTTACATAAAATTAAGTGACTAATTTAGATAAGGACTTTAATTGTGACTCACAATGTGCAGAACAATTGGCCAATTCATTTCAATTTCATTTTGCAATTCAGTTTAAAGAGACCCCGAGGAGTTTTCTTTTGGTTATAAAAGAGTCTCATATTAATGTGGATTAATCTACGTTACCCACACTTGTTAATGGGTCCATTTTCGATAAATATATCGCTTTGTCTTTATAGTTATTTTGATATTTTTATGTAGTAGTCGACTTGCCCAGCATTTCCTATAGTTTCGGTTTCCTGGACGCTGCCCGGGGGGTCATGGGAATAACGCCACCGGATCGCTAGTTGGCATCGTTTACGGTCGGAACTAAGACGGTATCTGATCGTCTTTGAACCTCCGACTTTCATTCTTGATCGATGAAAACATTCTCGGCAAATGCTTTCGCTTTCGTCCGTCTTGCGCCGGTCCAAGAATTTCACTGTGCGCGCAGAGGCTCATGGGAAATTTAGTGTGAAAACACTTTGCATTCCAAAACTCCTCATAGTCCCTTTAATATAATTTCTATTTCCTTTCAAGAATAATTTCACCAAATCTGCTATTCAATTACATACGTTTATTAGAACTGTATTCATCTCAAAACAGAATCCAAAACTCATCTGATCACACAACAGCCCTTTAACTGATTAGAAATAGTATCTGTTTCTGTGTCATTTAAGACGGTGAGATCAGTATGGTCTCTAATTGCTAGTCTGCAAAATTAAGTTAAAGCAGTTTTACATCAGTGGAAGTTATCACTTAAATTGATGCAACTTGATACCTGTGGTGGTCCAGCAAACAAGGAAGAGAATATACATCACATATTTTTCATCCATCTCTGCCTTGTGCAATTCAGTAGCAGCAGCCTGACAGAGTAGGGGATGAACGTACTATTGACCGCACTAATGTCAAGAAATGCTCAGGCAGTCTGTGAGCTGGTTTAAGTGTGGCCCATTGCCATATTGATTAGTTTACAAAAGCTGCATGCTCAGGGTTTGTGGTGTATTTGCGTATGAGTTTTCCCCGCCATACACCACCAAGTGCTGGACAGCTACGGTGCAGATGGGACGCTGCGGAGATCGTCAGGATGAAAGGATGTGACAGGAAGAGAAAAGAGAGATTGAGAGAGCGGCAGTGGAAGTGAAAAGAGATAGAAAACCAAAGTAGAAAAGAAAGAATTTTGAACAAGGGCCAGATGTAGAATTAAAATTCCCTGTTTTAGTGTTTAGTATGCTGGACACATCGCGGATCACTCATCACTATCCAACTGGCTTGGCACTCAGGGCAGCTCTCCCTCCCTCCCCTCTCTCTCTCTCCCTCTCTCTCTCAGTCTTTGATGCCAGCTGAGCAGGAGAAAGGGATGGGGCATGAGGAGGGGGTTGGGAGGAAGCACACAGTGCAGATGTTAGGTGGGAAGAAGAGCTGACATGCTCTGCAAAATGTTTCACAATGTTTAACCCTGTTTGCTCATATGGAAGAGGAGCTTGTTGTGCAAAGGCTTGCAGAACAGGAAGTGGTGCATTACTTAGCAGATGAGGAGCAACACAGACTCATCAGTCAAAAGCTTTTTGGGCTTTTGAGGTGATTTGGGCTTTTAGCTTATATAAACTTGACAGCATACAGATGCAACATGAATATTGGAGGAGCACATGCTGGCAAAACATGGAGGTTTCTTATTTGCCTTAAAGTCTCACATTTTTTGGCATTTTTGGATCTGAAAAAGCTGAACTTAATTTGCAAAAGTATTGAAAAGAAGGAGCCACAAGCATGGAGACAACCAGCTGTTGTTATTATCTGTATTTCTTGCATGAACAGTCAGGAAGGGCAGCTGCACTTCATGGTGCACAGCTCTTGATTTTCCACTAATCACGTCGGTTACACACTCAGCAGCATCTAATTAATACTCGGAGGCTCCCAGATTCCCCAATGTCCCCCCATCATCAACATGATATAATGTAGTTGCCATGACCAAGAGGGCTAATTATTGAATTCCAATCAACAAGTTGTTGACATGGCAATAAAGTATTGAAACTTGAAACTTGAAACTAATTAGACAATTAACTGATGAAATTAGTTCTTTAATTTGTAAATATTCAATTTTAATTCACTATTTAACCAACCTGTTTTCCACAGACTTGGTGGTCCTCTCTGTACTCTCTCTTTTGTCTCTCAGTCCTGCCTTCACATGAACGTGTGAAATCACAGTTCTGTAAAATCCTCTTTAATGTGTTTAGGTGCTCGATGCAGTTACAGTCACACATGTTGTGAACACTGTGAGGCCGATTCTGTCTTGTTCTGTGTGAGACAGACGATCTGAAGTGATGAGCACAAACAAACTCCAAACAAATCCTGAGAAAAACCTGATTATGCGCTCTTCATACAGCACACATTCACCCTGGATGAACTCTAAAGTTCCTGTGCTGAGGAACTTTACAGGTGTGTGGTAATATAAGGCCTTGCTAAAGGGCATCTGAATAGGTGATGCTGTGATAAACATCCTTCACACCTGTGTTTATGACTCAAATGATCTGCAGTCTATTTTTTCTTCTTCTTAATGTGATATAGTCTTAGCCTATTATTTCCCAATCAGCCGAAAAAGAAATTCAAATACTAGAGGAGTGAATAAATTACATTAAGTTTAGATTTCCAGAGGGAGCATGGGACAGCCCAGTGGAGTTGAGTGGTGCTAATCAGCAGAGCAAGAGACAAGATAAGATGGCATCTTGTCCTCACCTGACAACTATTATTATTATGTCCCTGAAAGAAAGCTGTGGGTGTAATCACAGCCTGACAGCACCCATGCGTGCATATATATGTGTGCATGTGCTTAAGGACGAGAGCACACAACAAGGTAAAGTGAAAGAGAGAGTGATTTGCCAAAGGACGCAGACACCTGTTACTGCTCACTCTACCAAAGTTGATTTTTCTGACAGACTGAAATTCCAATTAGCACACAGGGGAATGCAACTATTGGTAAAACAATCCAATTATTGTTTGGAGCAGATGTTCTTTCAAGAAAACAATTCGCAGCCAGAGACGGTTTAGTCATTAGAGATGTGGCCTCTGGAGCATCAACAATATATGGTTAAAGTGAACGTCCCTAAATCCCTGCACGCTCCCGCTCTCCATTTCCTCATTTCTAACTGTTTTACTCACTTCTTCTCTTGCTTCTTGTACTTTTCTCTCTCTTTTTTTATTGTCAATACAAAGACAACAAAACAACATGACACAAAAACATGAGCCATCACTGATGATGTATCATGTCTCCCTCTGCTCCACTAAATATTGATATATTCATGAGTTCTATCAACATGAGCTCTTTCTAATATATTCTCTCTATAACTTCCATCTTCTTTTGGAATCTTTTCATCTTGGCAAGTGGCAAGACTGAACAATATGTGGAAATGTATTTCTTATTAAGATAGAAGTCTCTGTCGTCCTTCCTCAGTGAACAAACGCAGAATCCATAGAAGACATTTTAAATGCTCGTACCTTCCTCCACACCTTTTTTCTCTGCCATGTGCAATACAATTCCAATTAAACACTTATTTGTAAGGGCTACAAGATGCTCTCTAATCTAGTCTAGCCTGAATTGCCATATTGTTTTCCACTGCATAATTCATTAACAGTGTGTGTCTGTTGGCAATTATCCATATGGGAGTGTGTTTAGTCAATAACAAATGACTACTTTTTCCTTTCCAACATCATGTTCAGTTCTGTCAGAGGCTGGGGTATAGTGTTAGTTACTTCTGATCAAAGACACATATCAGTTAAAGAGTTTTCTGTTTCTGTAAGTTGACACACAACCTGTACAGCTGCATCAATCTCTCTCAATCTATTTAGGTAGGAAGGGATTACGGTTCTGGCACAGGAGGATGACATCCTCGTTGTGTTTGGCTCAGCTGACATCTCACCAAGGAAGCTGCCGTCACAGCAGCAGAACTACATTCAGGGCCGTTGCATAGGGGAGAAAGGTGATGACAATTCTAGGGGCCCACAGCCCAGTGGGGCCCACAAAACCCCCCAGGAAACTGATTTTTTTAAAAACTAAATTCCTCTTATACACAGCCAATCAAAAAAAGTGGCGATGAAAAGTCAGGGGGTGAGGGCCCACTTCAGTATTTTTTCAGGGGCCCAGAATTCCTAGCAACGGCCCTGACTACATTAGGTAGAATGATATTGTGAACCCTTTGAAACGACCTGATTTTCTCCACTAATTGTTCATGAAACATGATCTGATCTTCATTTAAGTTGCAAGTATGGAGAAAAAAAAACTCAAAACAATTATAACTGTTCCTGGTTTGATTGAACGCCACCATTAGATAACATAATAACAGAACTAATGGAACCCTTGGATTTAATAGCTGTGCTGGCACAAAGAACTTCCTTGTAGTAGCTGCTGATCAGACCTGGGTGATGTTCTGGAGGATTTATGGACCATTGTTCTTGCAGAACTGCTTCAGCTCAGCGATGCTCTTAAGGCTGTTTGGTGTGAGCTGCTCTCCTCAGGTCATTCCCCAACATCCCTGCAGGATTATGTTCTGGGCTCTGAGGGGGATTTTCTTTGAAGTCATTGCGTGGTAGATTTACCTCAATGCTGGGGGTCAGTGTCCTGCTTCTACTGAGCTTCAGCAGGTCGACAACCATCCTGACAATATCCTATAGGATACCTCAGTAAACCTGGGAATTGATTGTCATTTTGGTGATGTTGAGTTGTCCAAATCACGATGCTCCCTCCTCCTTATGTGATTTTGGTATACAGTGCACTTTTTTTTCTTTCTTTTTTTTACAGCATGCTGCATATTCCTACAACAATTCAACCTGTAGTCCATAATAGTTCCGACATAGTGTTGAGGAGAGTAAATGTGATATTTAACCCTATGGCATGCTGTGATATTTTTTTCCTTCTTTTTTGGAGGGCAGTGGCTTCCTTCAGGGAAGCTCTGTCAGGGTCACCTTGCTTCATGATTTGCATATGATAGACTCATGATCAGAGACATTATTGCGCTCCAGTGATTCTTTTTAGCCCTCAGCTATTCCTCTGAGCTCTTTTTTTTTTTTTTTTTACCTGAGTTTTATTCTGAGTTGTGCTTTTGGAGTTTTCTTAGCTGGACTCCCACTTCTAGGGAGAATATCCACCGGTCTAAATCGTTTCCATTTATAGACTCTGACTGTGGCCTGATGTAAACCTTCATGCAAATCTATAACTCTGAATTCTAAGTTGTCTGAGATGAGATCTCTGTTGTATGAGGCATCAACAGATGCAACTGACACAAAATGTTTATGAGCGTTTTGTTTTTTTCCAGGAGTCAAATTAGCTCTAACTGACACCTCCAATCTGCTTTCACTGATTGGACTCTGGAGTTGATAACTCCTGACACCAATTAGCTTTTATTATTGCCATTAGCCTCAGGGTTCAGATACTCACTAGACTGAATACTTCAGCATTGTTTTCATTATAGGCAAGAACAACACTGCTTTGTGTGTTGTTTTTCTAAATAGTCTGTTTTTGTTCATAATTTCTAACTCAGATGAAGATCTGACCACATTTTAAGACAGATTTCTATATAAATGCAGGTAATTCCAAAGGGTTCACTTGGCGCTATGTGTACTTAAATCACTGAAAAAACAATTTGAAGATGCTTGCAGCTGTTCAGAGAAGTGGAACTAATCTAGCTCTCTAGTAAGAGGCAAAGTGCAATAACAAGATATCTTGAGAATAAACAGCAGAAGGAGAAGAGGAATTCAGCAATAATTCTAAACACAGAGGATAAAATAGTATCATCTGGATGCTTGTTTAGTTTAAGAAGCTTTTGCATTCAATCTAGACATGTATTTATTTCAGTATTACATTTATAGTCACTTTTGTATGTCTAACATCTTTTCTGTTGATTTTGAATGTATGCATATGTGCAATATGACAGTACAAGAAAGCTGTATAGACCGCTGAGGTGAACATCCACAGTCTGGTTACACGTGTCAGAGCACAGGAAATGTGTGTCAGAGCGGTGGATGACAGATAACTAGTCTGACAAGGAGGAGGTCTGGAACAGGGTTTGGTTATCGATCTGGATGCTGTACTTTAATGGCTTTGCTGTCTCTATTTAACCCGCCTGTCACATGACAGACATGCACACACACTGCACACAGACACACACACCCATAGTCACAGGCAGAAAGAAACTATTTCTATCCATCTTGGATGTTGTGAGGAAGTGATCAGGGTCCCATCTCTCTCCACCGAAGTTGCCATCAGGTTTTCTAATTACCTGATAAAGGTTCTAACAGGATTTCCTTCAGGGAGTAACAACGGCTCTGATTGGCTAGACAGCTCTGGCGGGCACACTGGGCCACGGGAGGTCAGAGGTGTCAGCGTTGTCAGAAACAAAGAGGTGGTGGTGGTGCGGTGGGGGGGTTAAGATATGCTACAGACACACACACAGACTGGAGACAGATGGCTCTCATGGGATCGTGTTACACAGTGGGGTGAGCAGAGGCAGTGTGTGTGTGTTATTAAGCTGCAGGAGAGAGACATCCATGAATGATCAGACAAATGATGCTTGTTCCTGTGTGTGTCTTCCTGTTTGTATTGATTCCTTCTTTTTTTATTTGTGGGGACCCTGAGGAAAGTAGGGACATTTACACTTGTCCTCCCTCCATCAAAAGTAAGCCCTTCACCTTAGGGTTAAAAAACAAACGATCAGAATTGGGTTATGCTTGGAAATGTGATGGTCAGGGTAAGAAGGTGCTACATTATACCCAAATCCTCACAAGCAGATGTGTATGTGGTGGTTTTCACCCTTTGTGCACATGTGTTCTTCCTATGTGTTTACTCAGTACTTATCACCTGTGTGTGCCTGTATGTAGGTAGTCTGGGGCCGTTTTCTCGCTGTTTTGGTAAGCAACTGGAACCAGGGCGAGAGAGACAGGCCTTTCCGTCAAAATAAAAGCACCAAGCTAATAAAATGTGGTGAAACTATTTAATTTAAAGTATATAATTTACAAGAAAATCCCAGAGCCATTAAGTATAACCTTTTTCTTTGATTGTATTTAATTGTATTGTCTATTTTATAAGTTTTATGTTCATGAACACTTTTACTTTGGTGAATTTGGTGATTTCCTGATCCAGGATACCAGGCTCTTCTCCACTCTGTATAAAGAGCCTGGTGACACGAGGCTAATATCTAGGTAAATGTGTGTATGTGTGTGTTCTAAACATATTTTTGACTATGGCTATTTCTGTGCATGCCTCCACTTGTTCATGCGTACATGTGTACATCTTCCTCTGCATTTATGTGTGGAAATGTGCAGGTATGTATGACTGTGTAAACTTGTGTGTCTATTTTTGTTTGTAGGTATGTTGCTATATATGTGTGTTTGTGTGTGCCTGCGCATGTGTTTGTGTGTCTTAGCAGGCCCCCATGTGGCAGGTCCACTGTCTGTCAGAGTGATACAAGTTGACAGCATGGTCTTCTTCAATGAGCTCATTGGAGCTCAGCCAACAACCTGCTCTCTCCCTCATTTACTGCTTCCTCTTCTCTGCCCCCTTTTCTCTCTCTCTCTTCTCCTTTCCCTCATGTAAATCTCACTCTCCTTCCTGTGGCTCAATCTCTCCCCTTGTCATTTATATTCTCTTTCTTCCCTCTTTCTCTCTCTCTCTCTCTCTCCCCCCTTAACCTCCCACTTACCTTTTGAAAGGTATTCTTCCCGAGTATAATGAGCGTGTAAACACAGGAGGAAGAAAAGCGCTTAGTTTTCGTTTCCTAACTCTGTCACACAATGTCAACACATCTGAAGTGATTGTTCCATCAACAGCAGCTGATACCTGAGACCAACTAAACACTGGAACATCCCACTGGGGATAAGACTTTGAAAAACAAGCAAATGGCACATGAATTATACAGATGAGAACTGTCAAATGCTGCATAGGCAAACACGGGGAAAGAAAGTCCGGGCAGTGACTGAGAAGTGGATTAAACACGGTTTTGTTCTGCAAATAATAAAACGTGGCAGTAAAATCTTTGAATAATAGAATGGAAGACACTCGAATGAATGAAAGACATTTTTACTGTTTCATTCATTTCAGTCTGCTTAGTTGGCATAGTTTTAGAAAGTATCAAAAAACAGATCCGTAGTATTTCATGGCCTATTTAAAGAATACAATTTGTGAGTATTAGAAATCTATCATCTACGTTCAAATTTATTTGTACACTGCAGAATGTATTTGTGAACAGAAGAAACTACCCTAAAATGATCACTCACATTTGTAAATCATGCTTTTCTTTGTAGATGTAACACATTTGTCTCTATCATTAAGACTTTTTAGACTTTTTCCTTTTCATTCATGTGCTATGAAAACAAACATGGCCACTCTGGGCAGGATAACAAATCACATGGTGTGTTTAAATGAACGTAACCATTGTGGGAAAATGAATGCCATGTGAATGGAGCAGACATTTGTTTCTCCCGGGTAGGTTAGGTAATTTTGCTCGGTTCACATGCCTGGGAGATGTGGGTGATAAAAATGTAGGCCATGTTCCTCGGTAACTAGACTCATCTTTCCAGAGGGTATTTAAGCCAGCCCCCGAATCACAGGACACAGTTAGCAATAGACGTCACATTCCCATGAGAGTCCATGAAATAATCATGTGACGCACACCACTGGGAGGCTTGTTAATTATGTGTAGCCTGCTACACATAAAATAAGCCAATAGCCTTGATAGAACATATACTTGTCGCTGACATTGCACCTGCACATCTGATGAGCTTGCAGATTCCTGTTCTCCTAATGACTTTTCTTTCATTGGGTTTTGTTAGGTCTGATCTTCTGTTTGAGCTTCTAACAATTTTTAAATCCATGTCCACTAACATGCTACTAATGTCAATATATAGTAATAATATGAATGTGGCTGAAAGTCAGTGAGTTCTTATTTAATTCTTATTCTTACAAAATTCTGCACCTGTGTGCTATAATACAATATTTCACACTGTGTTTAATTTTCTTTATGTTTATCTGTAGAGTTTGTAGAATTTGTGCTGATGCAGTGAGCACACAGAGGGAATGCTTTGTTGTGCAAGCCCCCTTCCTGATATTGATAGATCCAATCAAAATGATTAACTAAGAGAGCGAGTGAGTGAGAGAGAGAGGGGGGTGGGGGGGGGGGGGGGGTGGGGGGGGGCATTGGGAGGGTTGAGGGATGACAGGGAGAGCAAAAATGGCAAATTAGGGATGGAATGATGGGGACAGATGAGGGGGAAAAGAAGATGTCGAAGTAAGGGAATGACGGAAGAAGAAAAAGGGGGACGTGAGTGGGCTTAGAGGAGGGTAGAGGGAGGAGACACAGTGCTGACAGTGTCTGAATCATCATTGTTGTCTAAGTCCAGGCTTGATCTCTGTGTGTGTGTGTCTGCCTATGTGTTCATGTGTGCATTAGAAAGACAGAAATTTGGTCAAAGTGGAACCACAAATCTGAATAATGATGATCTCTGTATATTTTTGTTGTATGCAAACTAGATACTCCAAGTGCATGCATGGGTCCTAGGAAAATAAGATGTTAAACAAGAACAGAAATGGCTTCATCACAGTGATACAAAACCACTTGTGCAATTGTTTGAGAAACCCAACTTCTGCCTTGAAATGCCATCATACAAGCTTCCAAATGTAGCTAATGACTACTCCTATGGCAAGCCGTTTGAGCATTTATTCCATATCCTTGATATCAGGCTTCAGTGTCATTCACTAGTTTGACTACTATCAGCACTAGTTGGATACCTGGCCACACTAGTTAGACATTTTGTCCAACTAGTTGAACAAAGAGTCTTACTAGTCACTCTTTTTCAGCAACTAGTGACACTTTTGTCAAGCTAGTAACAACATAAGCCTTACTAGTGAAGCCAGAAGCCACACTAGTGGCACCAAAATACAAACTATACAGCATTTTGACAGACTTGTGGCCCTCTGGGCTCAACTAGCAATGCTCAAAGTCTTACTAGTGAACTAGTGAGCTGCAAAAGTGCTGACTAGCTAACTAGTAGCGACAATTCACCTCACTAGTTTGCTAGTAAGCTCAAGTTATTTACACAAGTTACACTCGTAAGAGCCAAAATCATCACTAGTGTGACTAGATAGCGATTTGCCCCTTACTAGTTAAACTAGGAAAAGTCTCCTTGACCATACTTAACTAGTGGGGCTTAAAATGTTTACTAGTTGAACTAGAGGAAGCTGAAATGCTCACTAGTTCAACTAGTAACACCTTATTGAGCTCACTAGTTAACTAGTGGGGCTTAAATGTTTACTAGTTGAACTAGTGACACTGACATGCGCACTAGTCACACATGTAACACATCTTTTGACCTCACTAGTTAACTAGCAGAGCTAGACTTATTTCTAGTTGAACTAGTGGAAGCAAAAATGTCAACTAGTCACACTAGTAACACCAAATGGTAATTAGGGGGCGGAATATGATTATAAATGGTTGAATCTTACTGGTTCTCCAACATGAATGCCACCTAGGGGAGCTTAACCCTTTAAAGCCTGAGGAACTTTTAATCCTCTGGTCCTGTTGCATATCTCCTGCTCCAGTTTTTAGCCGCAATTTTTAACATCACACCATGTCAAATTAAAAACAGGTATAATAGTTTTTTTTCTCTGTTACGTAGGGTTAGGTGTCTTCCAATGAATGATGTGTAATTGCATCAATATTTTTATTATCAAACCCTTCATGGCCTATTTTAGTAAGGGGCTGCTATCTGTCATAAAAAATGTTGAAAAACGGCTTTCAATCAAAAAATGTAAAAATAATTAAATAAATAGTGTCATTTTTTCCAACTATCATGAAAAAAGGCATGTCTGCCTTTGAACAGTGCTGACATTGATTTGTTTGCTTATAGTTTGCTGGAGCATTTCTTTTCCATTTCATATGGCCATATAGCTACCGTTCCGTTTCTTGTGACATGTTGATTAAAAGGCATGATCATGTGACTTTGTGCACAAAAACATGACATCATGATACATATGGCTAGAGAAGAGTTGAAAGACCATCATATGTTTTACCGGACCTCAATTGACCAAGGGAAAGTGGTAGACTAATCTGATATTTTAGTTGGAGTTTTGAAAAAAGCCAGGTAAGCTAGTGTTACTAGTGCTACTAGTGGCACTAGTAACACTTGCAACTGCTAGACTACTGTTACTAGTGCTACTAGTGGCACTAGTAACATTTGCAACTAGTAAACTAGTGTTACTAGTGCTACTAGTGGCACTAGTAACACTTGCAACTGCTAGACTACTGTTACTAGTGCTACTAGTGGCACTAGTAACACTTGCAACTGCTAGACTACTGTTACTAGTGCTACTAGTGGCACTAGTAACATTTGCAACTAGTAAACTAGTGTTACTAGTGCTACTAGTGGCACTAGTAACACTTGCAACTGCTAGACTACTGTTACTAGTGTTACTACTAGTGGCACTAGTAACACTTGCAACTGCTAAACTACTGTTACTAGTGATACTAGTGGCACTAGTAACACTTGCAACTGCTAGACTACTGTTACTAGTGCTACTAGTGGCACTAGTAACACTTGCAACTGCTAAACTACTGTTACTAGTGCTACTAGTGGCACTAGTAACATTTGGAACTAGTAAACTAGTGTTACTAGTGCTACTAGTGGCACTAGTAACATTTGCAACTAGTAAACTAGTGTCTCTAGTGCTACTAGTGGCACTAGTAACACTTGCAACTGCTAGACTACTATTACTAGTGCTACTAGTGGCACTAGTAACACTTGCAACTGCTAGACTACTGTTACTAGTGCTACTAGTGGCACTAGTAACACTTGCAACTGCTAGACTACTGTTACTAGTGCTACTAGTGGCACTAGTAACATTTGCAACTAGTAAACTAGTGTTACTAGTGCTACTAGTGGCACTAGTAACACTTGCAACTGCTAGACTACTGTTACTAGTGCTACTAGTGGCACTAGTAACACTTGCAACTGCTAGACTACTGTTACTAGTGCTACTAGTGGCACTAGTAACACTTGCAACTGCTAAACTACTGTTACTAGTGCTACTAGTGGCACTAGTAACACTTGCAACTGCTAGACTACTGTTACTAGTGCTACTAGTGGCACTAGTAACACTTGCAACTGCTAAACTACTGTTACTAGTGCTACTAGTGGCACTAGTAACATTTGCAACTAGTAAACTAGTGTTACTAGTGCTACTAGTGGCACTAGTAACATTTGCAACTAGTAAACTAGTGTCTCTAGTGCTACTAGTGGCACTAGTAACACTTGCAACTGCTAGACTACTGTTACTAGTGCTACTAGTGGCACTAGTAACACTTGCAACTGCTAGACTACTGTTACTAGTGCTACTAGTGGCACTAGTAACACTTGCAACTGCTAAACTACTGTTACTAGTGCTACTAGTGGCACTAGTAACATTTGCAACTAGTAAACTAGTGTTACTAGTGCTACTAGTGGCACTAGTAACACTTGAAACTGCTAGACTACTGTTACTAGTGCTACTAGTGGCACTAGTAACAGAACTGCTAGACTACTGTTACTAGTGCTACTAGTGGCACTAGTAACACTTGCAACTGCTAAACTACTGTTACTAGTGCTACTAGTGGCACTAGTAACACTTGCAACTGCTAGACTACTGTTACTAGTGCTACTAGTGGCACTAGTAACATTTGCAACTAGTAAACTAGTGTTACTAGTGCTACTAGTGGCACTAGTAACACTTGCAACTGCTAGACTACTGTTACTAGTGCTACTAGTGGCACTAGTTACACTTGCAACTGCTAGACTACTGTTACTAGTGCTACTAGTGGCACTAGTAACACTTGCAACTGCTAAACTACTGTTACTAGTGCTACTAGTGGCACTAGTAACATTTGCAACTAGTAAACTAGTGTCTCTAGTGCTACTAGTGGCACTAGTAACACTTGCAACTGCTAAACTACTGTTACTAGTGCTACTAGTGGCACTAGTAACATTTGCAACTAGTAAACTAGTGTTACTAGTGCTACTAGTGGCACTAGTAACACTTGCAACTGCTAGACTACTGTTACTAGTGCTACTAGTGGCACTAGTAACACTTGCAACTGCTAGACTACTGTTACTAGTGCTACTAGTGGCACTAGTAACACTTGCAACTGCTAGACTACTGTTACTAGTGCTACTAGTGGCACTAGTAACACTTGCAACTGCTAGACTACTGTTACTAGTGCTACTAGTGGCACTAGTAACACTTGCAACTGCTAGACTACTGTTACTAGTGCTACTAGTGGCACTAGTAACACTTGCAACTGCTAAACTACTGTTACTAGTGATACTAGTGGCACTAGTAACACTTGCAACTGCTAGACTACTGTTACTAGTGCTACTAGTGGCACTAGTAACACTTGCAACTGCTAAACTACTGTGACTAGTGCTACTAGTGGCACTAGTAACATTTGCAACTAGTAAACTAGTGTTACTAGTGCTACTAGTGGCACTAGTAACATTTGCAACTAGTAAACTAGTGTCTCTAGTGCTACTAGTGGCACTAGTAACACTTCCAACTGCTAGACTACTGTTACTAGTGCTACTAGTGGCACTAGTAACATTTGCAACTAGCAAACTATTGTCACTAGTGCTACTAGTGGCACTAGTAACACTTGCAACTGGTAAACTACTGTTACTAGTGCTACTAGTTGACCATTTGCAGTAATACGACTAGTGTCACCTCTAGTCGTAGGGGTCGTAGGTCTATGCCTGGAAACCTGAAAAGGCGGCACCTGTGCTGTTATTCTACTGAAGTCAAGCCAGCCCACACTTTGAAATCTTTGGTCAAGCCAGCCCACACGTTGTTCGGCACATTACGGCAAAAGCTAGAAAGTGTCCGTGAAATAAAAGCGATGACGACTGACGTCGTATTTCATAATAAAATCCAGCCTTTCAAAATAAAAGCCTTAAACAATGCATTTGTGTAGCCTACATTTAGACTACAGTATCATTTCGAAGAAAAAAAAACGGCTAGTTATTACTGTACCATTCCACTTCAGATTGATACTGCTCGACCTAAAGATGACATCCAAAAAAAATCAGACAAATCTGATGTGGAATTTCAGAATAAAAGCCCTCTGAAATAACATATTTTTGAAGTTTGTGTATATTTACAGTATTGTTCTAAAAAAAATGCTAGTTATTACTGTACCATTCCACTTCAGACTGATACTACTCGACCTGAAGAAGGCATCAATAAAAAATCAGACCAATTATATGTGGATTTCAGAATAAAAGCACTCTGAAATGTCATATTTTTGAAGTTTTTGTGTATAGTAGCATTGAAAAAAACTGCTAGTAATTACTGCACCATTCCACTTCAGACTGATACTACTCGACCTAAAGATGGCATCCTGAAAGAATCAGACCAGTCTGATGTGGAATTTCAGAATAAAATCTCTTTTAAATGGTCAATTTTTGAAGTGCTTTGTGTACATTTACACTAGTATTTAAAAAGAACTGCTACTTATTCTGAAATTCTACATCAGATTGGTCTGATTTTTTATGGATGTCATCTTCAGGTCGAGTACTATCAGTCTGAAGTAGACTCGTAGGTAACCCTTTAATTTCCAGGCCGTTAATTACGTCATAATATCAAGAAATTACCCAGAAATAATGATTAATTGCGTGTAATGTCAAGAAATAGCCTAGAAATAACAGTCAATTTCATAGTAATAATGAGAAATATAGCCAGGAAATAACTTTTAATTGTGTAGAAATAGCCTAGTAATAATGGTCAATTGTGTAGTAATGTTGAGAAATATAGCCCAGAAATAACAATTAATTGCATGGTAATGTCAAGAAATATAGCAAAGAAATGACACTCTAGTAATATAGACAAGTTGTAGTAGTAGAATTGCAGTGAATTACTGCTAAGTATTGGGTAATTACAGAGTAAATAGCCTGTCGTTTCCATGATACAGTCAAGTACTTTCAGTGTGATTAACCTGATGTAATTGTAATTTCCACAGTCTTACCTTACGGTTAGCTGCAATATCTGTTTCCCAAAAGCAAATGGTAGATCTGGCAACTGCTGGAAATGTCACCATAGTTAACCCATAATTACCTTTCTGCTGCCTGCAAAGTGTAGTGGACTTTGTTCCTTAGAAACGTATGGGTAGTTTCAGCATAACTATGGTTATGAGAACTTCCACTGTAATAGTCTTGCCCAGTGGAAATGTCACCGTAGTTAACCCATAATTACCTTTCCACTGCCTGTAAAGTGTAGTGAGCTTTGTTCCTTAGAAACGTATGGGTAGTTTCAACATAACTAACATGGTTATGAGAACTTCCACTGTAATAGTCTTGCCCATAACCCATTTGGATGAAAGATGGTAGATGTGGCAACTGCTGGAAATGTCACCGTAGTTAACCCATAATTACCTTTCTGCTGCCTGCAAACTGTAGTGGGCTTTGTTCCTTAGAAACGTATGGGTAGTTTCAACATAACTAACACAGTAATAAGATCTTACACTGTAATAGTCTTTCCCAGTAACCCATTTGGATCAAATGTATAAATATTTTCCAACAAAGATAAGCTACGTACCATGAAATGTCACATGAACTCTTTTTAGGAACATAGAAGCCATTTCCAAATAATGGAGGAGATAATTACCTTCACATTTTATATCAAGTGTACAATATTCCTGCTATAACCTATCCACCTTTTTCTGAACTTCATAGAAGAGTAGATTAGAGTACATGAATGGGATGTTGTCCTGTTAAATCTCAAAACTCATATTCACATGTTCCCATGAAGAAAATACAATGAAGCTGTTTTCAGTTGTTTTTTAATAATTTCCCTGCTTATGTCAGCGTATTGGAACATTCCCAGTAGAGTTATTCCCTTATCCATAGATACCAGTATTGGAAATGCCTCCGATACCACCAAAAATGTTGGCATCGGTATCAGCAGTCGGCTACTGGAGTCCAGGTGTAGCCGGGACGGTCTGCAGGCCCCGACTACTGCGTTGTGTTCTGTGCACAATAACACGGGACGCAGGGCTGGGTTCACACTCAGGTTTATTCCTGTATGATGGCAACATAAAACAAAAAGGATGTGAATTAAATGGTCATCTCCTCCATAAAAGTCCTCTCTCAGTCAGGAACAGTGCAGACTGACAAATGCAGCACTATTTCTCCCAAAAAACTATCACATTTCTTCACATGGTAAAACACACAAGTAAACATCTCTAACATAACAATGGAGGCTGAGCAACCACACACATACCTGTATGATGGCCACATAAAACTAAATGGATGTGAATGAAATGGTCATCTTCTCCATAAAAGTCCTACCACACAAAAAATAAAATACATTTAGCATGTAGGCTAGTACATGGAGGACGCATTGACACATGCACACCACACACGCACACACACGCACGCACACTACACATGCACACACACAGGGAGAAATCGCGGCAAAATAACTTTCTCTCTCTTGCTCAAAACAGCTCTTAAAACACACTACACGACTGAAAACACCATTCCAAACAGTTTTAGATTAACATTTGTTCATTAAATTGGCAATAAAACTCAACAAATGTAACTTTTAGGTCCCGGAGCCTCAACTACATACCTCTCTCAGTCAGGAACAGCGCAGACTGACGAGAGAGAAGGAAGTGACGTGCGTCATATCCGCAGACTTTCAAAATAAAAGATCGGGTTTGTAAAGATGAAAGAAATACAAAAATAAAACCACAACATTTTGAATTATACAGTATTAACAATAACAATAATCCATATTTGAAGTAAAAAGAAACCAAAACACATCATCTGATGGATTTTGGTGAAATTAATAACAATAAAATAAACACCAAAATGTGTAGTAGTTTCCTTTTTCTGTTTATCTGTGGCCCACAACATCATTTTAATTATTATTTTAATAATTATTATTCTATTCTAGCTGCATGTTGTATTTATAACCCACAGATAAACACACGTGGTATCGGATCGGTGCCTATAACAGATAGAAAAAGGAAACGACACATTTTATTGTTATTAATTTCACCAAAATCCATCTGATGATGTGTTTTAAGTTCTTTTTTACTTTAAATATGGATTATTGTTAATATAATTAAATTTTTGTGGTTTTATTTTTGTATTTCTTTCATTTTTACAAAACCGATCTTTTATTTTGAAAGTCTGCGGATATGACGCACGTCGCTTCCTTCTCTCTCTCGTCAGTCTCTGTTCCTGACTGAGAGAGGTATGTAGTTGAGGCTCCGGGACTGAAAAATTATATTTGTTGAGTTTTGTTGCCAATTTAATGAACACATGTTAATCTAAAACTGTTTGGAATGGTGTTTTTTGTCGTGTAGTGTGTTTTAAGAGCTGTTTTGAGCAAGAGAGAGACAGTTATTTTGCCGCGATTTCTTCCTGTGTGTGTGCGTGAGTGAGTGAGTGTGTGTGTGCGTGTGTGCGTGTGTCAATGCGTCCTCCATGTACTAGCCTACATGCTAAATGTATTTTATTTTTTGTGTGGTAGGACTTTTATGGAGAAGATGACCATTTCATTCACATCCATTTAGTTTTATGTGGCCATCATACAGGTATGTGTGTGGTTGCTCAGCCTCCATTGTTATGTTAGAGATGTTTACTTGTGTGTTTTACCATGTGAAGAAATGTGATGTTTTTTGGGAGAAATAGTGCTGCATTTGTCAGTCTGCACTGTTCCTGACTGAGAGAGGACTTTTATGGAGAAGATGACCATTTAATTCACATCCTTTTTGTTTTATGTTGCCATCATACAGGAATAAACCTGAGTGTGAACCCAGCCCTGCGTCCCGTGTTATTGTGCACAGAACACAACGCAGTAGTCGGGGCCTGCAGACCGTCCCGGCTACACCTGGACTCCAGTAGCCGACTGCTGATACCGATGCCAACATTTTTGGTGGTATCGGAGGCATTTCCAATACTGGTATCTATGGATAAGGGAATAACTCTACTGGGAATGTTCCAATACGCTGACATAAGCAGGGAAATTATTAAAAAACAACTGAAAACAGCTTCATTGTATTTTCTTCATGGGAACATGTGAATATGAGTTTTGAGATTTAACAGGATAACAATCCATTTATGTACTCTAATCTACTCTTCTATGAAGTTCAGAAAAAGGTGGATAGGTTATAGCAGGAATATTGTACACTTGATATAAAATGTGAAGGTAATTATCTCCTCCATTATTTGGAAATGGCTTCTATGTTCCTAAAAAGAGTTCATGTGACATTTCATGGTACGTAGCTTTTGTTGGAAAATATTTATACATTTGATCCAAATGGGTTACTGGGAAAGACTATTACAGTGTAAGATCTTATTACTGTGAGTTATGTTGAAACTACCCATACGTTTCTAAGGAACAAAGCCCACTACAGTTTGCAGGCAGCAGAAAGGTAATTATGGGTTAACTACGGTGACATTTCCAGCAGTTGCCACATCTACCATCTTTCATCCAAATGGGTTATGGGCAAGACTATTACAGTGGAAGTTCTCATAACCATGTTAGTTATGTTGAAACTACCCATACGTTTCTAAGGAACAAAGCTCACTACACTTTACAGGCAGTGGAAAGGTAATTATGGGTTAACTACGGTGACATTTCCACTGGGCAAGACTATTACAGTGGAAGTTCTCATAACCATGTTAGTTATGCTGAAACTACCCATACGTTTCTAAGGAACAAAGTCCACTACACTTTGCAGGCAGCAGAAAGGTAATTATGGGTTAACTATGATGACATTTCCAGCAGTTGCCAGATCTACCATTTGCTTTTGGGAAACAGATATTGCAGCTAACCGTAAGGTAAGACTGTGGAAATTACAATTACATCAGGTTAATCACACTGAAAGTACCTACTTGACTGTATCATGGAAACGACAGGCTATTTACTCTGTAATTACCCAATACTTAGCAGTAATTCACTGCAATTCTACTACTACAACTTGTCTATATTACTAGAGTGTCATTTCTTTGCTATATTTCTTGACATTACCATGCAATTAATTGTTATTTCTGGGCTATATTTCTCAACATTACTACACAATTGACCATTATTACTGGGCTATTTCTACACAATTAAAAGTTATTTCCTGGCTATATTTCTCATTATTACTATGAAATTGACCATTATTTCTAGGCTATTTCTTGACATTACTACGCAATTAATCATTCTTTCTGGGTAATTTCTTGATATTATGACATAATTAACGGCCTGGAAATTAAAGGGTTACCGAATCGAATCGTACAGTAATAACTAGCAGTTTTTAAGATTTTAACATTTTTAACAATTTTAGCAGTAGCAGGCTGCCCTCTTGTGGACAAAAAATTAAACAGCAATCATTAAACAAAGTGATTTGCTACACATACATAACAGTATACTGACAAACACCAACTCAATCCACATCATATTTAGTAGGACAAGCTGCCAGAGAACTGGATGTAAGAAAGATGGCAAAACCTCTGTAACTCAATAGTTAATTAAGCAATATTACCCGAGAGGGTGTGCTTTAACGTCATTTGAGCACGACGGTGATGCGGTCAGGACCGAGGCGCTTGCGCCGAGGTCCGCAAGCATCACCGAAGTGCTCAAATTACGTTTAAGCACACCCTCGAGGGTAATATTGCGATTATACAACAATTACCAACAAAATAAAGCGTATAATTAAATAAATATTCATGTTGATGGACGTTTTGCTCTCAAAATGTAAAGTTTTTTGCGAGTGTGCTTCCCGTTTCCATGGAAATAAATGGGGTCTGACTAATAACTGAAACACAATCAGTCACGTCAGTAGACTCCTATGTGTAATGGAACCTAGTTCACCTCTACAGCAAATAGTCCGAACCTTAGTAACGACCTAGCAACAGAAATGATTTTCTAGTCCCAGATGAGTGAACTCTGAGCTGACGTTCATGTTTTAACGCGGTCTCTGACTTTCCCGAACTAAATCAACACCGCACAAACTCGCACAAGTTATGACAAAGATGCCGTTTTTTTCCTTTCACAGATGTAGCTTCTACAACCGCAAACTCTGCATGTAAATGAAGTTATAGCGCCGTGTCGCCGACACAGCTGATAGAGAAAGCCAAACGATTACTCCAGATTATTTAAAAGCCCAAAAGGCGCAAGCAAGAGAGAGGGAGAGAGAGAAACATACAGGTAATCACCTCCGTTTTATCCAATGAAAATATTCAGCTCCAGGCCATATTTTAAAAAACATATTCACCGCGATCACAACTCGTGTCTCTCCGACTTTGTAACGTTACACACATGGGAGGGAGACAATCCTCTCTGCTGTAACGGGGAAGTTTACAATATATTAACAAAAAATAAAACATAATTGTTCTATAAATGTGACTTTGGCAGCTGTCAGGAACAACCTACAGGAGGTCAATGTAGTTTGTGATTTATTTTCACGAGTAATAAATTACGAAAAATCCATGTTGCCATGGAGATGTGTAAACAACATGACATGGCGAAGTAATATTTTCAGTGATGAGTCAGCCGTGCTGTAATGCTGATTTGAGCACGTTCTAAATGTCTTATTGACCAATCAGATTGCTTGGTCGGAACTACTTGTTGTATAATGTAATTTAATCATGTTAATCAGTTAATCATGAATGTTAATCATGAGATCACCTACACAAGCCCATTAAAGCCTGAACTAACGGAGGGCCATCTACTGATGGAAGTTGGAACAGTGGCTGGGGAGTTTCAACTTGAGGAAACAGGTGAGAGCCACAGGGTATGTTGAGGTGACAGCCTCAACTACAAGTTTTTTCATCAGCTGCTCCCACCTGCGCTAGTGACACTACTTTACCAGTTGCAGTAGTTCTACTAGTGTCACTAGTGCCACTAGCGCTAGTGACACTAGTTTACCAGTTGCAATAGTTCTACTAGTGTCACTAGTGCCACTAGTAGCGCTAGTGACACTAGTTTACCAGTTGCAGTAGTTCTACTAGTGTCACTAGTGCCACTAGTAGCGCTAGTGACACTAGTTTACCAGTTGCAGTAGTTCTACTAGTGTCACTAGTAGCGCTAGTGACACTAGTTTACCAGTTGCAATAGTTCTACTAGTGTCACTAGTAGCGCTAGTGACACTAGTTTACCAGTTGCAATAGTTCTACTAGTGTCACTAGTAGCGCTAGTGACACTAGTTTACCAGTTGCAGTAGTTCTACTAGTGTCACTAGTGCCACTAGTAGCGCTAGTGACACTAGTTTACCAGTTGCAATAGTTCTACTAGTGTCACTAGTGCCACTAGTAGCGCTAGTGACACTAGTTTACCAGTTGCAGTAGTTCTACTAGTGTCACTAGTGCCACTAGTAGCGCTAGTGACACTAGTTTACCAGTTGCAATAGTTCTACTAGTGTCACTAGTAGCGCTAGTGACACTAGTTTACCAGTTGCAGTAGTTCTACTAGTGTCACTAGTAGCGCTAGTGACACTAGTTTACCAGTTGCAGTAGTTCTACTAGTGTCACTAGTGCCACTAGTAGCGCTAGTGACACTAGTTTACCAGTTGCAGTAGTTCTACTAGTGTCACTAGTGCCACTAGTAGCGCTAGTGACACTAGTTTACCAGTTGCAATAGTTCTACTAGTGTCACTAGTAGCGCTAGTGACACTAGTTTACCAGTTGCAGTAGTTCTACTAGTGTCACTAGTAGCGCTAGTGACACTAGTTTACCAGTTGCAATAGTTCTACTAGTGTCACTAGTGCCACTAGTAGCGCTAGTGACACTAGTTTACCAGTTGCAATAGTCCTACTAGTGTCACTAGTGTCACTAGTAGCGCTAGTGACACTAGTTTACCAGTTGCAGTAGTTCTACTAGTGTCACTAGTAGCGCTAGTGACACTAGTTTACCAGTTGCAGTAGTTCTACTAGTGTCACTAGTGTCACTAGTAGCGCTAGTGACACTAGTTTACCAGTTGCAGTACCAGTTGCAATAGTTCTACTAGTGTCACTAGTGTCACTAGTAGCGCTAGTGACACTAGTTTACCAGTTGCAGTAGTTCTACTAGTGTCACTAGTGCCACTAGTAGCGCTAGTGACACTAGTTTACCAGTTGCAATAGTCCTACTAGTGTCACTAGTGTCACTAGTAGCGCTAGTGACACTAGTTTACCAGTTGCAGTAGTTCTACTAGTGTCACTAGTGCCACTAGTAGCGCTAGTGACACTAGTTTACCAGTTGCAGTAGTACTACTAGTGTCACTAGTGCTACTAGCATAAACCATTATGAACTTATGGACCAAAGTTATTTTACATTGAATTTTACAGTTTTTTGTTTAGAAAAAGGTAAAAATGCAACTTTGAGGCATAATCTCTCCAAAATGATACCAGAAATTTGCTTAATAATGACTGAGGAAGTAGTCTGGGTGGTCCTGAGGTTAATTGTAGCCTACCATTGTCTGAATTTATGGGCCAAAGTGATGTTACAATAGTATTAGAGCTTTTCTGGTTCAAAACAAACCAAAACAAGACAACTTCGAGGCTTAATTTCTCCAAAATGTATTTTGAAAATTGATTTATTTTGAAAACTGACTGTATTCTCTCGACTCGTGTTTCTTTGTGTGACTTCTTGTCAGGATTGAAGTGATCGCTCGCGGCTGTCAATGTTCTCATAGTGCAACACCTGCTTGGATTTATTTTTTAATCTCCACTATCGCTATGACTTTGAAGTTTATCATGATTGAAAACAGACCATATGCAGTGCACAGTAACTGAAGAAACCTAATAGGCCACCAGTACCAGTTTAATAAATACTCATGGTATGTTAAATGATATCAGCTGCATATTAATGTTTTTCTTTTTTGATGTGTAATTTATTTATTTTAAATCAAACTGTTAGAGATCTGTTTGATTTTCATGTGCACTACATTTACAGCATGCCCTCTAAATTAATTGCATTGCAATTGCATTTTATAATAATAAAAAAAAAACATCTCCTGCAACCGCTGCCGCTCAAAGTCAATATCCAGAGCTGTCACTTTAAGGCTTTTCAGCACTCATTTGAACACTGACCAATAAAAATCTTTATCCCGCCCATTCATTTGCATGCTGTTTACTAGTGGAACATGTTGCCTTCTAAGTGGCACTTGCAACTCTACTGGCTGTGTGTCTCATCTAGCATGTTAACTAGTGATGGGCACCAACTACAAGTAAGAGTCATGACAACATTTTTAACTTCACCTGCAAACTAGTAGGGTTCAAGAAGTTCCTCCAGTTAACTTGTAAGAGACATAATGTGTACTAGTTATACTAGTATGTGTTTTTTTCCTAACTTGTCAACTAGTGAGTTTCAAAACCTGCCACTAGTCGACTAGTAAGACCCAAATTGGCCACTAGTAACACTAGTTGTTGTCTTTTTGACGTTACTAGTCAACTAGTTACACATGTTCTCTTACTAGTTAACAAGTTAGGTCCAAAAAGATTCACTAGTTGACTAGTGACACTCTTTCCGTGGCTCACTAGTTAACTAGGCAATGCTATTTGTTGTCACTAGTCAGATTCTGCACTGAGCATGTAAAGACTTTGACCAAACCTGTTGTAAGTTTGTCTTACATGTAAAGCTATTCTTTGAACTAGTAAGGACTTGCTCAGCACTATTGGGCAACTGTGCACAGCAAGTGAGACATTTCTTTTGCATGTAGGACTTTTTGTTGCACTAGTTGACATCTTCACCAAACAAGTAGATATCCTCATCTTACTAGTACAACAAAGCTGCTTACTAGTCATCAAGTTCATCCTACTAGTACAACTAGTACTGTGATAAAATACCACTTGTTTAACATGTATGTCAGTAGCAGCATTCACTAGTTAACTAGTGACGTGCTAATGTTAACTACTAAGCAGCTTTGTTGTACTAGTAAGATGAGGATATCTACTTGTTTGGTGAAGATGTCAACTAGTGCAACAAAAAGTCCTACATGCAAAAGAAATGTCTCACTTGCTGTGCACAGTTGCCCAATAGTGCTGAGCAAGTCCTTACTAGTTCAAAGAATAGCTTTACATGTAAGACAAACTTACAACAGGTTTGGTCAAAGTCTTTACATGCTCAGTGCAGAATCTGACTAGTGACAACAAATAGCATCGCCTAGTTAACTAGTGAGCCACGGAAAGAGTGTCACTAGTCAACTAGTGAATCTTTTTGGATCTAACTTGTTAACTAGTAAGAGAACATGTGTAACTAGTTGACTAGTAACGTCAAAAAGACAACAACTAGTGTTACTAGTGGCCAATTTGGGTCTTACTAGTTGACTAGTGGCAGGTTTTGAACTTCACTAGTTAACTAGTAAGGCCAAATTGTCTTCTACTTGTGTAACTAGAAAACATTTTGGATTCTACTAGTCACCTAGTAAGCATTTTTAGCATCACTAGTTGGCTCTAACGAGACCTCAGCTATTTGACTAGTCACAGTTTTGCCTTGACAAGTTAACATGTAAGATGAAGCATGATGCCACTAGTTAACTAGCTGCATTCCTCAGGTCAACATGTTGAATAGTTAAAAGTAGTGGGTGGAGTAATAACAAAATTCTGAGTCCTGATTCGCAGGTATCTTTTATTTTGAACTGGAGAACAAATAGGAAGCCTCAATTTAACTTTATACCCGCCTCCTCATTTGCATTTGGTCTTACTAGTGTGACTAGTTGACATTTTTGCTTCCACTAGTTCAACTAGGAATGAGTCTAGCTTTGCTAGTTAACTAGTGAGGTCAAAAAGATAGTGTGACTAGTGCGCATGTCAGCATCACTATTTCAACTAGTAAACATTTAAGCCCCACTAGTTAACTAGTGAGCTCAATAAGGTGTTACTAGTTGAACTAGTGAGCATTTCAGCTTCCTCTAGTTCAACTAGTAAACATTTTAAGCCCCACTAGTTAACTAGTATGGTCAAGGAGACTTTTCCTAGTTTAACTAGTAAGGGGCAAATCGCTATCTAGTCACACTAGTGATGATTTTGGCTCTTACAAGTGTAACTTGTGTAAATAACTTGAGCTTACTAGCAAACTAGTGAGGTGAATTGTCGCTACTAGTTAGCTAGTCAGCACTTTTGCAGCTCACTAGTTCACTAGTAAGACTTTGAGCATTGCTAGTTGAGCCCAGAGGGCCACAAGTCTGTCAAAATGCTGTATAGTTTGTATTTTAGTGCCACTAGTGTGGCTTCTGGCTTCACTAGTAAGGCTTATGTTGTTACTAGCTTGACAAAAGTGTCACTAGTTGCTGAAAAAGAGTGACTAGTAAGACTCTTTGTTCAACTAGTTGGACAAAATGTCTAACTAGTGTGGCCAGGTATCCAACTAGTGCTGATAGTAGTCAAACTAGTGAATGACACTGAAGCCTGATATCAAGGATATGGAATAAATGCTCAAACGGCTTGCCATATACTCCTGCTCCTGTATCCACAAAACTCAACAATTTGTCTTCTTTGTCACCAATCTGCTGCACGTAAGCAAACCTCTGAGCAATTCTTCCATCACAGAAAATTTAAGCCTGCCCTCTGTTATTCCTGTGGACCTCTATACCTTTAAATTCAATTTATTTTCTTTCTGTTTCCCAACCTGCATGCCTGATAAGTGATATTTAGTCCCAAAACTGCATTTCAATGCCAGTCTGAGCGGAGAAGTGAGCTGAATGAAGGCTGACTTTTTCAACGGACCAGGTGAACTCTGTGACCTTACATCTCTGTCACTGTCTGGGTCACAAAATTTAACTACGTTGTGAGTTAACTGCAAATTACTTCAGCAACGCTTTTAGTGACAGTGCTACCAGACTCATGTGTAGCAGGTGTAATATTTACAATGTCCATCAGTTTTGTTGTACTTGTAGTTAGGACTCAATACATACCTTTACACGGGACCTGTTGCAAAAGTTGTCATTAATTGTACAAGTATTAGACATACAAAGCATGTATGTAAACGAAAAATCTAATAAAAAGATTTATAATATTATGTATAAAAAAAGGTCTGCCTCTTTGCTCTGTATAGTCGCTCAATATCCATTTGTGTTTGTATGCAAGTTCCTCACATATCCCTGCATATCCTTTATTACCTCAGGGCAGTACATCAACTTGTACATATCTGCTGTTATGACTGTAGTTTATGAGTTGACAGTAGATGCAGGTACAGACAAGAGTGACAGATTTGATTGATGAATATAAATAGTGTCACAAAAACCTCGTATTTGTCGACAGGCAGCCATGAAAGCCACACGCACACACTGATCTCCAGCCAGCGTAACCCAAGAGCTAGCTGCTAACCATGACATTCTTGTCTTATGCCTAACCCTGACCTTGACTTAACCTCATAATTTCCAATGAGGTTTATACCAGAAAAAGAAATCTCTCAGAGGTAACAAAGGCGCACATACACACACAAAAACAGGGAGATAGAGAGCAAAAACCTAATGTTATATAAAAAAGATGTATAAATACTGTATAAGCTCTCTGTGAAGCCCCACAGGGTGTCTCAGTGTGTCATTTTTGATGATACTGTAATACAGTCATGAGCCATTTGCTGGTAACTATATTTTATGAACCAAAATTTGGCTGTTAGATTTAAAATGGCTCCTACATTTCAGAGTCATTCCCCGAGGTGTGTGACATGCTTTAATATGGCCCTGTCCCAATATCCGCACTTCCGCCCTTGTGCCCCTCAAATGCGCGTTCACGCTGAGGGTGGAAGACCGTAGGGTGTCCCAATTCTCTAATGTGGTTCATCAAGGGTGCCGTATTGCGCCCTTCATGCACCCCTCCCTGAAGTGGCCATTAGACCGCACTTCGCTGAAGGCAGTTTCCCATAATTCATATCGTGTCGTGACGTTTCGAACGGCAAAGCGTCTGTTGCCTTGGAGATCTGAAGCCGGTGAGATCTGAAGCCGAGAGTAGCGGAGCGATGGAAAAGAAAATGCTTGTAAAGTGTAAGTATAAAGTGTTTTCGATCAGAATTGGCATCTATAAATATATGTAAAACGTATTTCCTCAAGTGTAAACTGGTATTCAATACAGAACCGGGTTTTGTCAGCCTTTTCTCTGTTATTGTTTTGTAAAACGGATGTATTGTATCATAAAATGTTGCGTTTTTTTTCCACCTCCGCTGTTATTTCCTCTTAATCCATCATGTCCTGTCAGCTTTTAGGACCGCTGATGTCTTATGTCTTGTGGCTTGTGCCGTAGACTTTTAACAAAGTGATTATTGATTATTTTTTACGATCGGAAGTTTGTCCGTTGTGTTTAACGTTAAACACGTTAAGGAGGCTCTGTCCGTTAGAAATGGAAAATGGAATAAAAACATAAAATAGATCTAAAGGAAGATGCCTTTTTTTCCCGTCAATCCGTCACATATTATGCATTATCTCACTCACGAAGGGGGACTAGATGCAGGGGGAGGTTAAGTGCAAACAAAGCTTATCAGAAGAGAGAGAGAGAGAGAGAGAGATGAATCATGTGAAGCTGTGGCATGCTTACACGGCATAACACACGACAAAATTAACTGTTTTGCTTTTATTTTCACATAGGGACCGACGAGATGACCTTTAACTTTATAAAGTTCAGGGCAGAGAATGACAGGCTCTTCACAGGGCACAGAAACGCCTCTACCCAGGGATATGAGTTAATATGAACATCAGCTTCAAGGCATGTTCATAAGAAAATAAATTTACAGTACAATTAGTGAACAGTATATAGAAACATTAGTTAATATAGCAATAAGACAATTTTCATTTAGCATAGAAAGAAAATAATATTCCTTACTGAACCATAAGCTTCAAGGCATGTTAACAAGAAAATAAATTAACAGTATAGTTACATAGACACATGGCAATAAATAGTTAAGCTATGGTTTTTACGTTCTAGTGTAGTCATGTTCATGAAGTTGTTCCTGAACGTGAATGGGTGCGGACACATGAGCAGCGATCCTCGCCCGCAGCAGGTTGCCATTTGTCTCCTGTCCAGGATCTGCTGCTGGTGGTAGTGGTGGTGGTGGGGGGGCATCATCAGCTGGCTCTGGTTCCAGTACATGAGTCAGACACACATTGTGCAAGAAAGCACAGGCAGTGACCTCTGCGCAAAAGCCAACTTTCACCTCCAAGGCTTTGAACAGCGTTGCCCTCCAGCGTGCTTTCATCATGCCAAATGCTCTTTCCACAATGGAACGAGCACGTGAATGACAGTGATTGAACCGCTCTTCGACCCTTCCCTGAAGTGGGTGTTTGAAGGGTGTGATGATTGTTATGGGAGACTGTATGCATGGATATCCTCCATCACCGAGGAGAACAAAACCAGGTGGGGGGTACTCAGCATTCACATACAGTGGGCTGTTCTTCAGTACACGGGTGTCATGAACCGAACCGGGGAAACCAACAAAGATATTAAGAAAGCGTCCACTGGAGTCACAGACAGCTTGCATTTGTATAGAGTAGAACTGCTTGTAGTTAAAGTAGTCTTCCTTGCCATGATTGGGTGGTTTGATGCGTATGTGACATCCGTCAATTGCTCCTACAGCCTTCTCAAATGCAGCATGGCGAGCTAAGCGTCCAAATCTCTGGCCAGTTTCCTCAAGTTCATCATGATTTGGATAATGAATTACTTTTTCTGTAATGTCCATGATTTTCCTGGCGATTCTATGTACAACACGGCATACGGTGGACTTTGGCACAGAGAAAGCTCGGGAGGTGACTCTGTAGGACAGTCCGTGGGCAATCCAATACACAAATATAAGAACCTCTAAATGATATCCCCAGCCATGGTCCTGGTCCCTGCGGAGAACATCCATCAGGCCCCTCATGGATCTTCTGGATAAGCGGTAGTCAGGTCGGAGGTCTCTCTCTACATCAAAGTAAACCTGAAGCACAGGCATGGTGCGATTCAGCCTGGCATATCTGATCATTCTTCCAACCTTAAAAATACAAAAAACAAATTAAAAAACAGTTTTTAAAACACAGATTACAAGTATTTCTTCATTTAATTGCTCAATATATTACAGATAAGATAAGATATAGCTACTTTATTTAACCTTGAAGGGAAAACATAATAATAATAAATAATTAATAAATAAAATAAAAATAATTTGTCTGGCAGCTCAACTCATCTATCATTTGCAGTGTAAAATGAGGAATTAATTATTTTTGGTTTTAGGCAAGGCAAGACAAGGCTAGTAGCTAGGCTATATACTGTTTGTCTCAAAGGGCTTCACACAGCATCATAACAACATCCTCTGCGTTTGGCCCTCACAATCAATCATTTCATGAAAGGAAAACACCCAGTAGAGTTCACATCATCATTTTATAATTTGAATAATATCACAGTATAACGTACCCACACTCTTTTTCAATAGGAATAACGTTAACATAATTTAAAAAAAATATAGTGTCTAACGTTATCCAGCCGTTAATAAAAGCGCTGGCAACATGGACCGCAGTGAAAACAAATATGAGTTGAATAATGAAACAATGTATCATTCATTTTCTCAGGACTACACCCTTTTATGACCCAGTAGCTACAGTTCACATTACTTCATAATTTGAGTAATATCTCAATATATCCTCGCCAAACTCCGTGTCAACAGGTTATAACGTTAACAGATTTTTTTTTTTAAATAGCGCTGGTCACATTAACAGTTAACTTTAAAAGGTAGGATACAATAAAGTTAATTTACCTGTTGATCAGGCATCAGCATCAACAGCTGGGTGAGGTGAAGATATCTTCTTCTCCTGCGACTCCTAATTCTCCTTAATAGCTCTTGGTGATGTCGCATCACCACCAAGCACTCAGCGAGCAGCGCCACTGCAGCCTCCATGTCTCACAATCGTCTCACAATGAACCAACACAGAAATGACGTAACACGTGACGTGTCAGAAGCGTCCCAATTCCGCTGTTAATTGAATCGGTCCCTTGCGCACTTACACCCCTAAGTGCGCTTTCCAGAAATGCACACTTCAAGGAAGACCTTAGGGCGGAAGTGCGGATATTGGGACAGGGCCTATGTCATCAAATATAAACTGCATCTTTCAAAGTTGTTAAGGAAGCCTCACTCTTGTTCTAATTTGCCAGTGGCTGTGCACACATGAACACACATCCGCAACAGTGGGAAAGATGAGTAGAATCACCACCTGCTCAGCTAAAACCTGTGATCTTGTGAAACTAAAAAAACAAAAACAAATTGTGAACATCAAGTCAACCATTTAATGCAACGTTTGATGAAATCAACCGGAAGAGTACGACTGACTGACACCCCATGCCGAAGTGGCAGATTAAAGCATAACAAACTTAAATACATGCACCGGCTCTTTCTTGTCTATACGTTATTTGGCATCCCTTCATTTTTTGAATCGACTTTCTCACCCCTTGAGGTATATGATATAAATATGAGCACGCACAAAGAGAGCGTTTGCCATAGATGCGTGAATTGTCGCCAACAGTGTCATAACTGTATGATAATGTGGGTGAGATGTTGATGTTTCATTCTGAAACTGATGACTCATGGCTCCTACAGAGGATTATGTAAATACAGAAAATTGTTATCGTGAATCCTTTTAATTAGATTGGTCTTGCGAGACGAAATAAAAAAAGATTAAATGTGAATTGGTTCCCATATTGAACAAGTCACCATCCTAGATAAAGTGCTTAATGTAAGAGCATAAATCTGGCCCTTTAAATACAATGTGTTTCTAAAGGAGTCTCACAATTAGTGCATATGATTATGTGTTACAATTTAAATACAGAGGACATCAAAACTCCTTAATTGAGCTTCAGAGGCTCCAAAACTTCTTCCTACGGTGGCCCTGAGAGGTCAATACAGTAGAAGGAACCGAAGAAAAACAGACAAATAGATAAAAACACAAGGGTAACACTTTCTATGAAGACCACCTCTATAGTGCATTATGAGCGCATTCATAGTGCATTATAATGCTCATCATAATCAGTCATAATGCACTATGACTACACTCATAAACACACATAAAGCTTTATGATGCACTATATCAACAGTTATAAATCTAGTTTATAATGATTTATAAATCCAAGGGCCTTATGAGTGCTCTTGACTGGTTATAAACTACAGACTGACTGATGGGGTTTATAATACATTATACTCGTCTATACACACACCTAACAATCAACTGTTATAAGGACTCATAGGATGCTATAATATTCCATGAAGGATCATAAGTTATCAATGTATGCTTTAAGTAAAGTGAAGTTTATATGGATGCATCTATAATGCAGCATACCTCACCATAATGTTTCATTGTTGGTGTTAAGTAAAGTGTAACACATGTGCATGCATTTAAAAGAATCTATGATGCATCCTAATTCATTATGTCAGATACCAAAGTATAGATAATTACATTAAGATTTGTCTGCTTAGGAATATGACATTAAAGCCGGGTTTCAACTTCCTTGAAATGACAATAAATCATCCAGAGATGAATATCAAAGCTTTTGCACTCTATACATTGATCATGATATTATGGTAAATCTGTAAAAGAAATACAACAATTTATTCACAGTAACTTTTTTTTATTATCACCTTTTTCAACGATAACAATCATGGTCTAAGTTATGTATTAATTGGAATATGAAAGTAACTGCATAAAAAAGTTAACTGCCATTTTATGTTCAACCTAAAAAGTTGGAGGTCAAATGTGAATATAGAATAATAAACAAACAGTTGGTCTAATCTCTCATCAGAGGAGGCTGGACAGGAGATGGTTTCCTGGTTTCATCATCATCACAGCTCCATGATGTCCTTCTTCTGTTGGCACCGGTCACTCCGTTTTCAGTGTGGCTCCTTAGAATTACAGTAAAACACAAAAACTTAAGTTTAAACATGAATGGAGAGGCGCATGACTGTCAACAGTAAATGACAACCCCCCACCTAGGGTGGATTCGCCTAATGTGGGACACTGCCTAATGTGGGACACTTAAGCTTAAATGGGTGTAGGTCTTCCTATAGCAAAAGAAAGTTAATGTAAATGTGGTCTCACACAAGCTGTGATATTGCATGATCAAAATCACATGACATCTCAAATGTCCAATCTTAGATTTGGGAGGGAGAGCCTTCAAACCGGAGGCACCCTGTGTGAAGACCACCAAAATGCTAGGTACTTAGGGTTTGGACAAAAATAATGTTAAGGCCATAATTTATTAAAAAAAACAAAATTATTGCAAATTTTTGTCAAAATGTGTTTAGAATATGTCGATGCATTAAAATATATCTTAATATGGTGTAACCATTCTCAATATTTAGCATTTAGATAAACATTTCTACTGTCCCACTTTAGGAAACATGCTTTCCTAAAGCGGGACAGGTGGTTGTTCCTAATGTGGGACAGTGCTTTTCCAGGTAAAACTAATAGGTTGAACAATAACAATGGTTGTTTACATGGCTTTATTGTTATAATGCATTGTTTTGAATATTTTACAACAAAAGAAAATTATATGTATTAACTGGAAGTGGTCATAATACTGTTAAAGCAGATATCATCGGCACGGCCGTTTCGGCTAATGCTGTGTTCAAGGCAGGCTTTTGAAACCGTAAGTTACAGCTTCAAGTCACAACTACGACTTGGTAATGTTCCAGGTAACCCGTAGCTCGTGTTTTTACCGTCCTGTTGTCTGTGAAAGTTCCCTATAACGGCCACTCGTAACTTCCGACCCGTGAACTCGTACCAGATCGAACTGGTATGACTTCACAGGAAAAACACAAAGTACGAGTTTCCTTGAACGCACCATGAGTTAGCAGCCCCCGCCCTTGTCAGGCATCAATTGGTCCTCGTGCTATGTCACCACATTCACGCGCATCCCTTGGCTGCACACACAGCCCTTCATGCCGTTCTCTCCCCTCATTGGATAACACTTGTATCCCACAAGGAAAATTTTCTCCTCGGGTTACAGCAGAGCAGAGTGACGGAGAGACTCGTGTTTAGGCTGAAATACTTCATGTAAGTGATTGCTGACGGAAAATAGGACTATTTAGGACTTATATTAACAAAAACATTCCACTGATATCTGCTTTAAAGGGGTAAATGGCTCTGATTTTTTTTCTTTCTTGTTTCTAAATCTTGTCTTTTTTGATAATGTTCATGAAAAATGTTGTGTTTAGAAGTAATCAAAGGATAGCACATTACTGATTAATTAAATGGAATGTATTTCAGATCACAGTGGCAAAAAAGAGTAAGGCAATGAGACAAATTCAGGGAAAGAAAACATGGGAAAAGAAAGGAAAATAATCAAGCAAGTGAAATCAACCAGTGGAAAAAAGACAGGATGAGGGGAAACATCACTGAATATAGGGAGATCACTGAGGATGGTGGAGGTTGTTGAGCAGGGGTGGGAATGACCCTAAGTCCACTCTTTAGCGCAGGGTAAAAGGTCACATCCACCACACAATTGGTAGAAAACCATTAATACTATAGAAGATGAAGCAGAACTAGGACAATAAGTGATATTATTGAACACTGGTTTGCAATCTAGCATTTATCATGTAAATTAAGATGACTTTTAAACAGACTTTTTAGTGTCCCACATTAGGAGCATGACTGTCCCACATTAGGGAACGGAAATTGCCGCAAAAAACTTTGCAATCAGAGTTGAAATATGTATGGTATTTCTTTTAGGAGTGTGATATCAGAATTTTCTCTTTGGATTCCATTAGATCACAACCTAAGGATTTCAGAATGGTACAGGATGTAGATTGAAAGTGTTTGCTTCATATCACAATATACACCAGAAGTCTAAATTGCAAAAAACGTCCCACATTAGGCGAATTCACCCTATATATTGTGCATCAGTACAGTATGATACCAGCAAGATAACAAGTCGATGGGGAGTTTGCAGTATATTATATATAGACCGATCCTACCGGTTGATTGTTCTAGTAACATGACGCTCTGGTCATTAGATGCTAAACCGTATTTATCCCGGTCCGGTGCAAGCCTGAGACCAGAGCTACGGTCAGCATGGCTAACATGGAGCTAACACGAAGCTAACACGAAGCTAACGGCCAGCTAGCCGTGTAGTGAATCAGTTATTCACGTTGACAAGTCTCATGTTCTTCGGTCAAAACACACAGGAGAACACGCAGAAGAGCAATCAGCGCTATTCTGGAATATACAACAAATTAAATATGATTAAAACATATTCAGAAAAATAAATGTACTCACCGAATCGAGATATCAGTTCCTCCGGTCGTTAGCATCGTCGGACAAGTTGTAAACACAGGGAAATGGAAACGAGAGAACCTCCCGCTCCTTTTACGCAAACCGGACGTAGACTTCCGGTCTGAAACAACTCGTCCGACGCTATGGTCTGACGATGCTAACGACCGGAGGAGCTGATATCTCGATTCGGTGAGTAAATTTATTTTTCTGAATATGTTTTAATCATATTTAATTTGTTGTATATTCCAGAATAGCGCTGATTGCTCTTCTGCGTGTTCTCCTGTGTGTTTTGACCGAAGAACATGAGACTTGTCAACGTGAATAACTGATTCACTACACGGCTAGCTGGCCGTTAGCTTCGTGTTAGCTTCGTGTTAGCTCCATGTTAGCCATGCTGACCGTAGCTCTGGTCTCAGGCTTGCACCGGACCGGGATAAATACGGTTTAGCATCTAATGACCAGAGCGTCATGTTAGCAGAACAATCAACCGGTAGGATCGGTCTATAGCCTATATAATATACTGCAAACTCCCCATGTTTATCCATCGACTTGTTATCTTGCTGGTATCATACTGTACTGATGCACAATATATAGGTGGGGGGTTGTCATTTACTGTTGACAGTCATGCGCCTCTCCATTCATGTTTAAACTTAAGTTTTTGTGTTTTACTGTAATTCTAAGGAGCCACACTGAAAACGGAGTGACCGGTGCCAACAGAAGAAGGACATCATGGAGCTGTGATGATGATGAAACCAGGAAACCATCTCCTGCCCAGCCTCCTCTGATGAGAGATTAGACCAACTGTTTGTTTATTATTCTATATTCACATTTGACCTCCAACTTTTTAGGTTGAACATAAAATGGCAGTTAAGTTTTTTATGCAGTTACTTTCATATTCCAATTAATACATAACTTAGACCATGATTGTTATCGTTGAAAAAGGTGATAATAAAAAAAAGTTACTGTGAATAAATTGTTGTATTTCTTTTACAGATTTACCATAATCTCATGATCAATGTATAGAGTGCAAAAGCTTTGATATTCATCTCTGGATGATTTATTGTCATTTCAAGGAAGTTGAAACCCGGCTTTAATGTCATATTCCTAAGCAGACAAATCTTAATGTAATTATCTATACTTTGGTATCAGACATAATGACTTAGGATGCATCATAGATTCTTTTAAATGCATGCACATGTGTTACACTTTACTTAACACCAACAATGAAACATTATGGTGAGGTATGCTGCATTATAGATGCATCCATATAAACTTCACTTTACTTAAAGCATACATTGATAACTTATGATCCTTCATGGAATATTATAGCATCCTATGAGTCCTTATAACAGTTGATTGTTAGGTGTGTGTATAGACGGGTATAATGTATTATAAGCCCCATCAGTCAGTCTGTAGTTTATAACCAGTCAAGAGCACTCATAAGGCCCTTGGATTTATAAATCATTATAAACTAGATTTATAACTGTTGATATAGTGCATCATAAAGCTTTATGTGTGTTTATGAGTGTAGTCATAGTGCATTATGACTGATTATGATGAGCATTATAATGCACTATGAATGCGCTCATAATGCACTATAGAGGTGGTCTTCATAGAAAGTGTTACCAACACAAGAAAATTCAAACAATATCTGACAACACAATGTGCTGCCAGCTAATGTTTAACAAATAACTGAATAACTATTGCAACTGCGTCCCAGCCGCGCTTCATCACGTCTTTGTGTCCCCTGGAAACACTTTGCAGCTCATGTGTTGTCAAATTGATGGTGTTTTCCAAATTTGCTTGTGTTTTGTCTAATGGCAGTGCACTGAGCTCTCAGGGCTACTATATTTTCCTCTTCACACCTCATAAAAGAGGTGGTGTGTACCAAGTGTATGGTGTGTTTAACTGATGCAACATTTAATTATTTTCTGTAAAGTCTCAGCAACTGTTTCCATTCACTGCCGTTCTTACTGGCACTTCATGCATCTAGTTACAGCACCTAACTCCTCCTAGCACAATAAATTGTTCTTTCAATTTATATTTGTCTATAGATGAAACATCTGAGATACAACAAAATTAGTTGACTTTAGCCTTGGACAGTGCCAGGCTGGGTAAAGTAGGTTAAACCTACCCTGACTCCAGAACGTGGCATTGCTCCATGCAAATGAGCATGTTTCCTAAACGGTTGCAATTTTCCTGTAAAGTAGGCGGATATGAAGGGAAATTAACGAACTTGCTGCATGATTAGCATGCCGTGCACTGAGAACACAAGCAGAGTAGTTAAAGTGGGTCAAATAAAGCTCCTGAACCAAAGCTTGAGTTACTACCCGATGAATCAATTAGCTCGACTAATCAGTGAAGTGGAAAAACAGCTGTTATTAATTCAATTTCCTAATTCACTTCACGTGATTAATCTCAGTATTTACTGTATTGCGTAATCAGAGGATTGGTTTGATCTGGAGCTGTTTCACTTAGCACAACACTTGGTGTATTTATTGTATGTGTCTAGTTGGATATTTGTCTTCCTCAGTGTGTGGCGTGTGTGTGTGTGTGTGCAGTGGTGAACTCTGTTGCCTTTGACGAGCAGGCTGCCTCTCTCAGGAACACCCTGGTGGTCAGTTAAACGGGACAACACGTGCACACATGCACGGATATGGAAGAAAAAACAGACACAACAAACATATCCCCACGAGTACACACACACACAGCCGCAACTGTTCAAAACAGTTTCTGACTCTGTCTGATAAGTAAAGTGAGGCTTGAGTCGGAAAAAAATAAAATAAAATAAAAAAAATAAAAAAGAAGCCGTGCAAAGGTGTGCGAACACACACACACACACACACACACACATACACGGATATCACAAAATAGAGCCCAGCATGGGATGCAGTTAAGAAAAACAGGTAGACAGAAACTCAGTGGGGGACTGCAGTAACTGTGCACCTACGGATGTAAACACACACACACACACACATGCAGACAACCTGAGCTGCAGCAACATTTACCAGGGATCTCTACACAATGCTGACATGTCACTTATACACCAACACTTGTCAGTAAGAGTGGGTTTGTGTGTGTGTGATGATCTTTGTGACTTTTTCTATCTTATCTTATGTACCACCACCGCATCTCATCATGTGACATGTTCTTTTAATGGCAATTCAGGCAAAGAGAGGAAGACAGAAACGGAGGAGACAACAAAACAAGGAAAAGAAAAAGAAGGTTGACTTTTTACTCCAGACACTGGACTCGTATGATTTTGGTGGAAAGAAACTAAGAATTAGAAAATTTGGCTTCAGGCGACTCTTCCTGCTTCCTCCCCACAGCAGTGACGACAGGGTTTTTTTCCAGAGTGGGTGAAAGGAAAGATTGTCTGACTGGTTGGCAGAAATAATCCAGTGCATCCCACCTGATACAGCAATTGTCTGACAAAGAGGTAACAGCAGCGTGCATCTTGGTCATCCTCCTCCTCCTCCCTTTACTGAGATTAAAGGCTGCAGCAGTGGGTTTGGATCACAAGCCTGTTACATACATTTTTGATTCATGCTTGAAAGTTATTTTATTGTGTTCTCATGTGTTTCATGTAACTTGTATCTGTGCCAGTATGAATTAATAAAGTCCTCACTGGTAACACTTTATAATAAGTATACACTATTAAGCATTAGTTAAGCATTAATACATACTGAATTCTTCATTTATAACACATGAATATTGATTAGTATGTAGTTTATAAATACAGTTGAGTATTCATGTGTTATAAATGATGAGTTAAGTATTTCATGCTTAACTAATGCTTAATAGTGTGTACTTATTATAAAATGTTACCAAATCACCTTCCATCCAAAAAACAGAGGTTTCATGTTGGGACATGTCCCTATAACAAATTAAAATGTCTATTTTGTTTCCCTTCCAGTGTTTTGTCCTTTCAACCCCTATGTAAATATTGGATCAGTCCGAATGTCAGGATGCCAAGTTTTATAATAAATGTGTCGGACAAATAGAGAGATTAGGTGTCCTAGGTGGAATGCCTCAGGGTCCACTATTGTGCACCTGTGAGTTTTCATTGGGAAAATATGTGGAACTTTACAACAAAACCTAATTTGATTTACTTTCTCTGTTTTTTTATGTTTTGTTTTTTTAATTCAACAATTGGGACAACATGTTAACAGAGCGTCCCTGATCAACAAATCTCACAATAAACAGGATCTGGTTAAAATATGCATGGAGGGCATGGGATGGTTTGTAAACAGAGGTGGTTTCACATATTTAGTTTAACTTTGTTGCGTGTCTGAGCCCACCCACTGCTGAGAAGAGACCTAACATCTGTCAACACATACACACACACATACCGCCACACACTCTTTCATAAGTCTATATATTCCACCTGCAGCATCAATGTGTCTGCACACTTCCACTGTGGAGTGCGCAGCATAGCCATCGCGCGTCCCATGGGTGAGACAGGAAGGTTAAAGAGAGGGCGGCGAGGAAGAGGAGAGGAGGGAGGTCACTGCAGCTTATCTTCTTTTCTGTCATTCTGTCTGCTGCCCCAAGGCTTAACAAGGCAGTACACACATACATCCACACATATACGCATGGACACAGATGCACGCACGCACGCACATTTCGGTCCAGGAGGACGGCCCATGAGGACACTGTGAATCGGTGTGAAGAGATTTATCTCATCCTGCTCGACCTAAAACCAAGACGATTTGCTGCCTGTAATGATTATCAAGTATTCTGCGTGGCTGTGTGTCAGTTTGTCACTGTAACACGTCCATGCAGTGCTGTCAATTCACCCCATTTATCTGTATCTCACTCAACTTCTAATTACACGGTATTTACCAATTTCACATGGATAATGACGACTGATTTGTCATAATTGTGGAGATTATCAGAGATGTCAATTTGACACGGCTTTTATTTTGTCAAGTAAATCCCAGTGCAAACTGGCTATAGTGTTTCACAAGTTTGATTGCTGTCTTGGCAAGTGGTGATGAACCAGAGTTGGATTAGTCCAACTGATGCAGATTTAAAGACTTGGCTTTTCAGGTGGCATCTGCTCTACTTGGTCCAGTCTAGATAAATTAAACAGGGAAATACAGAAGTTTTCTAAAAAAACAAAACAAAAAAAACAACACATTCTGTTTGACCGCTACCTCTGTCCCAACACTTGTCTCACATTCTGTTTCCTCTGTGCCTCCCCTTTCTGGGATAAATCCTCCTGTGAACAGTTTGTCTCCCTTCCTTCCTCCTTCCCACCCTCTCTCTTTCTCTCTCTCTCTCCCCTGCAGCATCAGCAGGGTTCGCCACAATGGGTCAGGTGTTAAAGCAAATTTCCTGATTTACATAATCTCACAGAGTCACAGACACCGCCAGACACAGGGCGATGACTGTCTCACTCTGCTGCTTTGCTTGCTACAGTATGTTTGCTGTTTACAGTGGCAGGTAATTGGAGTTAGGACTCCCATTAAATACAGATAGGATGTCCTAAAGGCCAGGGCAGGTTATCTGGGAGCAGTTGGCAGCATTGCACAGTTTCATCTCAGGTTTTTAAAATGCTAAACAGCACATTGACCACAGACAAAACTGATGATGCTCGCCCACATACAGTTTTATTTTTTTATTTATTATTTACCCTTTTTTTTTGTTATACCATGAATGTCTTAGTCATCACAATGTCTGCAGTCATATAAAATATTCACATTTTATTTCCACCCACCTAGCTTCAATGATTTTCTACAGAAATTCCAATGCAACTTTCTTCCTGGCATTTATTAATAGCAACAAAAAAAGAAATATTAAAATATCCACAAATACCGAACCTAACAGCGACCTTTGATACAGCAAAGTGGTATTAGTAGGTCACTGAATCTCAGCAGGCTTGTTTAAAAGTCAAAAGGATTAGAGAGCAGAGAAAAAGAGTAGATTGCTGTGACTTTTAGGAATCTTGAAGCAAGGGTGTTTTTATTTTTCACCAACTATTAAGCAGATCAAAGGCAAGGCAAGGCAAGGCAATTTTATTTGTATAGCCCGTTTTTACAAACAGTTTGTCTCAAAGGGCTTTACATGGCATCGTAACAACATCCTCTGTCCTTAGACCCTCACATCGACTGAGGAAAAACTCCATGGAAAACCCTTTTAACAGGTAAAAGTCGGAGAAACCTCAGGGTGAGCAACAGAGGAGGGATCCCTCACCCAGGACGGACAGACGTGCAATAGATGTTGTTACAGACAAGAAAACAGTTTACAGTTTGTCACAGAATGTGCGAAATATGGAAATGTTAGCAGGAGTTGATGAAGGCAGTCTCTGGTGAGGGGGGGGGGGGGGCAGGGAGAGCTGGCCAGCTCGATGGGAGGGCTGGGTGGCAGACTGGTCCAGAAGCATTAATAATAAAAAAAAAAAGTTCTTACACCATCCACGTATGCTTCACTCAACAGTCAAATTATTACTGCAGTTCTGCCTCCTGAGTAGCTCGGAGTACAGGTCTACTCTGTTTATGTAACTACAAACGTGAACTGTATCACAGAGTGATGAGTAAAATCCCGGGAACAGGTTTCCTCATGCTGCATCAACCGATTCAGGAGCTCTCTTGTTGGAGTCTGACTGTAATCCCCCAACACAGACTACAAGTTAGAGAATCCAACAGAGTGTAAAAAAAAAACAAAGAGCCTTTCACATTAAATACTGTGACTGTGTATTTCCTTGCCACGCTGTTGGACAGGTGCTCACAAAGCAAAAATGTAAGAAAATAATCCACAATGGATTGAAACTTCCCCACGTAAACAAAGGCGTTTTTCACTGCATAATAAAAAGCATTTCTTCAGCACCTGATGTTTAATAAAATCCACACATAATATCACAGGATATCAGCATAAAAGGTGACATTTAATTCAAGGTGAGACATTATAGTGAATTATACAGCGTAAGTGATCTGAGTTTTAGATCAAAATTGCGCTATTATCGACAGTAACATGACTCCCTGTGTTTGGAGAGATTTATGGAAATGCTGTGATGTTCCAGGAGCTCGCCCAGCATCTGCTATGGTTAAACAGAGAAGCTCAGGTAAGCCCAGTTTTGCTTTCCAGATCATTTTCATGCTTTCATTTCTCAGCAGCCCCAAAGCTCTGCAAACAGTCTGAGGAGCCAGCAGCTCTGGACCCGGCCCACGCTTTCCCTGCACTTTGAATAACCACCAATAATTCAGGAGAGCGCTGAGGATTCATTTCCTCCATATTTCTGAGTGTCTGTCTTCAATGTGATTGAGTTTTTTCTTTTTGCACATGGCACCAGAATGCACGGTTGAGAAAACGAGTCTGTGGACGAGTGGACAAGTGAGGATCACACACTGTTGTTGTCATCTCCCTCCACCAGTTTATACTTGTATTTCTTTAGAAAAAATCTTTTCATACCCACAATCTCTGTTGTGAACACAGTGTATTTGCCCCTACAAAGCAAAGTACAGATCCAGATCGTAGATGGGGATTTCAGTGAAATGTGTTTGACCCCAAAAGCCGAGACATCCATTCATCACACCATTAAAAAAGTGTATTTACTAAAAACTCGCCCAAATAGTTTCAGATGGCGCAGATAACAGAATATCCCTGTTGTGATCACAACATGGATACAGTTAAGAAATCCTTCTTATTATGGCACAAAAGAGAAGTTTGCGTCATTCTACCTTCAATATGACAGTTTTATGCTCATCAAAACACCCAAGTCGTCGCTTTTACTTTCTTTTACAGTCCTCTGTGGCGACCAAACAGCCTGGGTGAAATTCTGAAAAACAATCCACTCACTTTAAAAACTTTTCAACTTTCTCAGGTCACAGCTGTCAGAGGCGGTTGACAATGCTCCACGCCTTCATCAGCCACAGTAAATTACAACGTTGCACTCAACATTACCCGACGCTGACCTGATTTTGTCACTCACAACAATGTGAAATGAGTTCATAAGTGCAAGAGCAGGTTGCAGCTCCAAGTTGCATCAAGCTTGAGGAATTGTCATTGTTGAGATTTTAATGAAATGACTCAGTCTGTGGGGAAATTGAATTCCACTTAAGTTCCTCCTCATCAACGTCTTAGCAAACGCACAAACGGGCGAAAAGGTCAAGCAGTTTATTCATCTGCTCGAAAATGATCAAAGTGTTTCTCTGTAACTGAAGAACACATACTGGTTAAAGCTATTTTCCACTTTTTAATCAGCCATTACTGTAAATCTTCTGAGCTTCTTTCAGAGGAAGCTCCATGAAATAAATAAATAAAGAAACACACGGATTGTTCGACGCCTTTACTGCCAACTTCTAAACATCCATATTTATGTGTGATAATTAAATAGCTCATCATGTTGAACCGCACATGAGACTTACACTTTGTGAGTCTACTCTTGGGAGAGCACAAGGAGTTAGAAAAAGTCCAAGTAGAGTATCTTTAGGATTTACTGTAAAAATATCAGTAAACTTTGCTGCATGTGGGTGCACTGGCTTTGTTCATTCTCCTTCTTGCAGTGAACCTGAGGACCGTGAGGGTCAGATCTGACTGGTATGAATTATGCTTCATAGTTACATAAGCTCTGCCTCTAGCCAAACTGTGCACAATTACTCCCTGTGTGGAATGAATGCTGATTTTCTAATCTAATTTGAAGTGAATAGATAATGTAATATCAATAAAAGTACAGCCACCAATACGGAATTTGCACAATAGAAAAAAAAAATCTACACATGACCTTCTGAGTGACACTTGTTCACTCGAGACTTTCATTCAATTAGACAATATAGGATTTGCTTTGGGATGCTGATTTGTCATCGGTTGTCAGTAACAGCTATTATGGGAATGCATCAGTCATAGCGGCCAGCATGTATGACTGCATGGTTGATGTGACGTTCCTCATGATTACCAGCCCCTAGTGTCGCCCATTCTCCCACATGCATCACGCAAATTCAAGTTCATTCACGCAGACATGACAAAAGGGCATAAGCGACTTGCTCACCACATCTGCTCCAGTCATTGTCGCCGTGACTTGATTATGACAACCTTGGCATGGTCTGGTGGCATATTTCTGACATCAGCTCTGACTTGAAAAGGACCAGGATGTCATTTGTTCAGCTTTCTGTTCTTTATCTTCCAAATCAGCCTCTGTTGTCAAAGCTCAGGTTGTAACATTCGCCTCTCTTTTGTCTCATCCTCTCCTGTCAGTGTGTGTGTGTGTGTGTGTGTGTGTGTGTGTGTGTGTGTGTGTGTGTGTGTGTTGTGGGCATGGCTACTTCTTTCTGGCAGCCCTGGATGCCTCACTGCAATCTAGACCATGACCCCTCTGCACAAGCACTCCAGCTCACCCTTCACTCTGTGAAATTGGTCAGCCTGCTTCACCGGGAGCCAACAAGTATTTACCTGAAAACATCTCGTGTGTTTTCTTCTTCCTGCTCTTTGCCAACTCCATTCTCCCCTGTGCCTCAGTTATCCAGCCCCCGAGTCAGATAAGAGTTCCTGTCCATACTGCCACCTCATCTACCCAGTACCCACTACACCACACTACTCAGTCTTCACCCAGACAACATCTCACCCTTTCCCCTACCACACACCTTCAACCCAATCCTACGTTTTTCTGATAGACTTCTTGCAAACACTCCAACCGAGTCTAGTATCCACATAAGAATCCACATATTCCCTGAGCAGTTACATACTCAAAAACATGTTATGATAATTGTGAATCGTTGTTATTGTGTGTACTACTCCCCACTCTGCACCTAATTCAGGGCGTGAGGAGGTGGCTCTATGGTGCTGTGTCTGTGTTAATGCTGTGTCTCACTATGTTGTGTTCAATTTGGTGTCTATGAAATGTCCATGGTTATGCCAAAAACCTGTTTCCCTATGGGGACAAATAAAGTTCTTCTTCTTCTATACAACCTCCAAGCAGCGCTGAGTCTGTAAGGCAACCATGAGTAGCTACATGAGTGCAACAAGAAAGGCTAAGGCTAGCTGGTTAGCATGCTAACTGGCCATCCATCCATCCATTGTCCGCCGCATTATCCGGAGTCGGGTCGCGGGGGCAGCAGTCGAAGCAGGGATCCCCAGACTTCCCTCTCCCCAGACACTTCCTCCAGCTCTTCCGGGGGGACCCCAAGGCGTTCCCAGGCCAGCCGAGTGACGTAGCGTGTCCTGGGTCTTCCTTGGGGCCTCCTCCCGGTGGGACATGCCCAGAACACCTCACGAGGGAGGCGTCCAGGGGGCATCCTATACAGGTGCCCGAGCCACCTCAGCTGGCTCCTCTCGATGTGGAGGAGCAGCGGCTCTACTCCGAGCTCCTCCCGGGTGACAGAGCTCCTCACCCTATCTCTAAGGGAGCGCCCCGCCACCCTGCGGAGGAAACTCATTTCGGCCGCTTGTATCCGGGATCCAGTTCTTTCGGTCATGACCCAGAGTTCATGACCATAGGTGAGGGTGGGAACGTAGATCGACCGGTAAATCGAGAGCTTTGCCTTTCGGCGGAACTCGCAATGTTTCTTCTACACTGGTAAGGAGCCTAAACTGAAACCGGTCTGCTATGGCAACATCAGCACTAATTTGGAAGCAGGTTGTGAGCCATGCAGTTTACAACTGGAACTTGAGTGTTGTTGTAACA